>NC_059431.1:101524344-101824344 GCF_021028975.2 Sphaerodactylus townsendi | reverse complement strand
AATGTTGACGGAGAGAAATTTTTCTCTCTTTCTTGTAATACTAGAACCAGGGAGCATACATTGAAAATGCTGGGGGGAAGAATTAGGACTAATATAAGGAAACACTTCTTCACGCAACATGTGATTGGTGTTTGGAATATAATGCCACAGGAGGTGGTGATGGCCACGAACCTGGATAGCTTTAAAAAGGGCTTAGACAGATTTATGGAGGAGAAGTTGATCTATGGCTACCAATCTTGATCCTATTTGATCTCAGATTGCAAATGCCTTAGAAGACCAGGTGCTCAGGAGCAGCAGCAGCAGGCCATTGCTGCCACATCCTGCATGTGAGCTCCCAAAGGCACCTGGTGGGCCACTGCAAGTAGCAGAGTGCTGGACTAGATGGACTCTGGTCTGATCCAGCAGGCTCTTTCTTATGTTCTTATGCTCTGTGACCCTTTTGATTGCAGATACCAAGGACTGAACCTGGGACCTTCTGCATGCAAAACAAGCACCCTTACCATCGAGCTACGCGTATTCCTGAAAAGCATGCATACTAATTGGTTTCTATAAATAATTAAAATGCAGCGTAACCATACACTACTTTCATACAAGCCCCGGAGCATTATGGCCTGACGATCATATAGCCTGCATACCTTTTGAATTGAATCATTATTTCTTTTTAGAAAGGGGTGGGTGGGTGGGTTGTAAAATTAATGGATTTCTGCTAGGCTATCTTCATACACCTGCAGGATCACTAAGTGAGATCAATTTGTTGATGACTTTCCCCAAAGTGTTGGTAGTTACTGGGCAAAACAGTGGGCCTCTGGGAGACCACAAATTAATCTCCTTATTGCTTGGTTGGATATAAACATTCAAATTTGAGAAATGAACACAAAAGAATGCCCATAAGTTCAAAATCATCCAGCTGGAGTCAGTGGACAATTCTTGGCCTATACGAAACACCCACTACTGCATCTCTCATTGTTGTGCTAATTTGCCAGTTCTTAGGCCCAGGAGGAAACCTACATTCATAACAAGGGTATTTATGTTTGACTTCAGTATTTCCCCTGAATGACATAGGGGCTCGACATTCCGCGCACTATGGCGCTATCGAATCTAAGTTCGAAGCCTATAAGCGTTTCAACCTAAGTGCGTGTTCGCGCACAACCACTGGGATCGACGTGCGTTTTGTGACCAGCTTCTCGCTCTCCGTAATGGGCTTCAAATTCGACGCCAGTTGGGGAACTACTACTTTTTTTTCTCTAGGGAACCACGCTTCGAACTCCGTAGCTCGATTCCAGTAAAGTGCTGGAATCTCTGCGCTGCCAGGGAGTCCCCCATTCAGTCAATCACAGCTGGAGTGTTTTGGGTGCATGCATACAGCTGGCCAATCAAAAAAACGCCACCTTCGTCCCTCCATTCCTGTGGCAGTTTTTTTTATAACGTGTGTGGGGATAGACGGAACATGGCCGTAGAACAGTAGCCAATCAGAATGGAGAAGCGAAGAGGCACAGGATGATTCCACCCTCCGAGCTGGGATCAAGCTGGTTGCAGTGGGGAACAACAATGGCTTCGACCTAGGTTAGTAACCTTCTCAGGGAACTGGGTCGAACCTATTTTACTCGTGTGCAGAATCGCCCCTAAAAGCAGACTGTCACTCAGTCTGGGTTTGGGTCATTATTAAAAAATAAGATTATAAAATTGGTACGCATCAAAATGGCTATGGCCATTTTGTTATGGCCTTAAGAGTTCGCAAAGTTTTTAAAAACAAACACTTCAGGCTAACAGAAAGATAAATGATCTCCCTATATCTTTAAAAACATGCACCCAATTTTGTCCACCCTTTCTGTGGATGTTCTTGGTCTAGCAAGGTGCTACTGGAATACGCTCCCAGTTTGTACTTGACCATTTCCTTTGGGCTTTGGGCTTTGGCCCTCAACATGCTTGAGAGAAGTAAGGAGAAATACAAAGGAGGAGAGAGGGGGGATATTATCAAATACAAAAAGGAATCTATTTTTCATAGCTTCACAGATGAGGAAATTTCAGCTGCATGAAACGAAACTACTAAAGTTTCTCTTCTGTATGACTTGCAGGAAATCCCTCTCTAAAACAGCATTACTCAACACCAAAATACACTTGAAGGAGTAGATTCTTGGACTGCTCTCCCAATACCCTTTTCTTCATTATAACGCAGCTGCACAAACCTGCTAATTTGACTGAAAAAGCAGGGATGCTGAAATGGCCATTTAAAAACCCCGTATTCAATTATCTGTACCACTGGTGAAAAGAAAAACAGACACCAAACACATGCCAGAACTATTCCACAATACAGTCCACTCAGATAATGGAAATAGAATGGGAGGAAGGAACTTGAACACCTTCTCACCTGGTCAAATCAGGTGCTTTGAAGTTTTAAAAAAATCCTACACCACCCTGGCCACTTTGGATTGTGGAAGGCTATTCATAGCTCTGGGAAAAATGAACAGATCACCATCATTTGTTTCAAGGGAGACCTACCAGTGATCACATATCTCATTCTAGCAGCCACCATTCTTTAAACGATGAAGACTGCCAAGAGAGACCCCTTCCTAGCAAGTGCCCCATGCTCCACACATCTCAGGCTCTCTTACTTCCTGCTGCTGAGTTCTCCAGATCCTCTCTCAAGTTATTTTGGCACATGCAAAAGCAGTCCAGAGGCACCTCGCTGCTTCTAAGCATCTTCAAAGCCCAGCATGAATCGAGAGGCTGGTCCCCTCCCCCTCCTAAGCCTGCTAGATATGTCAAAGGACTCAGGGGTGTAGTGGCGACTGCAAATAATTGCTGGTTACCAAGGCCAGTCAGAATTGATAGATTTCAGATTGATTGACTCCTTCAGTGAAGTAGCATTGCACGCCAAAATGATGTGGGGATAAATTATGATGGCATTTGGTAGGATATGAATGCAATTGCTGTATTTAGGCTTGTATGGATTACTAAGAACACAGAAAAATCTACAACTGAATTCATAGTGTTATAAGGCATTGTCAACTGGAAGCTTATTGGATTTATTTGGAAAACAAGAAAACACCATGCACTCAAGTATAGTGTTTATCTAAGAAATTACCTTAGCTTCCCTACTAAAATTCTAAACCTGAGTGCACTTACTCAGGAGTATTTAATTCATTGGAGCTAGCCTGTGAGTAAACATGAATATAAACTCATTGAGCACGTGTAAGCCTGAAAAGCTATTATTTTTAACAAAGGAACTGTACCAGTATTATGTACCAGTATTACCAGCAACGCACCAGAAATCTGGCTTGTTTAAACATTTTCCACAGTATTCCATTTGCACACTCCAAATTCTATCACATATTCTGCCATTTATTTCCCATTACTTACTTCATTTTGAGACTTTGTAGTATTTAGACATTTTTAATTTTTAATAAAATATTCTAAACTGCAACCATCGTCATTTATTTATTAAATGCTGGATGAAGAACACTCTCTCTCATAGGAAATTATAAGTAACCACTTGACACAAAACTAATTCAAGAAAAGAGGCTGAATTAAATAAAAAAAAGAAATCTCAGATCGCCGGCAATTCTGCTTAGACTTACAAAAATACATTGCCCCATAGAAAGCAATATACGTTATCACTCTCATATACTATTTGTTTAGTACATAATAATCTAGTTGTTGTGTGCTACATTTACAAAACCCTACATACAGCTGGACTAGGTAAAATTCAGGTCCTTTCCAGTTCTACAACTGCAAATTCACATTTTTTTAAAAGCCAGAAAAGGGTAAATAATTTCTAAGAACATATAGACAGATCCAAGGCAAACTACATCTAAAATGGTCATTAACTCAAGCAAATAGATAATGGCACAATTGTAGAATGAAGTATTACATTTTCCATTTTTCAACCATTAACATCCTCATAACATTTACAATAGTATAACTTCCTCTGACATCTCCCCCAAAGTGTTCTAGATTAACAGAACATGCATGCAGGCAGGGCCTGGCTTTGAGGCTCACTGAATATTAGTCCTGGAACACGATCATGACAATAAAAAGTTTGCTACTCAAAAGAGCAACACAACACAGCGAAGCCTCTTGGAGAATTTGATGAGTGCCTTTTCCACAATACTGAGTAATTCTAACCAGCCCACCCACACATCTGGATTAAGAATGAGGATCTTTCATGGAAAAGAACGAGGTCTTAAATGACAGCCGCCTTCATTTAAAATACAATTTTTTTTGTACAGAGCGGAAATATATCTTTAACTTAAGGCCGTGCTCATTCTGAGTGTCCCAAAATGTGTGAATTGTTGCCTTTTGTGGTCTTAAAGTCCTGTATGGCATGAAAAAACCAACATCTACAAAAATCACATTAAAAAGCAGGTCCACCGTTCGCTGTTTGAAAAGAAACGTACCATAAGTCTAGAAAAAGCTGCAGACTACAAATGTTTAAAATGTAGCTGGCAAAACTTGGAGCGGCCCCCCAAATCCAGATAGTTATTAACAGCACAAAAGCCCACATTTACATACTTTTCCTGTGTGTCTCAACTCCACCAAGCTGGTGGATATTGTATTGTTTGGTCCAACCACTCCTGAAAAGTTTCTGCTCTTTTGAATACATGCTCAGCTGCAGACACAACCCTCCCAGAACACCTTTATTTACTCTTCACAGTCCTTCAGGCTTCCTTACAGAGGTTGGACCCTTCCAATGCCAATTCATTCCCAAGGAATCATCAGCATCAAGAGGTGTTTTTCGCAAACGGCACACGTGTTCGATGTTGTAGAATCCGCAGGCCCCCTTCCCATGTAGGACACCCACACTGTACAGCAGAAGCAGAGCACTAACAGGAAACCCTCCCTGCCCATCAGTTCTCTCCCCCCCTCTTCCCCCCAGAGAAAAGCAGCCAGCAGAGGCTCCATCACCAACAGGTGAACAAGCGCAGGAGAGAGCCAAGCACCTCTGGGAAAACTCCTGGAAAAGGACTGCAAAATGCGTCAACTGTTGTGGGAAAGCAAATAGGTAATGGTCATTCTCTTCCATGAAAGATCTTCATTCTTAATCCAGATGTGTGGGTGGGCTGGTTAGAATTACTCAGTATTGTGGAAAAGGCACTCCTCAAGTTCCCCCAAGAGGCTTCCTTGTGTTGTGCTGCTCTTGTGAATAGCAAACTTTTTTTTATTTTCAGGATCCTGTCTCCCCCCGCCTCTTATTCCCTCCCCTGCGGAATGAACCCACCCACCCCAAAAGCAACTTCAGGGTTTTCCCTTTCACATCTCCCCAACTTCTCACTCTCTTTCCTGCTTTTTTTGGCAAGGCTGGGAAAGCTCTTTGAGAGGACTTCACCCCCACTCCCACGCCGAGTGGAATCCTAAACACGACCTCCCTGGGAGAACAAACTCCGCTTCCCCCCCCCCGAAAAAAAAACCCATAGGACTTACTTCTAAGGAAACCTGCCAGCCTTTGAGGGTGAGTCCCTAAAAGCGCAAGCCTGACCAAGGCCAGCCCCTCCCGACTCCTGCGAAGTTGCGTCCCGTTGAACTCAGTGGGGACTTAACTTCCAAGTAAACACGCGGGGATGGAAGGCGGTGCAACTTTTCCGAGTCCTTTCACACACACTCACACCACACCTCACACCCTCGGTTTGTTCACACACACAGAGAAAGAGCTTCAAACCCACTCCAGCTGCGACTGACAGCCAGAATTCCCCCAAGGGGGGGTTGCCCCTCACACCCCTCCTGGTCTCCAACTGCGCCCTTTCCCCCAACGTCACCCCCTCCGCACTTTTCAAGTCTTTACTCCCCCAAGTCCTTACCTGGCGCAGGCGCCCTGGCTCCCGGCGGGGCTCGCGGGTGGCCGGCGGGACTCCCCCTGCCTTGGCTGCGCGCCCCCAGCTCGGCCAGGCCCGGCCCTTGGAGATGCAGCGGGAGTGGAGGTGGAGGCGGCGGCGGCTGGAAATGCGCGGCGGCGTTGCTGGCGGCTCCGGCGCTCATGGCGAGCAGGCTGAAGAAGCCGGAGCGGGACCGGGAGCGCGTCCGGGGGGGCTCCAGGGGCGGTGAGGGCGAGGAGGAGACAGCCTGCCGGGGGGGCGGCGGAGAAGGGGCGCCGGAAGGGGCCGCCCCCGCCACTCTGCCGCCTCCCCCACCCGCCGCCCGGGCCGCCACGGCCGCCTCTCCGCCGGCCTGGCCGTGGCGGGGCTGCTCCGGGCGCTCCTCCGCCCCGCCGCCGCCCCCCGGCTTGGAGGGGTCCCGGAGGCGGCCGTCGGGCGGCGGCTGGTGCTGCTGCTGCTGCTGCTGCGCCGCGCGGGGGTGCGAGTTCGCGGCCACCGGCATCGGCCTGGCTCAGGGGCCGCGGGGGGTCCCTGCCCGGCCCAGCCTCGGAAGCCCCGCTTGGGGGGGGGGGGGAGGAGAGAGAGCCGCCCTTCCCCCGAGGAGCCGCGAGGCCGGGCTGCGAAAAATGGGGAAGGAGGGGGAGAAGCAGAAGAGGGGGGGAGGAAACTTCCTCGAGAGGAGGAGCAGCTGCAGCCGAGCAAAGTGCACGGGCGCCGGGGCGGGTGGAGGGGAGAGGAGGACTGGCGCTTCCCGGGGGCAGCCCGCTGCCCTTTAGCTGCCCCTCGCCAACCCCCGGGGGAGGGACACTAATTCAGGGCAACGGAGAAAACAAAGGTAGGGGCCGCGGCAAACGCAGCAGCAGCCTCGCTGCAAAATTTTAAAACGAGAGAGAGCACGCTGTGCTGGAGGGAGAAGGGAAAGCGAAGGGCATCCAACGCAGCGGGGGTCCTCCTTCGCCCCCCGCTTTTGCTCTCTTCTGCGCCCCTTCCTCCCAAGAATCGGCGGCAGCTGGACAAACTAAGCCCCCCCCCTCTCTCCGGTTCGGATCCCGATCCAATGCGAAGCGACCCCAATCAGAGCCGGATCCCGGCTGGCTCTCTCCTTGCTGGCGCGCGCGCGCACACACACGGCGCCCAGTTGCGAGTAATCCGGTCCAAATCCGCCTTTTGTGCGCGTCGATGGAGAGAGATAAATAATCGGGTCTCTTCCTCCTCCTCCTTTTCGGACTGCGCCAGGCTCGATCCAGAGGCCGGCTCCACCGGGTTTCCCCGCGCGCGTCTCTTGCGCCCCCAGGCCGACGAAGTTGCGGGGCCTCCTAGTGTAGCTTCCTCCTCTTGCCAACCCCCCGGAGAGAAACTCCCTCGGCTGGCGGCGTCGTCGTCGTCTTCCTTCCTCCCATCGCTGTCGGCCTCGCCAGCGTAGCCTGAATTACACAAGAAGCGAGGGGGAGCTCGCAGCCAGCCCGACGTCTCTCTCCCTCTCCCCACCCCCCTCCCACTTCCGTGCCAGCCCCGTCCGCTGAGATCCCGTAGACAAACAAGCGCGGACAGGAACTCGTGCAGAGAGACGTCGGCTGACTGATTGCGTCTTCTTTCCTCCTCCTCCGGGGCAGCCTTACGAAACTTGCCTCTTCTTTTGTGGCACCGACCTCCAAGACCTGAGGAGTTTCTCGAGTCCAGCCGAGTTTATATTTTTTTATAATGCCTCTGCCCGCTTCCTTCTGCTTCTCGCAGGCCGGGAGGGGTCCGTGGGGGAACGGGCTGGGGGCGACCGGGCAGCCCAGTTGCTCTCCCAATGCCGGCTCTAAGGCGCAGGCTCAACATCACCTGCCCTGACGTGGATCGTCGCCCTCTTACTCATGCTGCGTAGTCACACACAGGCCAGGGTGGTTGTTAAAGCCTGGATGTTTCCCGGCTGTGTTGATGAAAGAGCACGGGTGGAATGAAGATCCTTGTCCGCGTTTGTGCAATCAGAACCCGGAAGGGGATTCCTTGATCCGAATTAACTAATCCGGATTACGAACCCAACATGTTGTGTATTGTTTTAAATCGTCGTAGTCACGGTTTGCTACTCTGTTCCGAGCGGGGTACCAAACAGCGACGAGGTCGGGAAATAAGAAATTAAATTACTGTGGGGGGGGGGGGGGGAAATGTGCACCCCCCTCCCTTGTATTATTATAATATAGCTGTTTATCCAACATAAGGACGTCCGTCGTCCTATGATGAAGAACAGATAAAACTGCGGTGGCCTTGACAGAGACAATCCCTAAGAACCAAAGGGCTCGGGAATTCTAATGTCGGGGGTTGGTGGGGGGTGGGGTGATGGATGCCCCACAGGCATATTTCCTAAGAACCACAGGAAACGGGAATCTTATAGTCTGCATGAATGGGAGGTCGGTGTTATGCACGCACACGTGTTTTCTAGGATAAAAAGGCGCATGAGAAGAGTGCATGGGAGGTTCGTATTTTGCAAAGATCGTTTGGGCAGAGCTGGAGGGGGCCCCCGTCTTTCCCTTTCGGCTCCCCGTGATGGAACTCTCCCAATCCGGAGACCGGGATCCTCGCTTGGAAACGGCGGTCCCGGGGTGAAAATGTGCAGCGCGATCAATAGCGGCGGGGGGGGGGGGGGAGAGAGCGCTGCCTCGAGCAGACCAGATGAGCCAAACCCAGAATCATCCTCGTCCTCCCTCCTCTTTATACCCTCCCCCTTCTTTGTTCCTGCCGGCTCAGCAAAAGAGGGAGGGGGGAATCTGTAATAAGCCAGTTGGGCATCGATATTTGTCCTCCGTCCCGGGGGTGGGGAGATCTTTGCGCGAGCCCTCTCCTTGGAATAACGAGCAAAGCATCTTCCTCGCATTATTTCCCCTCCCCCCCCCCCTATTTTTGCAATTCCTAAAACTGGGAAGAGAAACCCCCAAGGACTCGTCCGGGGTGAAGTTCTCCTTTCGGTGCAGCCGCTTGCAATTGTGGCGGTTTACTCGCGGGTAATGCCGCGATCGATTGGGCGGTGGGCCGATTGCACGGGGCTGGGCGAGGAGCTGCTCGGGCCGGCTCTCCATCCATCCATCATGCGTTTGAGGACGGTGCGGGGAGGGCTGCAAGGGGTCGAGAGCAGCCGGACAAAAACTGATGGGGAGGCGGTGCGAGAGAAAGCAAGAGCGGGATCCATTATTCCCCAGCGTCCAGCGCAGAGGGCTTTCAGGAATGGCAGGATCCGGGAGGGGGTGAGGGATGGGAAGAGGCTCAGCTCGCCTCTGCTGCTGTCACTTGCTTGCTTGCATTTTGTGCATGCTCTGCCGACAAACTCACCATCTCTGCAAGGGAGTCTGCTGCCCCAATGTGAGCCAGAGCTGCCTGCGCAGACCGTTTGCTTGGTCAGCGCCCCAGTCCGCCGGAAAACAACCGTTCGTTCACGAGGATTCTTCAAGATCTGATTGTTAAAACAACAATGGTCAACAAGGCACGCGGGAGAGTTTGTATTCTAGCTGGGCGGAAGCCGTGGCAGGAGGGAAAATCAAAAATATTCTGCTGTCAAGCACTGGGTAACTGAAACCCGAGGTGTCCAGCAGCTATGGTGCAAACCTGCACTGACATCAGTCGGGCTATGCTTTCTAGTTTTTAAAGTTTCATCTATGGATCTTGTAGGATCTCAGAAGCGAAGTACTCTGGGTAGTACTTGGGTGGGAGACTGATAAGAAAAACCAGGGTCACTGTGCAGAGAAAGACAATGGCGAACTACATCTGTTGATCTCTTGCTGCGCCTTCACTGCGCCTTACACAAACACGTGCACACATTTTACCAAAAAAGGTAATTATTTGTTCTTAATTACACTCTGTAGGCATCCCACAGTAGGCAGAGTGTTGGCTGGATATGAATCAAACAGGCCCAGGCATATTTATTTGGAAATAATTGGGACTTGGGGCTAAATAACTTGTCCAAAGGGTGTAATGGGAGAGAACACACTCTTTATTTACATGGTTTCTCACATCCTAACCTACCTACAGATCTGTTGACCCCAAAAAAGTAAAAATAATTCAAAAACCCTCCCAGATTAACAATTATAATTTTATAACAAGATAATTTCTAAATAAGTTTTAATAGGGAAATTATTTTCCTTGTCTGTATGTTTGTACATGTGTGCTTAGGGGGATTTTGGAACCAAACAGTTGATCTTGAGAACCAAGCTATCTTTATTTTCCCAAGAAATTAGACTTGTTTCTTCCCTGCTACTAGTTTCAGGCAATGTGTTGTGTCTGTCAGGCAAATGTGTTGCCTTCAGAGTCTGGGACTTCTTGGAACATCCACTGAGATGTCTTTGGGGTCCCTTGAGGGTAGGCATCCAACTGATACAGAGTCTGAGCATGAAGATTAATTTTCAGTTAATAATCCCAGATGTTTAATTAGTGAAGCCGTGCCTTGTTCTGCTGTCAAAATCAATCAGAAAAGGTGTCTTGAAAAACAAACAGTTAATTCTGCTTCGGAACATAAAATTGAAATGTTTGGCTAGGCAGAGACAAGACTTCTAAATTGCTCTGATCCACTGCCAAAATGCTCCTTTAATACCTGGAAGAAGTAATATTCCCTGACGACGTGAAAGTTTGCGGTGGATATTTAGTGAAACTTACAAATTCATTAACGGGATGAATGTTAATAAGGCTGGAATCAATTCACTTTCTGTCTTTTAACCATTTAATCAATTTTATAAGGCTCTATAAAGGACACTTTTTTTGAGGTGCTTGAAGGAAAGAGACCATTTTCCTGAGGCCTGATATCAGTTTATGAAAAGCGATCTCTCATGTTCCCTGTTCCATCACATGACCACGGATTAATCAGACCAGTGGTCCACCTAGGTCAGTTTAATCTACCCAGAGATCTGTCACATCATCTACTGCCTGATCCCTTTTAACTGGAGACGCTGGGAATTGAACCTGGAGCCTTCCGCATAACAAGAGGGTGCTTTCCTACTGAGCCATAGCCCCTTCATGGATCAACAGCGAACCCAGAATATTTCCAGGTACAGGAAATGTCCCAGGGATCAGCACAGCTTGAGAATAAACAATATCGAGATCCATCAGTATTGCAAAAGATCTGGTTTTAACACACGTGTTGGCATTGATTTCAACAGCACAGTGTCAAACTCAGTTATTCTGCTGGACGAACTGGCAAACATGCTGGCAGAAATTTTATGTATTTTATTTTTAAAAAAATTAAATTTCTATGCCGCTCTCCCCTTTCAGGCTTGGGGCGAGAACTCACAGCCCAGATTTTCCATTATAACTGGAACATGGGGTGACTTGGGGGGTGGAAACAAGAAACCATCAGCAGATATCGAAAACACGATCCCCTCACATTTTCTGATCCTTCCCCCAAACTACTTTTTGTTTTCAAAGCCAAGGTGAGGGGTGGATTAAAAGCATCCTGATTAGCTTTATGCAGATGGGGAGTAAGTGTTCAGTTACACACCTGGTTGCTGGGACTCTGCTACAAATGCATTTCAACCTTGCATTAACTTTATGAGGGACTGGAGAGCCTGCTTTCCCCATTGGCGGTCTATAGCTTCACCCTTGCAGGAAAATGGGCTCATGTAGAGATTTTCAGTGTTCCCAGCATTAGCATGATTCTGCAATCCAGAAAATATAGACAGACCACAGAAAATAAGGCAGATTGCACTTTTAATCCCGGAAAAGGATCTAGAAAGAGACTGAAATACGCTGGATAAACTATATTCTGTCTCAGAAAAAGATGCTAATGCGGTCAGTTGAGCTGCAGAAGTTGAGAAAATTGAATGCTTCCGCATAAGAATGTAGTCCCAAACAAATATGAGAATTATCATTCATTTTTATGTGCTGCCTTTATCAAAACTATTACTTTCTGCATTATTGAACATGATTCTTTAATACAAGAGCATTTATAGTTCATTGTATTGCCAAACCTTTACTTTCAAATGGAGGGGGGAAGCAGGGGGAGGTGGGCACTAGGACCCAGGCAGAGCATTCTACAAAAAAAGAATGTCTGGAATGCTTTGTTCGGTGGTGGAGGAATATACAACCCCACTAACATCTTTTTCTGAAACAAACTATAGGAACTGGGATAAAAATGGACCACAATTGTTCTTTTAGGTCTTTGTGTTATATGAAATCAGTGCTTTGAATTTTGACTGATTATTTCAAATGATGATACATGAATATCAGGCCTGTGGCTGATCACATGGACTAGAATGTCAACCTCACATGGAGGAGACTCAAGCTTAAATCCCTACTTTGCAATTTAATTTCACTGGGTAACCCTGCGTCAGTCATTCAGCATAACACCCCTCGCAGAGTTATTATTATGATGACAAATAGGAAGAGGGGAGGACGGTTTTGGGAACTGGTTTGGAGCTCCACCGGTGTTTTGGCTCTGATAGCAAAAACTTGAAGCAGATCATGGAGTCCTTGATGGAGACCCAAACCTGCTCAGGGAGTTATCCACCTCAGTACTTGGAGCCTGTTGTGGCACTTTGTCATCAACAAGCCTTCAGGGATAGCCCATTTGACTGAGACTTCACGTTGATGATGATGAAGGTTGGATTTATTTCCTGTAAGGAGACTCAAGGCGGCCTACAAACTCCTTCCCTTCCTCTCCCCACAGCAGACACCTGGTGAGGTAGGTGGGCCTGAGAGAGTTCTGAGAGAACAGTGACTAGTCCAAAGTCACCCTGTAGGCTTAATGTGTAGGGCAGGGAAATAAACCTGGTTCACCAGATAAGAGTCCACTGCTCGTGCGGAGAAGTGGGGAATCAAAGACAGTTGTCCGGATTAGAGTTCACCTGCTCTTCACCATTACACCATGCTGGCTTTGGGTCTGGAAGGAGTTCGGTGATATCAAGTGTTCCCTCAGCCCCATGATCTTCCCCAGGTTGCCTCTCATTCCTCCTGTTCATCCTCTGAGGAGCCTGTTCCTACATCTGAGTCCAGTTTCAGAGGAGTCATAACTACTGATACAACAGTGCCATTGCGTTCACATCCTACATGTGAGCTCCCAAAGGCACCTGGTGGGCCACTGCGAGTAGCAGAGAGCTGGACTAGATGGACTTTGGTCTGATCCAGCTGGCTTGTTCTTATGTTCTTATGTTCTTAACAGTGATAATAAACATCATCAGTGATTATAATAAACATCATCACTATTTGTTCTAGCTGCCTTTTTTTTTTACATTTCCCAGTGACAGCCTACCCCTTATTTCTTTGGACTGTGCCCTTTCTCATCCCTCTTTTCTTAGGCTTGCGCTGCCCTTCTGAGACTAGAGCCTTCTTCTTTTTTGTGTGTGGGTATTAAGTGCCATCCGGTCGCTTCCAACTCGTAACCCTATGAATTCACCCACCCCCTCCAAAAAGTCCTATCATTAACAGCCTTGCTCAGATCTTGCTCCTTTTCTAGGTGCTTGCTTTTCCCATCCATTCCATTTCCCGCCCTCATTTCTCTGGAGCTGAATCCAGCCAGCCAATGTCATCCTTCTGCCTGCCCTGCTCCTCTGTGACATTAACATATCTTAGCCAATCACTGCCAGAGGCTTTACCACCACCACCACAAAAAATCCCTTCTTGCAATAAAACATAGGCTGTTGAGTCACAGTACTTATGTAACCTCCTTTCCTCTATGCTATCTGTGTTCCAATCTATTATTTCATGGATATGCAAGGCAAGAGGACCAGGAGGGCAAATCCCTACTGGAAATTACTTCCCTACATAGTGAAATATGTGTGTCATCTGTGCAGTAAATTGTAGGATACATTATTCTTCCATTTTTTAAAGTATCGGTAGGGCTGTACAATGGATGACTCATGGACCAGTCAGCTATATAAACTTCCTTGCCAGGTGTTTTCCCAACTTAATGTGCGTATACATGCTGCCTGGGAACACTTAATCCAAGAGTCCCTGCCATCCCAAACCAGCTGGGAAATGTAGCATTGTTTCCAGTTTGGTACTTCCAGCAAATAGCCAAACAACAGAAACAGATTTTGGGTATCGATGCATGCAGTACTTACCCTGTGGCTGTTTGCACTGCAGTGGGGTTTTCCCACTTTTTTTGTGTTTACTCTGCAAGGTGTCAGGAACAGCAGAGCCAAGCCACCATTTTGCTCACCCCTCACCTTGTTTCTGCAGCCCCCATAGGGGGAGCTGCGAGTTGCCTGCCACCTTTTCTTTCCAAAAGGTTTTACACGGTCTATCACAGGAGTGCTTTTAAAGATGCTCCTCTGAGCCTGCTGAAAATCTGGCCCAAAGAGCAAGTGGAACTGCTGCTGTGTGGGCAGAAGAAGGCAGGGAAGAATGGGGAAACACAAGAAAGGTGTATGCACACTGATCTCCTTTGCTTTCCCTGTGAAGGGAGACAAAAAGTCACACTTTATCCAGTTTCAGAAACCACAAGGAGAGTCTGATCTGAGAGCACGGTGAACTCAGAAGAGGGGAAAATATGTGCATACCTGAGAATCCAACCCAAAGGGAATGTATGTGTAACCCCCATGCCCAGGATGGGTTGACCCAGAAAGTGGTGGAGACTCAAAGCAGCAGAAGGCTGCAGAGCTCATGTAGTTTGGAGGAGGCAAGGCTACCAGACTTGGACCTTGGTTTGTATAAGCCCTTAACACCTTGTTAAGGTAACTGCAATGTTGTTGGGAACTACTGGGAAGGTGGTAGTTTATTTTTTGCTATGTTGTAAATGTTGGAGTTTATTGTTTCAGGGTTTTTGTGGTTGTAATGGGTGAGAGTTTTCCTGGAAACCTTCATCATGTTGAATCCTGTTCACCAAGCCCTTGGAGTCTTCAGGAGCCAACCCACTTGCAAAAAAGAATTGGACTTGGCAGTATCAGTAGACTGTAAATATAAGGACTTGAAAATACAACCTGAACAGGACCTTGAAGTGTAATGTTAAATGTTGATGTTATGTGTTAAGAAAGTAAACCATTTTGTTTTTAAAATTTGTTGTTGCAAACTCATTCCAAGTTCTGCCCCACAGAACCCACAGATAGAGGTTACATATGCTCAATGCAAAAAAGGTAACAAGTATGTAAATAGCCTTTGATTAATTTTGCTATGTCAGAATACCTGTAGCTGCTGTCCAGGGCCTCAGGATGAGGGCTTTCCCATCATCACTTACCTGAACCTAAACTAGAGAAGCTGGAGATTGACCTTCTGCAGGCGAAGCAGATGCTCTACCACTGATAGGGGTGCCAGACAGAAATTAAGTTAAGTTTCCAACTTAAGAGAGAGAACATTTTTAATACAGTGGACCAGAGAAGGGGTAAGGAAAGGGTGATAGCTCAGTAGTATAGCATCTGTTTGGCATGCAGAAGGTCCTAGGTTCGATTGCCAGCAACGCCTGCTGTAAAGATCAGGTAGTACGGGGGTCCCCAACATGTGCCCATGGGTTCCAGGGCACTTGCCAGCTCCTCTTCTGGTGCCCACTCAGTGTTGTTTGAAAGTAGGTGAAGCCAGGTGTTTCTAATTGCCTTTGCAGATTAAAAGGCTTTCAATGTTGAACTGTGTCTGTGGGATTTATGGGTAATCTCGCCCCCTAGCAAGTTGTGGATGGCTTTGCCTCCTGCAGCCACTATTTTGTTGTTACTTCCACCACCCTGTGTCGGGATTCCCAAGGTGCCTGCGCAGGCAGAGGGCTAATTATGCAGAGAAATGGCAGACTCGCTGATGAAAGCTAAAGTCCACTGTTTATTAAAGGAACTAAATTTCAGATAGGTGGTTTCCACACATGCAGGCTTGTCAATCATGCCAATGCAAGCAACAGGCTGCACTGCTGGCGGAGCACGCTCCGCACAGCCGCGCAGCCCCCCAAACAGCTGCCTACCTTTTCCCTGCCTTCCGTTGCTCTGAGGAGGGAAGGGGACATGCCCCCTGGCCAGAGCTACGGCTGAAGCGGCGGAGGTAAGGAGGCGTGTCCCCTGGCCTCCTCAGAGCATCGCCAACCAGCAGGAGGTAAGGAGACATTTGGGGCCGGGGAGGGGAATATGCCGGCTCCCACCCGCTGCTGTTTGCATGGTAGTGGATGGAAGCCGGAGTTTGCAGGAAAACTCGCTCCCCAAGCGAGTTTTGAAAGCACCATTTTGGCGGGCACAGAGCGCTGCTGTATCGATTTGGCAGCGGCGCCTGTGCGAAGTGTCCCCGCCAAAACGGTGTTTTACCGGGCTGAAGCCGTTGCTTTCAGCCCATGCAGAAACCGCCATAGGAAAGTTGAGAGACAGGGATAGCCTTCATCTGTCTTGCTAGCTAGGGAAGAAGGGGGAGAAAGAAGAAGAAGAGTTTGGTTGTATACCCCACCTTTCTCTCCTGTAATGAGACTCAAAGGGGCTTACAAACTCCTTTCCCTTCCTCTTCCCACAACAGGCTTGTTGTGAGGTAGGTGGGGCTGAGAGAGTTCTGAGAGAACTGTGACCAGCCCAAGGTCACCCAGCAGGAATATAGGAGTGGGCAAACAAATCCAGTTCACCAGATAAGAGTCTGCCACTCATGTGAAGGAGTAGGGAATCAAACCCAGTTCTCCAGATTAGAGTCCACTGCTCTTAACCACCACACCACGACCACCACACCAGTACCCATCTGCCTATCACACCTAATACAATCACTCCTGCTATTGACAATGACATACTATTGCCATTGGGTGTCTACATTCACTCTTCTCTACTTAAGGACAGATGGACTCACATTTTAGCTGCATCTGAAGAAGTGAGCTCTGACTCACAAAAACTCACACCCTGTCAGAAATTCTGTCAGTCTTTACGGTGCTAAAGGACTCTTCCTTCTTTTCTATTGCTATAGATAGACTAACACAGGTTCCTTCTGCATAGCAAATCTATAATGAGTTGCAATCGTTATAAATGATTTCATTTCCCATTTATATGATGGGCAAACGAGTTCATTAATAACAATTGCAACTTGATATAAATCTGGTGTGTGGAATGGCATACAGTTACCCATCATAAAATAAAATCTAATAGGCAAACCACCAATATACCTCTTGTAACAAGTTTTTTTTCAGATAACCAAGTAAAGAACGTTTCACAATTTAGACACAACCTGATTGGCAGCGTTCCCAAATAAATACTAATTTCTCCTGTGATCCAACTTGGTCATAGAGGTCAAGGGCTCTAGCAGGAGGTGCACCGGCGTGCGTGGCAGCTTGCACCTGCGTGCATTCGTTTCCCGCCAAAGGACAGGCACAGCAGCTGCGTCCTTGCCACAGCCCCGCCCAGGAATGCCCAGCTCCCGGAATGCCCGGCCACGTCCCTGTCGTGCCCCGCCCAGCCCCATTGGCGCTACACCACAGTTTAAATCCCACCACCATGGGAACCTGTTACTAAAATTTTTGGATCCCACCACTGGTTACTTATTTAGTGGCGTATTACTTTCTTTTGTTGGTCTTGAACCAGTAGCCCAACTTCATCAGGTATTATGGGAGAGGGAGAAAAGTTCTCTCTTCTGACTTTCTGCACTGCATGCATAATTTTTTAAACCTCAACCATGCCCTTGCTTGGTCATCTTTTTTTTTTCTAAACTGAAAGGCCTGAAAACTATTCAGTCTTTCCAACCTTTTAATCCTATTAATTGACCTCCTTTGTTTTTTTTGCCAACTCTGTAACATCCTTTTTGAGATACGATGACCACCGATAAAGCAAGTCCTGTCTTTGTCAATCATCCATTTTGTAACTAACTTTGGCAGACTTACTTTAGCTGTTCTTATCTCAAAAGCAAACCATGGGACTGCATAACATAGCAAGCAGCTGGCAAGACGTCTCCTTCCATCCAACACTACCATCTTTTCTCTCCCTTCCTCCACTCCTTCATATCCTGGAGCTCACACACCTGCAGCATAGGCTGTGAACGCAGGATCTCCAATGGGAACCAGAGCCCGTGCAAATGGCTATGCAAGTGAACTCAGTCATGGGTTCTGTCCCACTCATGCCAAGGGAGGAGGGATTTGGTGTCTAATCCTTCTCTCACCAGCATTATGAGTGTGATGATGTCACTTTCAGTAAAAATCTTGAAATGATGGTAGTATCTATAGGAATGGCTGGAGCCTTATGTTTTTAACCATAGAGCTTCTGACAATTCCTAGAGCTCCCACATTGTTTCCACATCCTCCCTGGAAGTGATTTCATCATGTTTGTAATACTATCCCCCACCATGTCCCTGCCCGCAACCCTCTGACCAGGTGAGTTATCTGGAACATGGTAGAAGGTTCCCTTGAATGGATTTAGTCACCTGGGCATTTACATGTGTATGTCCCTATCCACAGGAGTGCCCTCTTTCAGTGCTCAAACCCTTGCCAAAGCACTTCCATTGACAACTGGTGTGCAAATTAGCAGTGGGAAAAAATGGCAGCAGGAGGTTGTTGACTGGTCAGCCACATTACTTCTGACTAAAACTTGGAACTGGCCTCACCAATACTCTAATATTTTGATGATCTCTATGGCTTTTACCACAGAGATCAGCAAAATCCTAGTGTGTTGGTGATAATACTTCCGGGTTTTATCCGGAGGTGACCTTGATGTATCACAATGCCTTTTTCCGCATATCCCACACGCCCCCCAAGTAGTCCAGGATTTCAGGCAGTGGTGGGATCCAAAAATTTTAGTAACAGGTTCCCATGGTGGTGAGATTCAAACTGTGGCATAGCGCCAATGGGGCTGGGCGGGGCACGACGGGGGCGTGGCCAGGCATTCCGGGGGCAGGGCATTCCTGGGCGGGGCTGTGGCAAGGACGCAGCTGCTGTGCAGGTCCTTGGGCGGGAAACGAATGCACGCAGGCTGCCACGCACGCCGGTGCACCTCCTGCTAGACTGCTTCAAGTTCTGTGCGCTACTGCTGAGAGGAGGGGCGTAACTAAGGCAAAAATCACGTGGCAAAATCACCAATTAGTAACCCCATCTCGGCCCACACAAATAATTAGTAACCTACTGTCGGGAACCTGTGAGAACCTGCTGGATCCCACCTCTGATTTCAGGCATGTGCTTGGCAACACTATTCACCACATGGCTTGGCATGCGTGCAGCTTAAACCCTGGGGCTATGTGGGAGTTAACCTTATATGGCTTACCTGTACTTTCCCCAAAGCAGAACCAATCCTGTGTTTTGTTTCCCTATCTCATTGGATAAAATGGTGGTTCAGTTTTTTTTAAAGGCTTCTTATGTTGAAAAATTATGCCTTCGTCTTTAATGTGATTAATACACCTTGAGCAGAACTCAGGAGAGGTAGCACCTTCATTTTTTAAATAAATAACTTATACACCCAGAATTTAATCAATAACCAATGGAGAAAGTGTAATAAGCTCAGTTAACCAAACTCCTTATCATAATCAAGCTGCTGTATTCTGTATTAGCGTAAGCTTTTGAGCTACCTTCTTCCAAATTGTATGAAGATGTCAGTAATTCTTATATTAGTGCAAATATAAGATATACATCAGCTTTCAATAATTTCAACTGAGTACTTGGCTGCGGGAGAAGGACTGACTTTTACTAAAAGGCTGTAGATCATCAAAGTCTCACAAAACTGTCTAGAGCTGTTGACCAAAATGTTAGGAAACTCGACAGTTTCCAAGCCAGCTCAGTTGGGTCTACTTTGTGGAGTTAATGAAAAAAAAATCTGGCTAGCCTAATCTGGTTGTCATGCAATGCTTATGCTCATTATTGATTTTTGGAGGGGGTTTTTTAAACCTGCCTTTCTCTAGTAAAAGACTAAAGGCAAGTCTCTCTCCAAAGAGTCCATCACACAAAATATTATCCTTAGAAAACTCAAGAAGCCAAAATGGAATGGTCTAACTACCACCGACTATTACAGCATGCTTGTCATTTCTAGTATTAAATAAACCATTAAACACTAAGGTCCTGTTCTATATTGAATAATAGACGCACGCCATAATAGAATAATCAGTCACCGGGAAAATCCAAGAGTCTATTATTGTACTTATTAATGTTATTTTAATGTCTTGGTTAATGAGCTCTGACTTGTGAAGATACAGCCTCAACACTAAACCGGTCAAAGTCGCTGCTGGCAGCCAGACCGTGAATGTCTTTTCATATTGAGTGCCTCTTTTTGGAAAAAGAAAATAGCATTATGAAGAAGTCTTTATTGCAATGACAAGAGTGAAAACAAGAAGAAAATCACAATTCAGTGATCAACATCAAAATGCAGCTTGATACGTATGTATTCTGCACATACACAAAAGCGGACAAGCTTTGTGATATTTATGTATTGCAGTTATCTATCTGTCGGGATAGACTATCCTATTTATACACTTCCCCTTATATTTTACAGTATTGAGAAGCTAATAATTTGTGAACATGCCTGAAGGTCGCATAATCTTAATTTGTTTTAGAACAGGCTGTACAGGGTGTTTTAATTTCTCCTTATATTAAAGTTATTTTAAGAAAATGATACTCAATGGCTTGGCTTTCCTTACTGGGCCTTTCCCCACTCCCTTCCATCCCCCCTATGCCGCACGCGCCCAGGTGTCCCCACGACTCCGCGCTCTGTCGCCCGAGGTAGATCAAAGAGCTGCGCCCGTTCAGAAGAGCGCCTGGGATGTCAGCCCAGCGCTAAGGGGGCGCAGCAAGCTGACAGCATCAGGCGGCTGCGCTTTCAATGGCTCTGCCATGGGGAGGGAGGAGGAACCCCACGTTACTCTCCGCAAGTAGCGCGGGGCTTACGGTAAGTGGGGAAAGGCCCACTGTTCTCCGATACTGTGTGAATTGATTTTTAACTTCTCATGTATGATATTTGTATCCTTGAAGATTTCTTGTTTTGTTAGCCTCCTTGAGTTTGCAGAGCTATGGCGGGGTATAAATATTATAATGAATGAATGCACAAACAGGTTAATCTAACCGTCATCTAAACTTTCAGTTTTTCTTACTGTGCCATTTTAAAGAGATTTGGAAACATTTTTGTTGTTGTTCGTGAGTGAGTATTTCATGAGCTTTTTATCACTTTAAGTGGTTTTGAGGGTCATTGTGACCAAAAGGTAAGGTGAATAGCCCAATCCAGACTGTGCTGGCATGCAGCAACTGTGCTGCTCTGGCGCCACCCTGCCCCCTCCAAAGGGCTTTCCTGGGGCAAGGGAAGCCCAGAAAGCAAAAACAAAACACCAGAATCTCCCCTAGGAAAAAGCGGAGATATGCCACAGGTCCCTTCCGCACATGCAGAATAATGCACTTTCAATCCACTTTCAATGCACTTTGCAGCTGGAATAGCAAAATCCACTTGCAAACAATTGTGAAAGTGAATTGAGGCAGGAAAGGGGAAATTGTAAGGTTTCTTTTCTCTTGAGGGGTATTGTTTACACTAACTTGGAAATTTTGTTTATTAAAAGTTAAGACCTTTCAATTTTCGGTAATTATCTCCTAAGGAGATAATACATAATGGACAGATAAAAACTGGATCACCTGAAGATAATTTAGTTGAAGTAATGCAAGGTCTTGAGACATATTACATTTTTCATTCAAATCTGGGTATGAGTGAGAGGTTAGTCAAACAACGTCGGGTTTGACGGTAATACTGATTCAGAAGGTCTGAATGAGAAGTCAAATAACGAAAGAAGATAAGTTAATTGTTGAAGATATGTATTGTAACTTGTTATATTTGTAACTGTATCTTGCATATTTTTGTAACTGTAAGTTTTTTAAAAAAAAGTTAATTAATAAACTCATATAAAAAAAAGAAAGTGTGTTATTCTGCATATGCAGGAGGGACCACAGAAAATGTGGTATATCTCCAAGGCCCGTTCCACCGCTGCAAGGGAGATGAACGGGTACTGGAAGCCAACTAAGGCCAGCACCGTGCCCCTGCCACACCAAAGCAGCTTGGGAGCATGACACAGAGCTGAGTGCTGTGTAGATCCTTCTGATAAGCAGAGTGGCCATGTTGTCTGAACTGAGGCAATGTGCATATTTTACAGGAACACACATTTGGTACATGCAAACTGCCCACTGGGTTTTTTAGGTTTCTGGTTTGTGCATGAAAAATACATGCATCACCCTTCATCAAACTACACACCAACAGTGCATATTGGGAGCATTTCGGTTAGTACACTCTCCAGATCCCTGCTGTTGCTGGACTCCCAGTATGCCTGGATGTAGCATTTGCTATAACATCTGCCGAGGACTAAAAATTATTGTCTGATGCTCTATTGGTCTAATTTGAGTTTTACCTAACCGCTGATCTAATTTTTCCAGTGATGCTCATGGTGGGGGAACGTCATCTCCTGCACCCATCCGTATGAGCACAAATGATGATGGTCATGTTCATGATGTGGATGTCAGCCCCACCAGGGGTCAATTCCTTTAGGCACTGAGGTCAACAGCAGATCTGTCGACTTGAGTCATGCAAGGTCATGGCTTAAGGTCATACATTAATGAAGCACAGGTCACTGAGCATCTCCCTTCCCATCAGGATTGTGCTCAAGGCAGTGACCCAGAGGTGTAAGGTCACTTATTTCATTATCAGCTTCCCAGGTCCCCCTCTTCCTGCCTCAGGCCCTTCATTTGAACTCTTTTGTGCATTTATATTCCTTACAGCGATGTCTCCACATCAGGACAATTTCTCCATTGTAACCAATGTGGAGCCTTGCGTTGTAGGAATTTGGGGTTTTGTTCTACCCTTGGTTCCCCCGGCATCTGGAATTTGTGACCCTTGATTTCTTGATTTATGAAACGTCCCCTTTTCATGTTGAAGTCACTTGGATAACACCCAATCCCTTATTGAAATTAAGCCTACAACAGAACTGGAGTAAGAGATCTTACGTCAAATTTGGCCCATAGCATTACCTCCCCCCCCCCAAGCTAATTTAATAATGTTTAGTCTTTTAATGAATTTAAATACTTATAACCTGAAGGCTTTAGATCACAGCCATCCCTTATTCCAGGGGTGTCCAACTCTGATGCTTCAGATGTTGATGGACTACAAGTCCCAACAGCCCCTGCTGGCATGTCATGAACATGAACATCTGAAGCACCAGAGTTGGACACCCCTGCCTATTCCCTTTATCTTTTTTGCTGATCTTTCTCTTCCTAAATTCTAAAGGCCTTGTATTTTGGTTATGTGTAGTGCAGTGCTGTAGTAATTAAGCTGTGTAGCCCCAACACAGCACCTTTGGTGCCCACAGATGTCTTTCCTAGTGCCCAGTTGCTTCCTTCTCAATTAGGAAGACCTCCCCACCAGGACATCTCCCTTACTGATTCCCCACTGCTCAGCCAAATGAAGGCAGTGCAGGGAGATACCAGAGGAAATGGAAAGAGGATCAGCACCACCCAACACTAGGATGTCACTTCTGGCACAACCCGGAAATGACATCATAGTGCTGGGGCAACTCTCTAGCATTCACCCAAAACAACCAAAAATTCCCCACCCCTTGTGGTCTATAGCCCAATCTGACAACTCTATCCTCAGAGCATCTTTTCCCTAAACAGAAGAGTCAATCCTGACTTTTCTCCACTTCACAAGAGTAGAATGTGCTTCCGAAGAGCCCCTCCGGCATTCCTTCTTTGTTGGTGGGTGGGGCAACCAATTTGGAAACAGCTTCCTCCACTGTGTTGTTTTCCAACAGTTTGTGACAGAACCCTTAAAAGCAGCCATTTTGTTGTCATGCCCAACATCTGTTCTCAAAAACTCTAAAAATGGCCAATGGTTCAAGAAGACTGAGGGTGCCTGATGTAGTGCATACTGCATATTTATGCCTCTCCTGTCGGCTGAACATTGGACTTGATCCCAGGCAGGCATGGCAGCCGAAAAGTGAAGTTTCACCATGTCCCTCGCAGGACTGTTAGTGACTGTGTTTGCCTTGGGTCACAAAGTGTGCAAGCCTGATATTTTTCTACAGTGTTAACACTTGCCTCTTCCACCAACTGTAGATTTGACAGGCGTCATCATCGCATCTGAGTCAGCTCCACTGCTTAGCAGTGGGCTCACAATAAGATCTTGGGCAAGTCAGCATCTCTTTGCATTACTTTCCCATCCATAATATGGGAAGAAATTAGGAAGCCAACTACTTCCCAGAAATGTTGTGCAGACAGATGGAAAGATTCAAAAGTTGTACATTTCTTTGAAAGCAAGACCCATTGATCACAACATGCAAACAACAGGACTCCACTGCATTTTCTATATCAAAGAACACTGCAAAAAGTAACAACTTGTCCAGCAATACAGGTTTATCTATTTAGAACACTTTAAAGTCCCATTCTCAATTCAAGGATCTGAGGGCAGTGGATGTCATTCTCCCCTTCTCCATTTTATTCCCCAACAACCCTGAATCAGGGCCAGAGCGAGGAGAAACAGCACCCAGGACAAGCGTACACCCTGCGTCCCTGTCACACCCCCACCCGCCTCCACCACATTCCGGAACACCCTGTCACCGGTGCGCGCCCGGTGCATCACACACACACCGTCCCCTTGGCACTACGCCACTGCCCTGAATGGTAGCTTTAGCTGAGAGCAACGAGGCAAAGTTTACCTAGAAAGCTTCATGGCAGAAAGGGGATTTGAATCAGTATCTCCTGGGCCACAGTCCATGTTGGCCTAGGTGGACTGGGCTCCAAGCTTAGGTGTGTTTCCCACTAGTTTACACACCTTTCTGGGTCAACTAGCTGCCAGCTCAGAGCACAGCCAGACCAGCAAACTGGGACTTGGATCTTTCCAGAAAGGAATGGACATGACAGAAGGCAGGAAAACCAAGAAAGAGACCATGGGTCCATAAACCTTTATGAGTGAGAGTGCATATTAATCTGTAGGTTTCTTGCCTCCATTTTGTTTTTATACACATGTTCCTTGTGTCTGTCTGTATGGAGGATAGAGTTGTCTGTCCCCGGTTGGAGATGTTAGGGGTGGAGCCTGAAGAGCGTGGGGTGTGGGAGGGGAGGGACTTTGATGCCATCGAGTCCACCTTCCAAAGCAGCCATTTTCTCCAGATGAACGGATCTTTGTGGCTTGGGGATCACTCCAGTTGTAACAGCGCGGTTTCTCCAGCCATCACCTGGGGGCTGGCAACCCTAAAGGAGGGCATATTGGAGCTTTCTTACTAAGGGCCCACAAAAAATGGAGGAAACAGTGCATCCTGACACCACAGCCATCTGACAGATCATTTGAAATGCTGCAGCTGATAAAAGCCAAGTATAGTATGCAATGAATCCACTGGTAATCCAGGCAATTATTCCCTGCCCTCCAAGAAGCATTCACCTTGTTTTTCAGCAGTCCCCAAGTGCCTGATTAGTGCTTTTCCATTGCAATTAAATCTCCCAAGAACTTGCATTTTAGTTGCATCCTCGTCATGGAAGGAATCCACCGAAATCCACAAGAAACCGGCTGGCATGCACTCGGAGATCCCTGAACAAGGTGTAAATTTCTCTCCCGCTTGCTTTTTTTACTGCTGCTGAGCCACACTGCACAAGCTGCAGAATTGCAAATGCAGCTCTTCCTTCAGTGCCTGCTCTCTTCACCTGCCGCTCGACAGCTTAAAGAGAAGGGCATTTTTTTTTGTTTTCAGGAAGAGCAGCAATTGTTAACATGGAACTAAAACACATTGCTCCATGGAGCTATGATCCCTCGCAGTGAATTTTGAGTTGTGTGGCTTTTTTCCAAGCGATTTCTAGTACTTCTTTAGGGTATCCCCTGGCCGAATAATTATTCATAATTTGTTGTGATTCCTTTAAGAAGTCCTCCTCCCTAGTGGAATTTCTTTTTGCTCTGATCAGCTGGCTAAACGGAAGATTTTGTCTTAAACGGTGTGGATGAAAGGATGAATAGTGTAGTGCCCGATTTTTTTTGGTGGGCTTATGGAATCGCTTGAACTCCAATTTATGATATTCATTGATAATAATTGTCATATCAAGGAAATTAATGTAGTCCTTTTCGCTCTTCACCAGTAAATTATATAGAGGGATGCCAAGTATGCCAAGTATTATATATTTAATGTTAAAGAAATTGTAGATAAAAGAACATTGTATCCCAGGTAATTATGTTATTTTATGTTATTTTCCCACAAATCTATGTTGTACTGCTCAGGAACTAACTAGTGTGTGTACAAAACCGTACCTTGCTTGGGCTGGCAAAATCCGCAGAGTTATCCTGGATTGCATTGTACCAGACCACACCAGGTGGGGAAATCATTTGAATGCAGACAACTAGCATGTCACAGGAAATATATTTTGCCAAGTCGTCTTTCTGACTTGATCGTTTTCAGTGTGCAGGGATTTGATACAGGAAAGCGCTTCGATATGAAACTCTTCCCCTACATAACCTGAAGTGCTGCTGTTCAATATCTGAAGTGCCGCTGTTCAAGTGATTATGCTAACTGTGATTTGACAGAGCTGATTAAAAAGGCATAATTTTTCTTCAAGTGATGGAATCCATTATCTTCCTATCAGATTAATTGCTGCAGGCACGGTCTTCATTTGACTGATGCACAAATTCTTGTTGGAAATAGGAGTGTCCCAATGGAAAGATGTATTGTTTATGATTCTGGAAATACACATGTGAACGGTCGTGTGTGTTTAGCCCATTTTTGTAGGACATTACACCCAGTGGTGGGATCCAAAAATTTTAGTAACAGGTTCCCATGGTGGTGGGATCCAAACAGTGGCGTAGCGCCAATGGGGCTGGGCGGGGCACAAAGGGGCGTGGCAGGGCATTTCAGGGGCGTGGCATTCCTGGGCGGGGCTGTGGCAAAAACACAGCCGCTGTGCCGGTCCTTCGGCGGGAAACGAATGCACACAGGCGCAGGCTGCCACGCACGCCAGTGCATCTCCTGCTAGACTGCTTCAAGTTCTGTGCGATACTGCTGAGGAGCGGAGGAGGGGCGTAACTAAGGCAAAAACCACGTGGCAAAATTACCAATTAGTAACCCCCTCTCGGCAAACACAAATAATTAGTAACCTACTCTCGGGAACCTGTGAGAACCTGCTGGATCCCACCTCTGAATACACCATACATCTAATTTTGAATGTGGCCTCAGGGTTTACATTTTAAAACCCTAAGAAGTTACCAGAGAATCCCTAAAAAGAGATACTGGTATATATTTCCATCAGCCCAATACAGAGGGCTGCAGAAGCTGGGGATGCTGCTATAGCTGTGCTGCCATGCTGCCTCCAAAGGGGATCCAGGTGACGGGAAGGTGAGAAGAAAGAAACAACGAACTTGGAGAATCCCCCATAGCCAAAAAGAGACTTATACCACAGCAACTGGGAGAGCCATCGGGCAACTCAGAGGAGCTGAGCAAAGGAGGCAGAGGCTACAGTTACAGAGTAAAAGGAGAAGTGCTTGCTTTGATGCTAGGTATGGCAGAAGGCTCTGTGAAATGGAGGCATCATCAGCATCTGAGGAGGAGGACTGAGTCCTTGCAGGATTCCAGCCTCAGTAACCCACACTTTCCCATATAAACCCTGCCTTGGATTTGGCTCTGCCAGTCTGCCTGGGTGTGACAAGTGTCCTTCCCCATGTGCCTGGTCTCCCGCCGATCTCTCAGCCTTCCTGCCTGTACCTTGACTTCAAACTGCCTTGACCATGCCTGTGCCTGCCCTGACTCTGGACTGGTTTCAGCCACGCATTTGCTTGCTGCCTGCCTTGATACCGGAGTGGTTGACCATGCCTCATATGCTCCCCACCTTGACTCTGGCTTGCCTGGCCACACTCTAGCTCCTGCCTGCTCTCAGCACAGTTTCGGTGCAGGCCCTGCTGCTTCCACATCAAGTTCCCCCCACCCCCTACACATTGTTAATGTTGAATTTGGCCTCAAGAGTGGGGTCAAAAAAGGCTGAGATATTCCACCAGGTCTACAGTTGAAGACAGTGAAGGTTTCACTACAGGAGGCCTCCTTGCCTTACCCTGCCCTTCTCCCTTCTCCCTTCCCCTGTATTCTTTCCCTTTCCCATTCCTTTTCTCTCCCTCCTCTCATTCTTTGTTGTTCTCCAATTACTAGCAGGGGTGCCACTTGAATGTTTAAATATACCATTGGAATTCATTTTAAATTTTGATTTGATGCTGTTAATGAATTTATTAAATTGTATTTATTAGATGTTGGCTGCTTTGAGGCCAACTTTGCCTGGAGAAGGTAAGGTAGAAATTTTCTAAGGAATAATAATTTAATTTAAATAATTTAAAATAATTAATTTGATAATTTAAAAAACTAATTTAATAATTTAAAATAATCAATTTAATAATTTAAAATAATTAATTTAATAATTTAAAATAATTTAATTTAAATAATTAAAAAAACCCACACATGGGGCTAAGACAGAAAGGAAAATGTTTCTATGAATATGGGGTTGGAGGGGAAACTTTCAGGTTTTCAACAAAATCCCCCAAGTTAAAGAAAATGGGGGAGGTTAAACTGAGAAGCTATCACAGCTTTTTAAAAAAAATGCTGACTGACAGCCAGCATGATGTAGGGGTAAAGAGTGGTAGACTCTAATCTGGAGAACCAGGTTTGATTCCCGCCACCTTCACATGAAGTCTACTGGGGGACCTTGGGCTAGTCACAGTCCTTTCAGAGCTCTCTCAGTCCCCCCTACCTCACAAAAGTGTCTGCTGTGAGGAGGGGAAGGGAAGGCAATGGTAAGCCATTTTGAGACTCCTTAAAGGTAAAGAAAAGTAGTATATAAAAGTCAACTCCTCTTCTTCTACAGCTTGGTGTAGTGGTTAAGAGCAGGTGGATTCTAATCTGGAGAACCGGGTTTGATTCCCCACTCTTCCACCTGAGTGGTGGAGGCTTATCTGGTGAACCAGATGTGTTTCCGCACTCCTACATTCCTGCTGGGTGACTTTGGTCTAGTCACAGTGCTTCGAAACTCTCTCAGCCCCACCTACCTCGCAAGGTGTCTGTTGTGGGGAGAGGAAGGGAAAGGACCTTGTAAACCATCTTCAGTCTCCTTACTGGAGAGAAAGGTGGGGTATAAATCCAAACTCTTTTTCTTCTTCTTCTAAAACCCAATTCTTCTTCCTCATAAAATCTCCTTCAGTATTTTTGGGATGTCTAGAAACACCATACCAACCCATAATCATAGTGCTATGATGTGATGTCACCTAACAAAATGATTCAACCGAGCATTTTTTAAATTGTCCTTTTTATGATAAGATCTGCACAGAAACCATAGGCTGGAGTGCCCTGAAGAGAGAATAATTCTAAATTTGGCTTTGTTTTTTGGGCAGGGGCCACCAAATGACACATATATAGTTGCTCAGTTCTCTTCACTTTTATGAAAATATAGGAAAAGCTGGGAGGCCGCTGGACTTTAGGTTGTGGAGATTTTAGCCAAAGCACTTTGCCAAAGGCATAGTATATTTTAAATGATTTGATATTTAAATTGATGGGTTATAAGTTAAGCTAGTATTGCAAAATTTTGCTGTCACGCATCCATAGCTAGGTTTGTGTTTTTATAGCCGATTTGTTTTAACATATTTATACATAGGCAAGGTTATGTATAGCTTTGATCCGTGCATAATTTTGGTTTCTCTGACATGGCAGTTTTGAATGTGCTTTGTTTTTTGTTCTGGTCGTGTGGGCCATAAAAATAAATTGTAGATATAGATGTGATGTTACCCCATAGGTCAGTAATGACTCAGTGCTCGACAAGAGACTACCTTGATCTTTTTCTTCAGAAACACGTCAATACAACTTTCTCCCCACACAAAGGAAAGTGGGGAGTAGTGGCAGGAGGATTAGGAGGGAATAATAAAAAGGCAGGAGGGGAGGGCTCAGTAGCATTTCTGTGACTAGGAAAATGTGAGGAAGATGCTGTTCTCCAGGTAGAGAGCATTGATTGGGGGGGGGGGGGTCCACGTTTTGGTGGGCTTAAGCCCAAGACCTTGCACCTGGATTGACTAAGGACCTTTGAGTCCACGTGGTTATAGGATCTGAAAAGGAGATCCGGTCCTTTGGCTGAGGGTTCATTTTGGAGTTCATTAGGGATGTCTTTCCTGTGTATTTTGCCATGAAGGATGACAGAGGGGGATTATCCTAAAGACTAACGGTAAAGCCCGCTGTGGTAAACAATACAGTGGGCTCTAGACAGCTGTTCTTGGCAGGCACAGCAGTGAGGCAATACATAGTTTCCCCCTTTTATTTTAGAGGACGTGTCCTCAGAGCTTCACAGTCTCGATACGAGAATCTATGCCGATTCACAAATCTGTGAAGCTTCGAAGACACATCCTCTAAAATTAAAGAAGGGAACGATCCTCCCAACCACCTCACTTTCCAAGACCCTCAAAGTGAGGGGTGGGGAACAATCTTGCGTGCTGTACTGCTGTACTGAGCACGCTCAGTCCAAGAGAGGGGGTGGGCAGTCTTGCACATGGGGCTGAGAAGCCTGGCATGCAAGATTGCGCACCCTCTTTCCCTGCCTCTTCTGTCCTAGACACATGAGAATTGGCTAGGAGTGTATTGCCACCATGTATTCCATTCTTACTGAATTATATCTTAGGATGGTTGCAGATACTTGGGCGGGTGGGGGGGCATCATGCAGCTAACAAAGACCAGATAGGTCATAGATTGTCTAGTAACTTGCTGTTCTTGTAGTACTCTTTTTACCTTGTAGAAATAAAGTTGTTTAATTAGAGAGAGTTTGCACCCACCTGCCTTTGCGCTATTTGGCATATTACAGTAATAAACCCCTGTGGTGTCAACCTCAGGCAACCCGAGAGAGAGAGAGAGAGAGAGAGAGAGAGAGAGAGAGAGAGGGTGGCACAGCAGTGACTGAAAAAGGAGACAGAGAGAGAGAGAGACAGAGAGAGACAGAGACAGAGAGAGACAGAGATACAGAGAGAGAGGGTGGCACAGCAGTGACTGAAAAAGGAGACAGAGAGAGAGAGAGGGGGGGTGGGGGTGGGGGTGGCACAGTAGTGACTGAAAAAGGAAGGGCAGGAAAGCAGCTAGTTCGCCCCACAGAAGTGAGTAAGTTCACAATGATATCATCATAGACATTATATTTCATTACTTCACTTTTTATTACAAGCTCTCTGCTGAGGTTTGTCAATATTATTATACCCATTATCCTAGCGGTGGGAGGGTAATCGCTTCCTACGGTGGAAGGCATCAGCTATTCCAACCACCTCCTCAGTGCAGGAAATCCAAAGTTAGATAGTTGTCCCGCTTCTTCTTGAATGCTTTCACTGAGAGAATCCACCGTGCTCTTAGATAACCGCTTCCATTGCTGAGCAGCTGTGACTGCTAGCAAGTTTCTCTTAACGTACCACTTGAAGTCTACCCTCCTTTAACTTTCAGCCGTTAAATCTAGTCCTGTCCTCTCCAGGAGCCAGAGTACAAGTCTCTGCCCTCTAAGTGGTTGCTTTTATAGGGTGTAATCATGTCTCGTCTCCTGTCAGTCTTTCCCCTTACCCTCAGCTAAACACAGGGGGGAGGGGAATGGCTCAGTGGCAGACCATCTGTCTATTTTCTAAACCCCCCACCCCACCCCCCCAAAAGAAACACTTTTCCCTGCAGGCAAATACTATCATGCTGAAACAGTGATGGGGATGGGGGTGGCTCAAAGGTTTAGCATCTGCCTTGCATTCAGAGGGCCCCAGACCTGACCCTCAGTTACTCCAGTCTAAAGGACCAGGTAATCGTTGATGGGAAAGACTGGGAGAGCTTCTGCCAGTCAGGCTAAGATCTGGGAGAGCCAGGTTTGAATTCTCCCACACCTGTGGAAGCTTGCTTGGTGATCTTGGGCCACTCATGCACCCTCAGTCTAACCTACCTGATAGGCCAGGTGTGAGTATAAAATGGAGGACAGAACAACGTTGTGCACTGCTTTGGGTCCCTGTTGGGAGAAATGCCTGGTATAAAGAGCTAAATAAACAATCTCTTTACTCATTCCCACTCTATAAAATATTTCTTTGTGTAGTTCTCACTTCTCCAAGATTGACCTTCCCAGTGCCCTGACACAGATCACCAAGTACATTTTCACAATGCATAACCACTTGCTAATTTTAAGACTTTGTTTGTGACACCTCTTAATTGTCTTCTCTCAAGAGCAATTAATACTCCAGTCCAGAGAACCCCATTTGGTTTTCTGTCTCAACCCATTTCATTTCATTTACTATCCAAGAGATTTCTCTCTCTCTCTCTCTCTCTCTCTCTCTCTCTCTCTCTGTGTGTGTGTGTGTGTGTGTGTGTGTGGTTTCTGTAATTTAAATATGAATCTTATAGTACAGTAACCTCAACCTTTTCCTTCCTGTTCTTTTTGAGTCCTTCTGGTTGCTCTTCCTTACTGTAATTGTTCTCCCTATACACCAATTGCTCCTGATCATATTTAAAGTCCTCTGTGTGTTCTTTTTACTTGCCATTAACTTTAACCACCTATTACTTATTCATATAAGCGGGGTCTCCTGTCTCCCCACGGCAGGCCTGCTTGAAGTTCTGTATTACTTCTGATTACTCAGTGGCTCTCCCATTAGCCAGTCACTTTATATGTCCTCATGCAGAGAACAAGGGGTTGCCTCAGGCACTGCAGTGCTAAGAACAATTTCTTGGGAGTAAGCAAGTCCACTGAATAGACCAGAGGAGGTTTCAGAGAGGACCCGCTTAGCATCACTCTCTTGGTTTATCTTCTGGAGCAGCTATGGACGAGCCCCCTGGCACAAAGCGGTAAGCCGCAGCACTGCAGTCAAAAGCTCTGCTCACGACCTGAGTTCAATCCCAGCAGAAGTTGGTTTCAGGTAGCCGACCAGAGGTGGGATCCAGCAGGTTCTCACAGGTTCCCGAGAGTAGGTTACTAATTATTTGTGTGTGCCGAGAGGGGGTTACTAATTGGTGATTTTGCCACGTGATTTTTGCCTAAGTTATGCCCCTCCTCTCAGCAGTAGCACGCAGAACTTGAAGCAGTCTAGCAGGAGGTGCACCAGCATGCGTGGCAGCCTGTGCCTGCGTGCATTTGTTTCCCGCCCAAGGACCCCTGGAATGCCTGGCCACGCCCCTGTTGTGCCCTGCCCAGCCCCATTGACGCTACACCACTGTTTAAATCCCACCACCATGGGAACCTGTTACTAAAATTTTTGGATCTCACCGCTGTAGCCGACTCAAGGTTGACTCAGCCTTCCATCCTTCCAAGGTTGGTAAAGTGAATACCCAGTTTGCTGGGGTAAAGTGTAGACATCTGAGGAAGGCAATGACAAACCACTCCGTAAACACTGTGATGTGACATCACCCCAGGGGAAGCCACAGCAAGTCCTACTGCTTTAAACGCTTCTGTATGATACATATGTTAACATCTGTTTGTCGCATTCACACTGTGGGATATGCAGAAGCACAGGGACTTGAGTTGATTGTTTCCCGCATGTTCCTGTTTTTCTTTTTTAAAACTTCTCAACTAGAATTGCCAGCAACCTGGAGAAACTGCCAGATGTTTAGAAATGGGCAGCTATGATTTTCAGGGCATGAAGCTATATGACACTACATGGTAAATAACAATCCATTAAGCCTTTATTAAATGGACAGGACATTTCCCCCCTTCAGGTTATTGGCAACTGTATTGTAGAGTTGCCAATCCTTGGCAGGCAACCCCAGTGAAACCGAGAGAGTAGGAAGACTTAACCAAATGATGTCCCAAGATGTTGCAATATCTCTTCTGGCTGTTTAAACTGGAGTTACATCGCTGCACCACAAGGGTCTCTAGGAGTTCACCAAAACTCTATAGTAAAAACCATAGCGTTTGGGGGCATCACATCCGTTTACACAGCTGGGAGTGGTGCAGCATCACAGGATGCTGTCCCTCCTCCTTTTCATCCCTGTTGCCCGATCAAATGGCAGCACTGGGCCTAGGCTGCGAGTGGGAGATTGACTCCCAAAGGGTCAACCTGGGCACCCTCCTGTATTCTCAAAAACTCTCAACATTTCAAAGGCAATAAAACACACTCACTTATCAGGTAATTTTTTTTGGGGGGGGAGTCTTTTTCAATTCTGGACTTAAAAAAAAACTTAGCAAGCCCTCTAAGTATTCAGAAGCCCAGTGTGGGACATTTATTGTACACTTTACAATGGAAGTTTACCTTCCTCCTACTGATAGTTTAGTCTCAAAGGGTGAAGCCCTGCGTGGACAGTTCCGTTTGTTAGCTAGAAACCCCATGAACTCTCTTGTGCTGAAACCAGTTGCTCCCATCCCTGTGTCTTCTTGTTGATAAATAGATGCGTTTTGAGCATCTCTGTCTCTGCTGCACAAACCTGAGAGCAGAAACCGAACCTTTCACAACAAAGTTAACTGGAGAAAGAATCGAGTTGATTCAGTTCGTTGCCCCATGACGGGTGACTCATGGCGAACAGATTAGCTGCTCTCCTTCCCGACACCCACGGCAATAACAGCCATGCCAGCAAAGCAGGTGAGAATGTGGAGGAGGGATGCGTTACAGCACAATTCTGAAGGGCAAAGAGAACAAGGAGCACAGTGGATTGTGGGTGACGTTGCTGCTACTGTTTTGTGCTAGAGCACGGCCTGCTGATTTTGGAATGGGAGAAGCCGTAGTCTTGAGTTACATAGCTTAGGCCTGCCATTTAAAAAAATTTTTTCTGAAGTCTCCCAAGTAATAAACAAAAACTCGGAAAACTGAATCAGATCTATCAAAGCACCCAATTTTTCCTTTTAACAGTATGGGATAGATAGTACAGATATCTCCTTATAGAATCAGAATTACACTTGAACTCCAGTCTACAGAGATTAGTTCCCTGGAGAAGGTCGTTGTTATGGAGAGTGGACTCATTGACTTTGTACCCAACGGAGTCCGTTCCCTTTCCCGCTCCCTGCCAACCCTGAGCTTTATTCCCAAAAGCTCCAGGAATTTCCCAACGAAGTTGGCAACCCTATCCTTCCATGTCCACTCTCAGAAGTACAGCCTGACAACATGCGAGATCCATGTGTAACCCCCATGCTCAGAATGGGTTGACCCAGAAAGGGGTGGAGACCCAAAGCAGGAGTGGGCTGCAGACCTCATGTAGTTGGAGGAGACAAGGCTACCAGACTCGGACCTTGGTTTTTTAAGCCCTTAACACCTTGTTAAGGGTTTCTTTTTGTGATTGTAATGGGTGAGAGTTCTCCTGGAAACCTTCATCATGTTGAATCCTGTTCATCAAGCCCTTGGAGTCTTCAGGAGCCAACCCACTTACAAAGAAGAATTGGACTTGGCAGTATCAGTAGACTGTAAATATAAGGACTTGAAAATGCAACCTGAACAGGACCTTGAAATGTGATGTTAAATGTTGATGTTATATGTTATATGTTAAGAAAGTAAACCATTTTGTTTTTTAAAAATTTGTTGTTGCAAACTCATTCCACGTTCTGCCCCACAGAACCCACAAGCTGAGGTTACACATGCATAACTTAGTTTAATTTTAGTTTATCTTTAAAGTGATGTCTGAATGCAACCTAAGGTTCAGGCGCCAAATGGGACAGTGGTATATATGGATGAGGAGCTTGATTAATTGATTAACATGATGGAGGGATGAGGAGTTTGATTAATTGATTAACATGATTCATTTTGAGTATAGGTTCAGCTTTCCTCCCTGCACCATTTCCCCAACATCTTACAGTCCCAAGACAAAATTTGTGGATATCCATGCTGGGATACAGGTGGTTTTTCCCAACAGGCCCAATAAAAGTGCCCTCTGAAAACTTTCAGCCTGGCAAAATGGTGCAGAGGGTGAAGGCTAAAGTCTCTTGCCCAGATCCCAACCGGGCCATAGTCCTGATCCTGACTGGGCACCATGCAGGCTAGAACAGAGAAAAACTTACCTGACACAAGGACACAACCCGTGTACTGAGAGTTGCCAACCTCCAGGAGGAAACTGAAGATATCCTGAAATTATATCTGGTCTCCAAATGACATAGATTGATTTGGAGGCTGGTATCCATGATAACGATCTGGCCATGGTGATCCATGCCACGGTCACCTCTAGATTAGACTACTGTAACTCGCTCTACGCGGGCTTACCTTTAGCCATGATCCGGAAATTGAAACTCGTACAAAATGCAGCAGCCAGGCTCCTCTCTGGGCAACAGCTAGGGACCGGATTACGGCGGTCCTATACCAACTTCGCACTGTACCTGCCAATGCGAAGCAATCGGTCATGTTTGAAAGTTACAATGGTGCATTGGACCTTTCAAAGCCATTCGCTGGCCTTTTCTTGTAGCCCTGCTTACATTCTGAGGGACCGTCTCTCCCCTATACCGCCTCCCCTAGGCCCCTTCCACTCATCGGAGGCGGAGACCCTTACTGGTGATCCCACTGGCCCCATACAGCGCGATCCGCCTCGGGCTACTTGAAAAAGGCCTCTACAAGGGCCAGGGCTTTTACGGCTCTGGTCCCTACCTGGCGGAACAGGCTTCCAGGTGAGATCAGAGCCCTGCGGGACTTACAAAACCCCACCCTCACCAAGTTCCACCTCCAAAACCTCCAGGAATGTCACAACCCAGAGTTGGCAACTCTATGTGACTCCATAATGGTTATTGCTAAGTCACAAGTAGTCTCCTTAGTGTTCCCAGGTAAAAGACTAACATGCAGCTCCACACTGAATGTGCTACGTGATGATGCTCAAGTGCATGCTCCCCTTTGGTTTAATCTGATCTTATTTTCAGTGCGGCAGTGAGCTAGTATCAAGATAGACTTCAAGCTTACATGTAAGGGTCTGTTACTCCGGTCATCAAACGACTCAAGAAAGTTTCAAGAGCTTTATTGGAACCATGTCAGCCCAAGGCTCAGATAGCCGAAACTGAAGTTTGGTACTCTGACCCTGGTATATACCTGCAAGTTACCACATGGCTCATCCCAAAATCCCCCCACCCTCACATTCCCATAATATCAGCATAATGACGACTGGTGTGAACAGAGACATTAAGGACAGGCAGTTCACTCCTTTGAAGAAAGGCAGTGATAAGAGTGGACAGTTAAGCTCTATTTAGTTACATGCAAAGAGGGTGGGTGGGTGGGTGCTCCTTAGCCTTGAGCGATGATAATGGCTGGCCCAGCTGTGGTCTTGATGCGGATGTGCTATGTGCCAGGCTGAGAATGGCGAGGCCTGACAGTTTCCAGGGACATAATGGGAAGTGAAAATGGCCATGTAGCAAGCAAAGCCAAGCAGCCCTATGGTGCTACAAGCAGGGGCCGCTCCACTCAGTGGTCCAAACAACATGTATTAGCGCATCCATTGCTTCCTCCTAAAAACTGGCACTATTGAGGGAAAAGATGATTATGACCTAGTACCAACACTCTCCCTCCAGCTGTCCGGGCCCTGCGGGACCTTGGCGATTTCCGCAGGGCCTGTAAGACTGAGTTGTTCCACCGGGCCTTTGGAGAAACCAGCCGCTGAGTGTGCCCCTCCCCCCCAGTTCATGGGTCCCCAATATTATCGGGACCCATTATTGGGACCTATGGGTCCTTAATACCATCAGGACCCACCAACTCTCCCTCCTCCTTCTAGGAGAATTAGGCTTGGGTGGGATGCCTATCTTAGGACGCAACTGCTGTTTTTATTATATTTATGGAAGTTGTATTATGATGATTTTATGTACGGTTTTATGTTGTACATAATCGCTTCCAGATCCCTCTGAGGATAGGGGCTGTATATTTAAAATGAATGAATGAATCGATAGATGGAATGAATAAGAATTGAAACGAATGGAAACAACAAATGCAAATGAAACGGAATGTAGAGAATGAATGAATGAATGAATACCATAGCCAATGAAGGCCTTGAGCCGAGTGGCTCCCGATGTGCTGGCAGAGTTACTGGGGCTTAGTTCTGCTTGCTTCTGGCCCCCAACAGCCCTCAGGGCAATGGCCCATCAGGAAATTTCCCTGTCACAAATAAGAGGAGAATGTATAATGGCTAAATGTTTTGAACTATATGAAAAATGTAAAGGGAAAATTTTGGGACATATATTTGTATAAGTATATGGTTGATGACAAAGACTTTATTATAAGAACATTGAATCAAAAATGGGAGAAGGAAGGTGTTCTAGATACTGGGAAAACTGAAAATTTAATAGACAGTTGGAAAAATATAAAGATTGAGAAATATATGGCGAGGTTGGAAGAAGTGACATTAGAGTAATGGTATAGAACACCAAAACAAATAGCATATATGATTAAAGCGATCTCTAGGGTCCTAAATGCTGGCACTGCGGAGAATTCAGGGAGGGCATATTATGAGTCGCTATATGTGGACGGAATGTATAGAAGTGAAAATTTTGGACAACTGTAATGTTATATATATCAGAAAACTGGTAGAAGAGGATTTAACATTAGGGGATGAAATAATGAGATTTAATGTTCATGGAGATTGTAATGGGAGAGATAGAAGGGAGTATAGATAAAAAATATAGCTATATGTATAAAATAATGATCAAAGCAGCACATGCAACAATAGCTTTAGGCTGGAAAGAAAAGAAAAAATGGACAATCCAGAAATGGTTGGAATATATTTGGGAACAAGTGACACTGGACATTTTCGATATAATAACAAAAAAATAAACTGTGGCAAGATAAGTAGAGCGAAATTTTGAAGATATGGTCAATATATGTGGACTGGATGAAAGAAGCTGGAGTCAATGAGGAGATATGGGAGAAGAGATTACAAAGAATGAACTTACTGCTGTTTGATAAAATTATAAAGAAAATACAGGGGGGAGGGGGGAAGGGAAAATGTATTGTTTGAAAACGAATGAAGAAGAATATTAATATAAAATGGAATATTCAAATGATACAATTAAAAAAATTTTTTTAAAGGAAAGTTCCCTGTAGCCGCAATGGCCACTCCACCCTTGCCTGCTGGGTTGTTGTTTTTTTAATAACAGAATATTGTGGTTCCCCAGAGTCTTGATCATGTGGTTCAGGTGCCTGAGAACAGATTGGGGGATTCTCTTACTTCTATGAGAAAGTCAGTCACTTCATTTACATGTTCCTCAGTCCCCCAACGTTGTGTGGTGTCATCCCATTCATCCCGCTCAACTACCAGAACACACTCCACCTTCTGAGGCCCCTGAGAATTGCAGCATAACAAGACCATCCCCTCCAATGGGCTTCAAACAGAAGTTGGTCACATTGTCCCAAGTGGTTTCCCCTTTACTCCTGAGGTTGTTTTAAACAGTGTGGGTCTAGTCATGCTGGCAGAGTGACTTGGCTTGAGAGACTGAAGTGGGATCTGTAGTCCATGAACATCCCCTGGAGGGAGCACGCGTAGGGTTGCAGACTCCCCTTGGTCTAGATACATTCCTTTACATTGCACAAGGGCTATTGGAGTTTTCTTACATTCCTCTCTGTTCTTGCAACCCCTTCTGATTGCAGAAAACCATTCCCAGAGCTGTATGGCCAAATGTACTGGTAGGAGAGGAGTGGAAAGGGGTAGAGCAAGGGAAGACGAGAGGGTAAAATTTCTCCTGCTTCCTTTTCTACAAGTCCACCTCCATTGAAGAAAGAGGCCAACTTAAACGCTTTCTCCCCCTTGCTTCAGCTGCCGACCCATGCACTTACTCCTCTGAATGGCTCCTCTGATCCCAGGAATGACCTTTCTAGAGGTTGGAAGGAGCTACTGGAATGGAAAGGAATGTGGGGAAACAATAGTCCTGTTTGCATATAACAGAGAACACGTGAACATCCTGTCTGTCCATGTGCACGTCTGTTTGTAAGAAGAAATCAAGGTGCACTCACTTTGCGAATGAAATCAGGAGCCAACACTTGGATAAATGTGTGGCTTATACTACACATGCGGCTAGACATGCATTGACTGTCAAATGAGAATTACTCAACGTGCATACAAAGCAGAGGTGGTTTGCCATTACCTCCCTCTGCAGAGTCAGCCTTAATGATCCCCCACCCTTGTTTAGCTTAGATTGCGGGCATGCCACGCTGCTTTGCCTCCTGAGCACATTGTGGTTCTTGTACAATCGTGGAGATTAATTTTTAGTTGGTGCATCTGGTACAAAGGCAGTAGAAATTACATTGGGAAGGGACGTGGCTTTTGTTCTTGGCTATGCTGTGGACTAATAAGCCCTCCAAGGAAGTCCTCGGTCCCTACTCAGAGACAGGCAGAGGCAATCACTTCTGAGAGTCTGTTGCCTTGAAAACCCCATGGAGCTGCCAAGAAGAAGAAGAAGAAGAGGAGGAGGAGGAGGAGGAGGAGTTTGGACTTATATGCCCCCTTTCTCTCCTGCAGGAGACTCAAAGGGGCTTACAATCTCCTTGCCCTTTCCCCCTCACAACAAACACCCTGTGAGGCAGGTGGGGCTGAGAGAGCTCCGAGAAGCTGTGACTAGCTCAAGGTCACCCAGCTGGCATGTGTGGGAGTGTACAGGCTAATCTGAATTCCCCAGATAAGCCTCCACAGCTCAGGCGGCAGAGCTGGGAATCAAACGTTCCTCCAGATTAGATATACGAGCTCTTAACCTCCTACGCCACTGCTGCTCCTGTAATTAGTGGCTGTAATTAATGGCATTTCCACCACCAGTGTGGCTGCTTTGAGAACTTTTAAAAAAATGAAGTTTTCAAAAGCTGAACAAATGGAAATGGAGGTCCCACAGATCTGGGGGGTTTCTTGGCCCAGGGGTGGGCCCTGAGCATAAAGGCAACTATATTTTCATCTAAAATAGCATCACGGGTCTTGTGGCAATTGTGGTGATCAAAACATCCCCCATGCAACAAACCAAAAAACCTACCTCTGCATACAATGGGGGAAAGTGATTGTGTGTGTTTGTGCGTGTTCAAAAAACCCCCTCTTTCTCTTTTTGTTCAGAAGCCAAAGTGAACTATTCAAGTGGAAATGGAGATGAGACATGCTGATAAAAAAAAGGGAACAGAGAAAGCAAAGAAACAATTGTTCATCAATCGATAAATTGTGCGGTATTGTCAGGCACGTGGAGTGGCGGTCCCACCAAGTGGGTCACCTGATAGGAGTGAGCAGCAGAGGAGGGATGAACAATAATCATCGTGGGATTTTGCTGAAAGGTTTTCTCTTTGTCAAAGAAGTAGGGAGGAAACCAATAGGGAGGAGTGTCAGAGAAAGGAACCACACTGACTCAAGAGAGAGAACTGCGCAGTCACAATGCCAGCTATAAATCCAGTTAGTCTCTCACATTAAGAAGGACAGTAATAGAATTCGACACTGGCAGAATAAGTGGGTAACTAAACAACAGATGCACATGTGATCAGATTTCCTAATGTTTTTACTTTTATTTAAAAAGTGTCAGGGTGTGTGTGTAGGATTAGAACCATGACACTGGAGTGGGGGAAGAGGTAAAGATTTGGGCCAGGTTGTTTCACCGATAGAAATTACACTTCTCCAATTTTTTTATAAATCCCAGTGAAGGGGGGAAATGTCAGGTTGCAAACGTAACACAATCACAACTCTGGGTCTGAAAGCATGACAATGTCAGACATCAGTAAATATGACCTCGCAAGTTGGCACAGCCAGTCAGTTTTGGCTACATGATGGCATCGTTGGAGATAAGTGCAGGCGATTCTAAAGGGGGGCTAGCAAGTCTGGGCCAAGGTCATCCCTGCCCCCCCCCAAAAGAAATAAAATCTTGGAACAAGGAAGGGATGATTTGGTACACTCAAAAAAACACACACCAGCTGGGTGACCTTGGGCTAGCCACTGAAGTCAATGAGAAGTTAGCCAATGACTAACACATATTCAGTACCTTTCGGTTGACACACTGGAATCTTAAACAGACTATACCATTTTAACTCCATATACTTCAGTGGACTTGGAAGAATGTGACCCTGCTTAGGACAGTGACAGCATTATTAGCCATGACTAATAGTCACTGATCTGAGCTAAGATAACTGTGATCTTTCCTCATGTAGACCATTGACCATTGCATGCATGTACCAGAATGTATGGAGAGTGTGGAGTGATAAAGACCCTTTAGGCTACCACTGCTGACAGAAATATTTATTTTAAATCCACCCAAAAGCAATTGACAAGCATGAGATAATGCACAATTTATATGCAACTAATAGCATGGATACCACAGACTGCCAAAACAAACAAGTGTGTTCTAGATCAAATCAAGACTGAACCGTCCCTGGAATCTACAATGGCCAAGGCTGTCAAACTTTGATCACATTGTGAGAAGACAAGAATCACTGGAAAAGACAATAATGCTAGGAAAAATTGAACGAAGCAGGAAAAGAGGAAGACCCAACATGGGATGGGCTGACTCCATAGAGGAACCCTTGGTCTTCAGTTTGCAAGAGCTGACAAATTCATGGGGTCGCCATGAGCCAGAAACAACTTGATGGCACTTACACACATACTCAACAACGTAAAGATAAAATGGCATGCAGTTTCACAGAGAAACAGCTGCCAATTGTTTGACAGAGAAACACATGTCAAATGCTTTCCTTCACATTCCTTATTTGGAGCCGTGTAACCAATTAAAAGTAGCCCAAAGAGTGAAAACAAATGCTCTGAACTGTCTGCTCTGTTGATTAAGAAGAAGAGTTTGGATTTATATCCCCCCTTTCTCTCCTGTAGGAGACTCAAAAGGGCTTACAATCTCCTTGCCCTTCCCCCTTCACAACAAACAACCTGGGTGGGGCTGAGAGAGCTCTGAAAAGCTGTGACTAGCCCAAGGTCCCCCACTGGCGTATGTGGGAGTGCATAGGCTAATCTGAATTCCCCAGATAAGCCTCCACAGCTCAGCGGCAGAGAGGGGAATCAAAACCAGTTCCTCAAGATCAGAAAGCACCTGCTCTTAACCTCCTACACCACTGCTACTCCTCGCCAATGGACTCTCACCAAAACGGACCCTCGCCAATTAATCAACTGGACCCTCGCCAATTAATCAACTAAAATTTGAGTTGATTAATCTACCCCATAAAGCATGCCGCCCCAGGAAATGCCATCAGTTTTCAGTCTCCTTTTCACAGAGTGGTGATAGCATCTTTTGAAACTCTGCAGCCCTTTGTGCGTCTCAATGAAGACCTTTGTTTGAACAAGCTTGTGATGGTGCCAGAGGTAACGTCGTAATGCCACGGCTAATAATGCATCCAAAAGCTAATCAGTATTTATGATGTACGCTACGTTTTATTAGTGCTTGTCCTTTCTCATTACTGCAAATGATAGCCCAAATATTGAAATAGTGTATTGCCAGTCATAAAACCAATTTATTTTAAGAGCAGCCTGTGCTTACCCATAAGCTGGAAGATTTCTTGGCATTTTGGGACACTCTACCTTTCATCGTTGAATTTCTCCCTTATCTCAACATTATTATCATTACATAAAAATATATATCTAATTGTGATTCAAGATTTAATACAGGGTGAAACAGGGATCTGTTTACTAACATTTATGCCACTGCTTGGAAGGATTTGCCTGGGGAAGAATAAAACCACCTAAGACCACACTGGCTGCTTCTGTGTGAAACTTTGGTCTTGTTTTGTGTCTAAATTGGAATAGAGCTGCTGTTTGGAACATCTACTTGGTGCATTTACTGAACTTGAACTTTTTGAGCTTGCCGCCATTTTGGTGCAATCCTTCCCACACCTCATTTGATGTGATCTTTTGGGAAAGATCACAGTTGTAGCATCTTTATTATACACAGTATGGATGAGTAAGTGATTATTTTTGCAGGACCCACCAACCGTTCAATTTTTCTTGCCCCAGCCTCCACCCACTGGAGAGCCGGCACCTTGGAGAGGGGCAGTGAGGGGGAAGGCTCCAGGGCACCTGACAACTGAGGTTGGGTTGTGTTGAGGTTGGGCTGGTGGAGGAGGGACTGAACACAAACATTACACAGAGATGGAGCGGGGTTCTCCCCCCACTATACATATGAGAGATTGATCTATCAATCGTTTGATCAGTGAACTTAGAGAAACAGGAAGAAGTCGGCAGCATGAAGGGGGTGAGGGGGAAGACATGCAAAGCACTGTGGGGGAGTGGGAAGACTGCCCATGGGTGGAGAGAAGAGGTCCAGGGCAAAGCTGTGCCCACTGGCAAATCTGTCCCACTCCGGCAGCAAAGCAAGATTTCAATTGTGCTATAAGTGGTTTCGCTTGCTGCGAACAGAGTGGGAAGTGAAAGTGGGGCTCCAGAGAATAGGTCCGTTCAAGAAATCTTGCTGCGGTGAACACTGGCTTCCACTACGCAGCAAAGACTTTGTGCGTCACCAGTCATGGAAAGGTAAATGCTCACTTCTGGTAAATCGACAAATTGAGGATCTTAAAAAGCTAGCAGTATTTAAAACATTGCATGTATGTAGATGACAATTGCGGGACAATTGCAGATGGCCCTCTTTTTAGATGTTTGGAAAACATCTATAGAAACTCAGGTGTAAATCTGCCATCACTGTATTTTTGTCTCTATGTATATGTTTTTAAACACCCACCTCACAGGGTGTTTGTTGTGAGGGGGGAAGGGCAAGGAGATTGTAAGCCCCTTTGAGTCTCCTACAGGAGAGAAAGGGGGGGGGGAATATAAATCCAAACTCTTCTTCTTCTCTTCTTTAAATTCTATTTAGAAGAAGGGGGGGGGGTTATATTCTGGTTTTCTCTACCTTTAAGGAGTATCAAAGAAGCTAACAATCACCTTCCCCTGCCCACAACGGACACATGTGAGGTTGGTGGGTCTGAGACAGTGCTGAGAGAACTGTGACTGACCCAAAGTCACCCAGCGGACTTCATGTGTAGGAGTGGGGAAACAAAACCCGGTTCCCCAGAGTAGAGTCTGCCATTGTTAACCACCACACTGTGCTGGTCTTGCTGTATTTTGAACTTCATTTTCATTTTCTTTTTTTCTACTTCCAAAATTAAAAAAAAAGCATTGCAGTTGTTGGTTTGGCTTTTAATCAGTATTGTTTCTTTTAAGCCATGTGGATATTATCAAATCAAAAAGCAGGGTTTAAGCGTTTTAATAAACAAGCTAATATTCAAGTTTCCTATAATATTATTTATACTGTTGGTGGAATTGCCCTTTTTACCTCGAAGACACCTAAAATTACCTACAGGTTTGTTTGTTTTTTCCTGCTTGTAATTGTGCATACTGGTAGACGATGCTTAGCTATCTTGATCGAGAGAGATTGCCAGTACTGACAGCATAATCTACTGAGTGAAAAGCACACAACCAAAATTCTAGCCATCCCTGAGGCATCATCTGAACAGTTTCATTTGTCTCCTTGCTTGGCTGCTCAGGAGATGTCATGGATGAGCAGATACCACCACCCCTCCTGTGACACGCAGAGTGAGTTTGGTGAAGAAGGTAGTCACAGAGAGCAAATTCTGTCAGTCAGACAAGGAGCGGCTGTTGGTGGGCTGGTAGTGAAGGCAACGGCTGTTTGCTTTTTATGTGCTTTGACACTAGTCAAATGTCTGTTGAGGATGATGTTCAGGCGAAAACAGACCTCCCTGAAAGACAAGGCCTGAAAGGAATCTGCTCTGAACTGTCTTTAAAAATAACAATAACTGAGAGGCATTGTTTCCGATATCAACAGAAAACGGGACGAAGAGATTCCCGTATGTTGTCTAGTGGGAGTCAGGATTCAGCCAAGGCCAAGGTCTAGCAACTGGATATTACTGAGTAGGGTTGTCGGCTGAAGACTAGCAACTTTAGGGTGCTTCTCTGGGGGTGCAAGTGTGCATCCCATGACATCACTTCCAGTGAAGTGATGTCACATTTATCCAGTGACATTTCTAGCAACACCCCTTAAAAAAAATCAGTTTCACATAAAGGCCTAACCTGTACAACCCAAATAAAATGTCTTGCAGATGTTTTAAATAGAATCTGTTGGCTTTTTTTTGTCTGCATACTGCAGGAAAAAAAGATTCCGGGGGATAATGGTTCTTTTGTCCACCCCCTACCGCCAGCTCTCACTTTCAGTTTGTGCCAGTGGCGGAGCTACAAGGGGACGGGGGTGCCGTGCACCGAACGCACGCCTGCGGGGCGGAAAATCTCCCCAGGCTCCGCCCACTCCCTCCGCAGCACCCCCTTGTGGCTCCCCCCATTTCTCTTCCCACACTTACCTTAGTTCCTTTCCTTTTCCTAGAACTTTTTCAGGCTGAAAAAAGGCCTGTTCACAGTACAGGCTAAAACGGCCTGAAGAACTACAGTTTCCAGGAGACCTTGGGGCTCACAAGGTCTCCTGGGAAGTATAGTTCCCATCAGGCCGTTTTTAAGCCTGAACTGTGAATAGGCCTTTTTTTCAGCCTGAAAAAAGTTCTAGGAAAAGGAAAGGAACTAAGGTAAGTGTGAGAAGGGGGAAAGGGGGGCACCGCGGGGAGGGCGCTGCATGGGGCGGAAAATATATACTGCGCACTGGGCGCAGTTTGGTCCAGCTACGCCTCTGGTTTGTGCACCTTGTGCTCACCATTTTGTGCCACTTCAGACTTCCCCGTGCCACCCGCCATTTGCAGAAAGTTCCAATAGATCTTTGCTGTGCTTGCAGCTCATCCATCTGCAGTTTCCATTGGTAAAGTAGATTAATGAGGTTAGTTTTCACTGTCAATTCTGCGCACATGTCGTTTTTCGACTGCAATTATCATATTGAGTCTTTGTAACTTCAAAGACACCCAACTGAAAACAAACAAACAAAAAAGGGAAAATATACATGCATGGAATTAGCAGTGAAAACCAACCAACCTGCTTATGTTCTTCTAGACCAGTGGTTCTCAACCTTCCTAATGCCATGACCCTTTAATACAGTTCCTCATGTTGTGGTGACCCCCAACTCTAACATTTATCCATTTTACAGATGGAGAAAACTGATGCAGAGTCTTAGGCGACTGTGAAAGGGTCATTCGACCCCCAAAGGGGTCATGACCCACAGGTTGAGAACTGCTGTTCTAGACTGTCCTCAATGGACTGGCAGAGCTGAGATAACCCATTGAGGGTACAAGGCCATCCAGCTCAGCTTAGCCCATCCAGGATTTTATCCAGTAGTCCACTGTGAACTGGTCCACCAAAGCCAGCTCATTCCAGTTCAGGTCTTGGGAAATGAACTGGAACTCGGCAAGATAGTCGGTAACAGACATTCTTCCTTGCCTCAGGGCTCAAATGTGTTGGCTGGCATGGCTCACCTTATGACAGTGGTGGCGAACCTTTGGCACTCCAGATGTTATGGACTACAATTCCCATCAGCCCCTTCCAGCATGGCCAATTGGCCATGCTGGAAGGGGCTGATGGGAATTGTAGTCCATAACATCTGGAGTGCCAAAGGTTCGCCACCACGGCCTTATGAGAACCCCCCAAAGCACTGTCCATCTTGGCCGTGAAAGCATTGAAATAAGTTAGTTCTGCCGGCGGCACCCCAACAAGTAGCAGGGGCGTGGTCTGCCAAGTGGCTCGATCTTTCATCAGGCTGTTGACAAAACTCACTTTGGCTTGGTCATTGGGGAACTCTCTGGCTCTTGCAATGATAAATAGTGTGCAGTGAGCCAGGAACATGGAGTAGTTTCTCCACTTCCCATCAAACTTAGGAACATAAGAACATAAGAACAAGCCAGCTGGATCAGACCGAAGTCCATCTAGTCCAGCTCTCTGCTACTCGCAGTGGCCCACCAGGTGCCTTTGGGAGCTCACATGTAGGATGTGAACGCAATGGCCTTCTGTGGCCGCTTGCTCCCATCACCTGGTCTGTTAAGGCATTTGCAATCCTCAGATCAAAGAGGATCAAGATTGGTAGCCATAACGACTTCTCCTCCATAAATCTGTCCAAGCCCCTTTTAAAGCTATAAAGGTTTGTAGGCTATCACCACCTCTCCTGTGGCAGCATATTCCAAACACCAATCACACGCTAAGTGGAAGGAAGTGTTTCCTTTTATTAGTCCTAATTCTTCCCCCCAGCATTTTCAATGAATGCCCCCTGGTTCTAGTATTGTGAGAAAGAGAGAAAAATTTCTCTCTGTCAACATTCTCTACCCCATGCATAATTTTGTAGACTTCAATCATATCCCCCCTCAGCCGCCTCCTCTCCAAACTAAAGAGTCCCAAACGCTGCAAGTCTCCCTCATAGGAAGGTGCTCCAGTCCCTCAATCATCCTTGTTGCCCTTCTCTCGCACTTTTTCTATCTCCTCAATATCCTTTGCGAGATGCGGCGACCAGAACTGGACACAGTACTCCAAGTCGCGTCGCATCTCACTGCTTTATATAAGGGCATGACAATCTTTGCAGTTTTATTATCAATTCCTTTTCTAATGATCCCCAGCATAGAGTTTGCCTTTTTCACAGCTGCCATGCATTGATTTGACATTCCCATGGAACTATCAACTAAGACGCTTCAAATCCCTTTCCTGGTCTGTGACTGATAGCACTGACCCCTGTAGTGTGTATGTGTATGTGAAGTTTTGGACTTTTGCCCCTATGTGCATCACTCTTTACATTTTGCTACATTGAACTGCATTTTGCCATTTCCTGAGCCCACTCATCTAATTTATCAAGGTCCTTTGGAGCTCTTAGCAATCCTTTGTGGTTCTTACCACCCTACATAATTTGGTATCATCTGCAAACTTGGCCACCATCAGCCACCCACTTCCAGGCTTCATTGGCTTTTATGCATAGGTTAAAGAGAGCACTTCGGTCCCAAAGCGGATCCTTGGGGACACCACTCCCCGACATCTCTCCATTGTGAGAACTTCCCATTTTACACCCACTTTGCTTCCTGTTTCTCCAACCAGTTTTTAATCCATAGGAGGACTTCCCCTCTTATTCCTTCATTGCTGAGTTTTCTCAACAGTCTCTGGTGAGGAACTTTGTCAAAAGCCTTTGGAAATCCAAGTAGACAATGTCCACCGGTTCACCCCTGTCCACATGCCTGCTTTACACCCCTCAAAGAACTCTAGTAAGTTTGTAGCACAGGATTTCTACCTCTGCAAAAGCCATGCTGACTCTTTCTCAGCAGGTCTTGCTTTCTACATGTTTTTTATAAGTAATTTTATCTTTAATGATAGATCTCTACTAATTTACTAGGAACAGATGTCAAACTGACTGGCCTGTAATTTCCCTCGGTCCCCTAGATCTTCTTAAAGATTGGTGTGACATTGGCCATCTTCCAGTCTTCAGGGATGGAGCCTGATTTCAGGGATAAGTTGCATATTAAAGTGAGAAGATCAGCAATTCCCCATGCTTGAGCTCTTAAGAACTCTTGGGTGAATGCAATTCAGGGGCCAGGGATTTGCAACATTTAGTTTATCAATGGCTGCCAGAACTTCTTCCCTTTGTCTACCACTATCTTTGCTAGTTCCCCCGGATCAGCTTCCTACAGCTTCTTGGTTCAGGTGCAGGAATGTTCCTCACCTCCTCTTGGGTGAAGACAGATGCAAAGGAATTCATTCAGCTTCTCTGCAATCTCCTGCCATCTTTAGCACAATCTCTTTGTTCCTTTGTCATCTAACGGCCTACCGGGCTCTTGCTGGCTTCCTGCTTTTGATGTACTTTGAAGAACTGTTTGTTGCTGGTCTTGATGTTCATAGCCATCGTTCCTCATAACTCTTTTTTTTTTGCCTCCCTTACAGCTAACTTGCTTCTCTTTTTGCCACCATTTGTGTTCCCCTCTCATATTCTTCATATCAGCCAAACTGGACTTCCATTTTCTAGTGACATTTTTTTTTTCTGATAATTTCCTCAACCTCTCTTGGGACCATGGTGGCTTTCTTTTTGACTGGGTGTGCTGCCTTTTCTAACCTGTGGAACACACATTCCAGCTGAGCTTTTATTACTGTGTTTTTAAATAACCTCCAAGCATCCTGGATAGTTTTGACTCTCTTTGATTTCCTTTTCAGATTCCATGCACTATCCCCCTCATATCTTTTGAGAAATTTCCCCTTCTGAAGGCTTAATGTAACTACATTAGTAGTTGCCACTTGTTCGCATGCTGAGATACTGAATCTGACAGCATTGTGGTCGCTGTTCCCTATCGCTCAACAACACTGGACTTCCTGCACCAGGTCCTGGGTCCCACATAGAATTAGATCTAGGATCACCTCTCCCCTGGTTGGTTCCACAACCATCTGCTCTGCCACAGTCATTTAGCATATCCAGGGAATGCTCTCCTCTCCTTACTAATGACCTTTCGAACATGCATTTTCCCAGTTTATATGGGGATAGTTAAAATCACCCATTACCACTGCATTTTTTGTTTTGTTGGTCTCTAATTTCTTTTTCCATCTCAGAATCCCTCTTTGTGCACTTTGGTCAGGGGCTTATAATATATTCCTATTATTAAACTGTCCTTCTCACACCTGGTATTGATATCCACAGTGATTCTGTAGGAACCAGCTCCCCTTGCATTGTCTATTTTATGTGATACTATGCTCTCTTTGATGTAAAGGGCAACTCCACCCCACGCGCCTCTGTCCTATCCTTCCTATAGAGCCTGTAGCCTGGTATAACAGCATCCCACTGGTTCTCCTCATTCCACCATGTCTCTGTAATGCCCACTATATCAAAGTCCCTCCTTCAAAACCTGTATTCTAGCTTCCCATTTTGTGGGTCGGTACGTTTCTACTATTAGCATAGAGACACCTGTATACCCTTGTCTCTGTCCTTAACCTGGGATTTCCTATGTGTTTTTACCCTCAAGTCTTTTGTAGACATTATCCCTTGTCACATGCACATTGCTATGTTCCTCGCTTGTATGTGGTTGGATTTAGAAAACCTCCTCTCTGTCTGCATCCCCATAGATACTGTATTCCTCGAACCGAAGTCACCCCAGTTCTGTCGGCTTTCCCCAGTGAAGTTTAAAAGCTGTTCCCATACCTTTTTAATGTTGAGCGGCAGCAGCCTGGTTCCTCTTTGGTTAAGATGAAGCCCATCCCGTTTGTACAGGCCTACCTTGTCCCAAAAGGTTTCCCAGTTCCTGACAAATCTGAAACCCTCTGCCTTTACACCACCTTTCTCATCCACGCATTGAGAGACTCCTGTATCTGGCTACCTAGCTCCTCGCCTCTGGGCGCTGCGGAATGGTAGCATTTCTGAGAATGCCACCTTGAGGTCCTGGACTTCAACCTGTTTCCTAAGCAGCCTAAATTCTATTTCCAGAACCTCCTCATACATTTCCCAATGTCGTTGGTGCCAATGTGGACCACAACTGCTGACTCCACCCCAGCACTGTCTAAAAGCCTATCTAGACATATTGGGAGGAGCAAACTGGCACTTGGGCGGAGGAGCTGGAAGTGGGGCAGCGGAGGTCACACATTGTTGAAGGGCAGCCACCGTGGCTGTAAGTTGCTGCACCTAGTTGGCGAGTGACTGGTTCTGGGCGGCCAGGTCTGTAAGAGTCCCCTCCATGGCAATTTGAAACCTTGGTTATTCAGTGTGTGGAAACTGTGGGTGTCTCTCAGTGGTGGTAGTTCCCAATCTTGACTACAATTCCCATCAGCCCCTGCCAGCATGGTCAATTGGCCATGCTGGCAGGGGCTGATGGGAATTGTAGTTCATAACATCTGGAGTGCCAAAGGTTCGCCACCACTGTCCTAGAGGCATAAGCACAGGATTGAAAATACTCCCCAAGATAAGACTAAGTTGTCACTTTATTCCATTCTTAACGCTTTTAAGTTAGAAAGGGAAACAGCCTTACCCTACCCCAGGTCAGATCATTAGCTTTTCTAAGTCAGCATTATTCTGACTTCTAGCATCTCTCCAAAGTCTCAGGCAAATAAAGGTTCTTGGTTCTTGCTACCTAAGATTCTTGAAGCAGAGATGGCAAAGATTGACTGGTAGACTCTGGCTTGCCAAAGTGGTTCTCTATCCACTGAGCCACACAACCCTTCCCCAAAGAACATTTAGGGAAAAAATGCTGTAGTTGAACTTCCCAACTTCCAATCATGGTAGTTAAGCAAGCAAGGTTTTTTGGCTGGCTGTATCTACAAGTTGTCAAGTTGCAGCTGTTTTACAATGACTCCCATAGGGTTTTCAGGTCAAGAGATGTTCAGAGGTGGCCTGCCATTGCCTGTCTCTGAGTAGTGACTCTGGAGTTCCTTGGTGGTCTCCCATCCAAGTACAAACCAAGGCTGACCCTGCTTATCTTCTGAGAGCAGGTGAGATTGGGCTAGTCCAGGGTTGTTGCATGGAGGCAAGAGCAACAAATGACCTGGTGCAATAATGCTTTCCCATGTTTCTTTCCCTCTCCAATACATACCGAGATAACTATGGTCAATTATGTAACATTTCTTCAAACCTTGGCTTCAGCAATGGCCCCCTCGTAGGGTCAAAGACACGTTGATTGAAAACTGTGGGAGCTTCTCTCTTTCAATCAACTCCAGTTGGGTGAGGACTGGACCTCTAACAGTTACAGGCCTGTAATGGCTGAAATAAGCTCTGTTTCTTGGCTTGACTTCCTGCCGTTCTTGGAAGCAGGTGATAAGCTTCCTGGCAATCTGTTTTAAAAACAGTGATTTTGAATGGCATTCTGAAATCACTGTTTTCAACTGACTGTGAGTCTAAACTGTGGCTTTAAAAACACGCACATGCACATACTCATGAGTTAAAGACCCATGAAATTTCACAAAAAGGTTTAGAGTTATGGGGGTGGGGTGGGGGGTGGCTCGGGATCTTCCCTGTTCAGCTGTTCTCCCTTTCTGGCCCTCTCCTCTCCCATTTCCTTTGTTTCCCTCCTCCTTTTGCTCCTGGTCTTCTCTTTCATTTTAGTCGTGAGTCACACACACACGCACACACAAATTAGTTGAAAGCAGAAAGGTATGCAAAAATAGCAGAGCACAAACCCATGTAAGTCACATTGCCAAGAAGTCCAAAGGAAGGGCACGCAAGTCATGATAAATGAAGGCATTCTGCAGCTGGCACAGCAATACTGTTTACTTGCGGACAAGCCCTCTTATTTTGCAGGAGTCACAGTTTCTCCCCTGCTGTCAAATCTGCTTACCTGCTCTCTCCCCTGGCATCCATTCATTTATAGGCCTGATCTGAGTGGCCTTAGTCTTGCTTGCTGAGGATAGTGGCAGAGGGTGATGCAAAGAGCTGTGATGTCCTCTGGGCCGGGGGCCACATCCTCTGTAGCATAGTGTATCCTTGTTGTCAAAACTGAGTCAACGCTAAAGTCAACACTCAGTGTAGGTCTTCAAAGTCCTAAACGGTCTACGACCCTCATATCTACAGGACAGCCTCTCCTAAGATGTCCCCAAACAAATGCTGCAATCAGCAAATAACAAGCTACTGGGGGTCCCTGGCCCAAAAGATGTCTGACTAGTTTTTACCAGGGCTGGGGCATTCTTGGCCCTGGCTTCTACCTGGTGGAACATTCTGTCTAGCAAGACCTGGGCCCTGTGGATCGTCATGAGATTCTGCAGAGCCTGTAAGTCAGAGCTGTTCTACCAGGCTTATGGTTGAGGCAGCTATGGCTATACCATTCAAATGGCCTCCATTTTCTCCTCTCCTTTATTGTTTATATTGGGAGGGTTATTTTAATGGAAATTGGTTTTTTTTTCTTCATCTGGGTTTTAATTGTTGTTATTTATAGTTTTCTGTTTGTATTTTAAATGTTGAAGGCTGCCTGGAGCTCACAAGTGGAAGGGTGGCATATAAGTATAATAACACAAACAAACAAACAAATGTCAAGTGTGGAGCTGCAGGACATGGTGGTTTTGATGACTCTGTTAGTTGAATCTAAGCCAGTATTTCACACAGCCCTCGTAAAAAAAAGAACACAAACATATCTTTGAAGCTATGGAGACTTGAAATCTGCAATCTGCAGAGGCTAATCTACCAACAGTCCCCTGCCCCTCAATGATGCGGCTGGCCTCTACCCTCTACCCGGGCCAGGGCTTTTACCGCCCTGGCCCCTGTCTGGTAGAACGCTCTTCCATCAGCTGTTAGGGCCCTATGGGACCTTGGTGAGTTCCGCAGGGCCTGTAAAACTGAATTATTCCACCGGGCTTTGGGGGAGGCTGACCGCGGATTGCCTGCCCCCTCCTGAGGCCCTATATTGCACCATATACTATATCTGGCACTGCCTTATATTCCATCTTTGTTGCTGGCATTGCTGGTCCCCTCCCAACCTTAGGACCGGACACTATTGATCGATTACTATTATTATTAATGATTAATATTAATTATTATAGGTTTTATGATAATGCTGCTAGTGTGTTTTAAGGGATTTTAATGTTTATTCATGATTTGTATTTTATTGCACATTGATTGCTTATTGTACACTTGTACATTTATTGCTTATTGATTGCTTATTGTGCCCAGAGCCCTTCAGGGATTGGGCGATCTAGGAAACTTCTTAGTAGTAGTAGTAGTAGTAGTAGTAGTAGTAGTAGTAGTAGTAGTAATAGTAATAATAATAATAATAATAATAATAATAATAATAATAATAATAATAATAATAAACACTAGGGGAGCACTTGAAACATCTTTGAATTGACAAAATTAACATCTGTCAAATTCAGAAGGCAGCCCTGCTGGGATCCGCACGAATACTATGCCAATACATTACAACTTCCTAGGCCTCTGGGTAAGTCTCGAATTGTAATGAAGGCCAACAACTAGCTAAAGATCTGGCAGCTGTGAAATCTACAATAATAATAATAATAATAATAATAATAATAATAATAATAATAATAATAATAATAATAATAATAATAATAATAATAGCAAAGACTCTGGCACAAACCAGTACAGGTGGTCCCAGTGGTGATCGGCACACTGGGTGCAGTGCCTAAAGATCTTGAACGGCACCTTGTAACAATTACGCTGACAAAATCACCATATGTCAGCTGCAAAAGGCCACCCTACTGGCTCTGCACGATTATTACACGATACATCACACAGTCCTAGATGCTTGGAAGTGTCCGACGCAGGATAATAATAAAAATCCAGCATATTGATCTTGTTTGCTGTGTATAACTGTTTTGTATCAATAATAATAATAATAATAATAATAATAATAATAATAATAATAATAATAATAATAATAATAATAATAATAATAATAATAATAATAGAAGTTGAACGATTGTGGCAGAAAAGAACAACAGTAATCCCACTAGTAGTCGGTGCTCTAGGAGGAATCCCAAGAAATCTTGAAAAACATCTGGAAAGCCTAAACTTGGACAGAACATCAGTCCATATGCTGCAGAAAGCAGCACTTCTAGGAACTGCACACATTCTACGCAAATACCTCTAATATCCTAGGTCCTTGGGAAGGACTCGATATTCAGAGATGAATTCCAGACACTTGTGCTGTGTTGTTATGTGTATAATAATAATAATAATAATAGCCTTGTCTATTCAGACATCTCAGTTATGTAGCATCGAATCACCCAAGTTAAAAAGAGAAACTGCATGTTTATGTAATTGGCAGGCAAAACTGAATTTAGCAAATGGTGAACACTGAACAGCACAAAGAGTCACTGAAGCGGCAAAAAATGGCTGGTGGCAGAGAAATTAAAGTGAGAGCTTCAAAGTCAGGTGGGAGAAATAAAATGTTTCCTAATCTTTGCACAGCAAGCAGGAAATGTTTTGAAAACATTTTTGGGGAAAAGATTGCTCGTTTAGAGCAATATAAAATGTTCTAAAGTAGAAATAAAACATTTTCAAAATATTTCAGGGGGAACTGTGTGGAACTCCTCCCCCAAACCGTTTTGATTTCCATCATCAAGACATTTTATTTTAGTTGTGCAGAAAGGGCTGAAGTGGACTGAGGCAGTCTACCAGACTGGTCCCAACAAAAGACAGCAGTTGACAAAAGCAGTGTCCCTCCTTTTTTTCCACAACCACAAATTCAGAAGCTTAAAACATCCTAACACATATAAAAGCCTTAGTAACAAATGCCTGCACATACACACGTTTGAAAAAAGAGAATAAACTGCCCAAATGAGTCAATGGAACTGTGCAGAGAGAGTCTAACTCCCAAATATATCTCTGTTTGTTGAGGTTCTTTATTACTCCTGTGTCACCAGAGCTCTGTCCTTAATGCTATCCATCAGAATAAGGAAGCAGCATAGTTTTAAAACAGGAGCACAGCACAGTTTCATAACTCAGGTTCTTCCCCCCTGTGGAGCTGCAGTGACAAGAACTTCCTTTCTCCCTGTTGCTGCCCTCACCGAGTCCTGAGGTGGATTTTGGCAGTTTGAAATACTGGCCTGGAATAAAGGAGCAGAGCTGCCAAAAACATCACATCAAGGTTTCCCTTTTTATTGCTTAGGATCATTGTAATCACCAGTTCCCAAGACTAACGGCCACCCTGAGCCGGGCCAGGTTATTCCTTGTTCCGCCGTTCAGACTCTAGGGTCGATTTCGCACTTGAGTTATCGCACCTGCCCGAAAGTTAAGGCCGAGCTGCTTCAACCTGCGTTCGACAAACCACTCGCAGGATCGGCGGTTTTGTAACAGCTTCAGCTCGCGGTAACGGTCAACAAATTCCGACTCCAGTTAGTGGAACTACTACTTTTTTCAGGGAACCACACTTAGACTCCAGCTCGATTCCAGTAAAGTGCTGGAATCTCTGGTGCCACAGCCAATCACAGCTGAAGTGTTTCGGCATGCGATGCAGCTGGCCAATCAAAATGGCCGCCACCTTCGCCCCTCTCCATTCCTCTGGCAGTTTTTTGTCATTAGCTGCAGTGGGGATGGACGGAACATGGCCGTAGAACAGTAGCCAATCGGAATGGAGCGGCGAAGAGGCACAGGATGATTCCGCCCTCCGAACTGGGATCAAGCTGGTTGCAGTGGGGAACAACAATGGCTTCGACCTAGGTCAGTACCCTTCTCAGGGAACTGGGTTGAACCTATTTTACTCATGTGCAGAATTGCCATAGGTCTGCTCCCCTTGATGAGATCTTTTACATGGTCCAGGCAACACCTAGCACTGGCCACCTCAGCTTCTGGGAGGGTTAACACTGGCAGTAGCTAAGCACACCAGGCCCAAGCCGATAGTAGTTGTGACCTTTTGGCCAGGAATGCTGCCTTCTCAGTCTAGGGGAGTCCTGAGTTTTTGCTAAGTATAAAGAGCTCAGGTCAAGTGGTTACTCTCCCTTTCTGTTCCTACTCCTCACTCCCTTCAGCTGAGCCCTTTTTATTTCCTCTCTCCTGTACCTGCCCAGTTCTTTCTGCCCTGTGCTTACTCCCGAGTAAATCTTTTCTCCCTCAGGAACTGGCCCTGGTTCTCCTTCCTCCTATTTGCTCCTGCCAGGCCCTTATCAACCCTCCTGGTTCCACCTTCTGCCCTGTTACTGTGCTGCTGACCTGCTTAGAACAAGGCCCATGTTCCACGCCTTTTTTCCCAGGGCTGAGGTGCTCCAGGATGTGACAAGAGCATAAGCAATTGAGATTTTTAATTGTAGGATACACAATTAGCCCCCCAAGATCTTTCAACTAGTCTCAAACTCAGTGAAGTCAAATATATGGTCCATTCCGCACAAAGGAATTTGAATGTCTTGCAGACATTTTGAAAAGAACCGTTTTGGCTTTTTTTCTTCTGCACAGCATAGGAGAAATAAAGCTTTGACAGCCTAAACCAGTGGTAGCGAACCTTTGGCACTCCAGATGTTATGGACCACAATTCCCATCAGCCCCTTCCAGCATGGCCAATTGGCCATGCTGGAAGGGGCTGATGGGAATTGCAGTCCATAACATCTGGAGTGCCAAAGGTTCGCCACCATGGGCCTAAACGGTTCTTTTTCTCACCTCCCCCCCACTTCCACTAGTTCTCAATTCTTGTTCACCCATTTTCTCCCAGAAATTCAATAACCTATTTCTTTCCTCTTTTCAGGAGTCCTGTTTTGATCCAAAGCAAAACTGAAAAAGAGGAAGGGCGTTTTTCATATATGCCCATTTCCCCCCCAAACAACATCCCAATGATTGGCCTTCAATAGTGAAAAAATAATCATTATTCCTAGAGTCTATGTGTGAGTTTGTGTGTGGAAACCCCAGCACAATTCCTGTAGCTCTGTGCTTTTCTTCCTACATTCTTTATCAAATATGGTCTCTCAACAACTCTGTTGGTTTCCTCCAGTGACTCGCCCACTTTTTCAAATTGCACATCTGTATTGTGGTTAATACTGACTTTCCTGATAGAGGCTTTCTCCCTGTGGCTTCAGCAATGCCGGGGATGTTAATCATGTAAATGGCAGCTGTTCTAGGTTTCATTTTGAAGACCCGTCCTGATTTATGTTCCAAAGGCCTCTTCATCTGAGGCAAGCATCCCCCTCCCCTTCCCACATCCAGACAGAACAGCAGATTTTGATTTACTAATGAGGAATTGGACGTTAGTGAGACACATTCTTTGAATGACTTATTAATGAGACTCTGACGCGGTGTCAGTAGCGGGACCGCTGTTCAACGGCTGGAATGTTTGAGAGGCAAAAGAAGTCCAGATAACAGAGGGAAGCCGTATTGACTATTTGAAATGAAAAGCAGGACTCGAGGCTTTAAAGATGTCAGTATTTTTTCCTTTCGCTTTTGGCACTCTCTGTTTTGAAGAAACAAATTGTTGCCACTTTCTTTCCCACCCCCACCCCCACTCCCAGTGAAAAAGTTTCAGAATAAATCTTGCATGTATTAGCTCTTGCCCTTTAAAATGTGCCAATAGTCTGATTAAAAGGTTGCACTCTTCTTGCCATTCCTTAGAGAAGCGGAGTCTAATGGGTGCACTACCCAGGGGAATGTTGCGGCCTGCGAAGGAATTGAAACGTGAGAGACGGGTGCAAAGAGTAACAAGCAAAACAATATTTGCAAATGAATGTGTTTCAAAATTATGGAGTACTGAACTTATTGTCCTTTGAACTGCTCCTGATGGGGTTTTTTTTTTAAGGAATTTCAGCAAAGATGTTTAATAATGCACACTGCTCAGACTTTGTATCCATGGTCTACAGAGACACTGAAGTCTCATGGGCTTGTTTCATAGTTGAAATGAAACTGCACATTATATGGATATCTGGGAAGGGGACTTCACCCTCTAATGACCCCCTTTCCGAGGGAAATAATTGCTGTATCTCTAGCACTGTTCGGGCATTCAAATGCACACATGCCATGTCCTCATGCTCTATACACAAGGGAGTCACAATGTACCTGCCAGTGCTGTTAAGACCTTTACTAGAGATACAGAGACTTGGCTTAGGGTTTCATTGAATCTGCATAGCATGAAGATATGCGGGGAAAAATCATTGGGTTCAAATTCTTTCACAGTCCACAGAAGCCTGAAGATTTTCCCCTCAATGACAAATCTAAGAGTATAAGGAGGGCCCTGCCAGTTCAGAGTGGTGGTTCATCTAGTCCACCCAGAGGCGGAGCTTCAACGGGGCCACCCAGGAACAAATGACCCAGGTGGCCGCCGTTCGGGCCACCCAGGGACAAATGACCCAGGCAGCCCCACCAGGCTGCTGTTGTAGACAGGCCCTCAGGAACCAAGGATAGTCCTCACATAGGTTCAGACGTTTTATGTGAACAGAGCAAGGACTCCAGACAAGACAAGAAACCTGCAAACTAAACCACAAAGTTGCTGCCACAAGCTAGCTTAGCTGCAACCTCTCTTTTATAGCCAGCCTCCCATTCCCTTGTGAAATAAGGGCTCTCTAGTCTGGCTCTTGAAAAGACTCTACATCTACTCTAGCTCGCCCCATAGCTGCTAACCTGCTGCTGCATCTCCTTTGCTGTAAACTAGCATATAGTCTCTTCCTGCATTGCTCCTGGGGTGTTGCCCTGGGCGCCATTTTCTCTCCCTGCGCCTCTGAGTCTAGCATCCTGTCTCACACATCCAATGCATCCACACAATATAAAGTTGGACTAAGCTTCTTTAATAACTCTTGTTTTGGAAAACCATTATTCAGTGGTGGGATGCAAAAATTTTAGTAACAGGTTCCCATGGTGGTGGGATTCAAACTGTGGCGTAGCAGCCACATGGGGCTGGGCTGTTGGGGCACGACCCGTGGAAGGCGCGGCCAGGCATTCCCGAGGGATGCAGGGGCATTCCTGGGCGGGGCTGTGGCAAGGACGCAGCCGCTGCACCGGTCCTTGGGCGGGAAACCAATGCACACAGGCGCAGGCTGCTACGCACGCCGGTGCACCTCCTGCTAGACTGCTTCAAGTTCTGTGCGCTACTGCTGAGAGGAGGGGCGTAACTAAGGCAAAAATCACGTGGCAAAATCAATTAGCAACCCCCTCTCGGCACACACAAATAATTAGTAACCTACTCTCGGGAACCTGTGAGAACCTGCTGGATCCCACCTCTGCATTATATGCTATTTCCACTGTAGAGTATGTTCACAAGTGCACCAAAATACCATCTATTGATAGTTGATGGAACTTGATGACATGCCCCTGAAGATGCCAGCCATAGATTGGGTGAAACATTAGGAGCAAAAACTACCGGTACACACCTACACGCCCAAAAAACCCACAACAGCCAGTTAATTTTGGCAGTGAAAGCCTTTGACAATACGTTAATGCAATGTGTTGGAAAAAGTTGATTGCCAGCTTCATTAAGAAAACATTCATTGATTAAAGAATTGATGGCAGAAAAAATTGTCCTGTAGATACTAAAGTTGCCAACAATCTGAAATTGGCTGTATCCCGCCCCCACCCCAAAATGTGATCTAATCTAGTTTTACCTAGTCCAATCTAAATTAGCATAGTTCTTAAAGGGGCTCAGTGCAAGGTGACCTTCTTGCAATAGATTTTATATGTTCCTCAACCATTTGAGGGTTTATTGTGAAGACCAGAGGAATATTGGCCAACTTGACTTTGTTCTTCTGGAATTATGGAACTCCTTCTCTGGAGATATTTGCCTGTTACTTCTGTCACTGATGAAGACTTGTTTTGTTTTGTTTTGTCTGGTATTCCTGCAACGATCCTTCCTTCCTGCCTTGTGTTTTAGTAGCTTTTTTGTGTTTTTATGTATATTTTTAGCTTTGTTTTTAGTTGGTTTTATGGTCTGTTTTTATAATGTTTGGTTCCTGTTAGCATCCAAGGTGCCCTTGATTGGGCAGAAAGGTGGGATATAAATGGTGTGTGTGTGTGTGTGTGTGTGTGTGTGTGTGTGTGTGTGTGTGTGTGTGTGTGTGAGAGAGAGAGAGAGAGAGAGAGAGAGAGAGAGAGTATATAAGTTCCTTTAACATCAACTCTGGAACTGTAGATATTAGCATGTGAGGATGCTTGTATCATGATTTCTGCAAGGAAACAATTGTTAAAAGCACGACAGTTTTTGTCTCAATGGAATCACAACATAATTTGTGTTATTCTAAACTACTAAGCAAAGAGCATAGCAAGTTGTTTGCAAGGCTGTCGAGAAGCAAGAGTTAAAACCATACTTTCATGTAATGATTCTTTTTTTAAGGGTGGTGGTGGTGGGGAACACACATATAGATTTCTTTCCATTGTTTGTGATAACCTCACCTCCATTCTCTTGAGCTGCACAGTTTTTAGTTTCGAATTAATCTTTTCCAGTCTGAGATAGTGAAAGAAGGAGCACAATTTAATTATAGGCAAACAACAGCCGAAGGTGGGGGTGGAATCAATAAATGTTGTGAGTGAGAGGATTCTACAACTTTATGTGTAAAGTGATATTGAGTCACAGCTGACTTATGGCCCAACAAGGGGCTTTCAAGGCAAGTGAGAAGCAGAGGTGGTTTGCCATTGCCTTTCTCTACAGAGTCTTCCTTGGTGGCCTCCCTTCCAGTTACTGACCCTGCTTAGCTACCGCAGCCAAGTAGCATGAATGGTCTATCCCTAATGATTGAAGTGCAGTTTCAGCAGTGACTGAGCGGCACTCCCCACGACAGGGGCGGCGACAACGCAGCCGCCCTGACTCTGCCGCTCTCGCGCCCCCTCAGCGCGGGTCATTTCTGGCGCTGTTTGGAACAGCGCCTTTTGAATGACCCTGCACGGAGCGTGCAGCAGTGGGGAAGCCCGGGTGGTTACCCCGGGTTTCCATTTTCCCGCCACCTGATGACGTGGACCCTCCCGTCCAATCAGGGCATGATGGGGTGTTCGCGATGTGGTGGGAATTTTTTTAAATTTTCAACTGGACAAATCCTTGACTATTTGTGGACACAAGATGTCGACAAGATGTGTCCACAAATAGTCGTGGATTCGTCCAGTTGAAAATTTAAAAAAATTCCCGCTGCATTGCGAACGCCCCGCCATGCCTTGATTGGACGGGAGGGTCCATGTCATCAGGCGGCAGGAAAATTGTGAACGCAGCAGCCAATCAGGACACCCCCTGAACGGATCGTGGGGAGTCCTGCCTGGCTGCTGCACGGCTGCCTGCGCTCATTTAGGAAGGGGCGGAAGCTGCAGTGGGGAACATGACCCCGCGCTGAAAAGGTCCCGCAGCAGACGAAACCGGTAAGTCTCCACGTTATTTTTAGAGTGGGGAAACGCCCTGAGATTCCTTTCAGGGCTTTCTGGTAGCTAGTCTGATGAGGACGGACCCAGTTACCTTTCTCTGCGTTCTCTTCTGCCTTCATCCATATTGTTGGTTTTGGCTCCAGTGCCAGTAGTGAATTCCATGTGCTCCATTATGTGTCTTTTCCCACACAGGTCAAACAGGGTGTGTGGTTACAGGCCTGCTGTGCAGTTTGCGAGGTGAGAATTCTTCTACTGTTTCTTCTGTCTGTGTTGCCGCTGATTGAATTCTTGTTGGCCAAAGGATGAGTCTTGCCCTATTTCCAGTTTTCTTTCCTGTGGGTTGGTGGCATTTCTGTCTGGGCTTCCTCTCCCAGATGGGCTGTAGAGATTCCTGAATAATACAGTACGAGTGGTCTGACTGTTAAATGGGCACCTGTTTGCAGGAGGGGAGGGCTGCTGCTGGCTACACCAAAATCCTCTCTGCAACAGCTGGTGCTGTTATCTTTGCTCCTTCCCTCATTGTGTTCTGTGACCAGATAACATCGCAATGCTCTGCCAGTATCATTGAAATGGCTGCCTGCAGGTGGAAACACATGGCTGGCAGGGGGGCATTTATCAGCAAGCCATTCAGTGATTGGTGGGTGTTGGTGGTGTAGCTACAGACTCTAGTACAATTGCTGTCCTGCCAGCATCTTGGAGTTGGGGCTTTAGTTTTTAATTGATCCCTCCCATTTTCTTTCGATACTGACCAAAGTCTGCAATGTTTCTGGGTCTTAGGTCTGACCTGTGTGTTGTTGAGATTGTAGCTTAAAGGCTTCTTTTATTGCAAAGATGTGGTGCAGAAGTGTGGTATTCTTCCTTACACGTTCCTTTGCCAATAACTGTAGTCTTATTTATTTTAGAATGTGCATTCTTTTGGACCAGCTGCCATAACAGTGCTCTGTACCAAATCAAGTACAACAGTGTGTAAAGCTCCATTGGAACCGTTTAGTGCTGATGGTATATCATACCCCTTCCATGTCTCTGTTGATCAAGTCCATAAATTAATACACAATGATGGCTACAGATGAAATTATTCCATTCTCAGCAAAGGTGAAAATGATTTACATTTCTTACCAGGATTTTCTCACATGAGGAGGGGTCAAGGCAGAAGATGGGACGTACTATTTGGCCACTGTCTTACAAGCATTCTGGATAGAACTAGACTGTCTTACTTGTGTCCCTGGTTTCCAGAAACCAACTTTGGTTTTTCAGCCCCTTCATTACGTAATTGGAATCTCAGCTTGCAAAATGGGATCACAATTTCCTTTACTGTATGTGTCTGTTCTCTCTCTCTCTGTGTGTGTGTGTGTGTGTGTGTGTGTGTGTGTATGCTCCCGATTTCCCTTCATCTATTAACTTCTTTTGTTTCTTCCTCTCTCTCTCTCTCACATACACACACACACTCTAATGCAAATTCTAAACAAAAAATGACAATGATAGCACACATGTGACAAGGCCTTATACAGCCTTGAATTATTTTCCTTTAATTTTTTTAATTAGTACTTCAAAACCTTTCCAATACCAAAACACACTCAAAGAAAAAATTCACCAATTTACAAAGTACTTATTCTATAAATACTCCCAGTTTCTTCTGCACTTGACCACTAACCAGAGGTGGGATCCAGCAGGTTCTCACAGGTTCCTGAGAGTAGGTTACTAATTATTTGTGTGTGCCGAGAGGGGGTTACTAATCGGTGATTTTGCCACGTGATTTTTGCCTTAGTTACGCCCCTCCTCTCAGCAGTAGCGCACAGAACTTGAAGCAGTCTAGCAGGAGGTGCACCGGTGTGCGTGGCAGCCTGCGCCTGCGTGCATTCGTTTCCCGCCCAAGGACCGGTGCAGCGGCTGCGTCCTTGCCACAGCCCCGCCCAGGAATGCCCCACCCCCGGAATGCCCGGCCACGCCCCTGTCATGCCCCACCCAGCCCCATTGGCGCTATGCCATAGTTTGAATCCCACCACCATGGGAACCTGTTTGTTACTAAAATTTTTGGATCCCACCACTGCCATTAACTATCTAGATAAAACTAGATCTTTAGTGCAGTTACTGATAAAAGTCTAACTTTTCTCTATTGGTTCTTATTTTAAACAATTCTCAACTTTCAAAACCACTAATCATCATTTTTTTTTCCGTTTTAACTAAATACTCTATTAAGGATTCCCAATAGCCCATAAAGCTAATTAAGTTATTTTCTTTGAGTACAGAAGTTAAGTTGGCCTTGTCTGCCAACTCTAATCCCTTCACCCACCATTTTTAAATTGAAGGTATAGGTGGAGTTTTCCATTTCTGCACATATAATTCCTGCTGCTATATAAAAACTAAGTTCCATATTTTTTTTCTAGAGATCTATCCATAAATTCCAGCAGATAAGCCTCAGATGTCATTGTAAAACTGTCTTTGAATGTTTTTGAATTATCTTCCAACCTGCAACATGGGCAGCATTTGTATTTTTGACTATACATGTTCACCCTTTTATTTCTCTTTTTCTCCTCTTCTTTGTATTTTTTGCCATCTTTGTCTCTTTCATCTACCATCTTTATCCTTCTCCTAACCCAAAACACAAAAAATGGTCTACAGCACACATAGTATGGTGACCAATATCATCTCAGGATGTCTGTGTTTCCCCTCTACTAGATCTAATAGCTCTCAGGTAAACAGAGCCTCCCCTTTCTTAGTACTGTGGCCCCAATCCAAATAACAATAAGTTATTTGGGAGGACATTGAGTTGCCATGAATCGGAAGCAACTTGACAGCATTTCACACACACACACGCACACTCCAGTTAAATGTTGAGGTTAAATTACATCTGTGCAATCCAGTCACAAATCTCCAATATCAAGTGTAGTTTGCCCCTTTGAAGATCTCAGCAGGATTCATTTTTAACCCTAATCAGGGACACAGGACCAGTTCGCGATTTTTAAATAATATTTCACTCTGCTTTGGTCTTCTTTTCTCTTGCATTCCTTCTCTTTCTATCCTCCCCCCCCCCCCTTGTTTTTTGTCTTACACACAGACTGGGAAGCGACCTTCAGTGATGAATCACCCGCCATTACTTTAAAACCACTATTCCCCTTTGCCAGGACTATGCCTACATTTGCCCCTTATTCATCCAAACAGCATTTTGGAAACATTTCTTTGTGTACACATCTGTATGATTCTTTTTCTGATTCATTGCTTTTAAATTGCCCCGTTTTTAAAATAATGGATCGCTTCAGAGAGTTAAAAGTCAGGAGCTATGAGATTCTTCTTCTTCTCTTTTTTTTTTTGCAGCGAAATGACTTTCCCTTGGGAAGCGGCTTCAGTTATTCTCTCCGGGGTTTTTTACTGTTGCTTTTCTGGGCTTCCTCTTTCCCTCAGGCTGATTCCCTTTGATCTCCTCTGGGTCCTTGGAGTTCTCCCATTTGAAGTGCTCGTTTTATAATCTCGCACAGAGGCTTCTCTCTCATTGCCCCTTTGTAGCGGTGTAACTGGATACCATTTGGGCTGTGGTAACCGTCTGGCTTTGTAGTCTCTCATCAGCCGCCTTTCGACTGGTTGCCAAGTCATTTGCGGTAACTAGGGCCGGGACTATGAAGGGAATAGATTACGTCTGTCATGGTCTTTGGCCTCTGCAAAGGAATCCATCACCGGGCCTCTAATGCTCTGTTCAGGGAATACCAAGCAAGGGAAATATTGTGGGTTGATTTTTTGCAAAACAACTTTCCTCCCTTCAAGAGGTACCAGAAGGCAAAGGTGTTTATTCAAAATAAGAAAGGGAGCGGAGAAGGCGTAGGATGAATGTGGGATTAAAGAGGGTTTTTACGAAGGTCATCAGAAAGCGTGCTGGCACCCAGAGGCAGCGGGTTTGGACGCATATCAGTTTTGTCATACAAGAACTCTCGATCCACACAGTCTTTCTCTCTCTCTCTCTTTTTCTTAACACATCTGTGGCCAATAAGTCGTAAATAAGGGAAGCAAATCTATCCAGAAATGAAACACTGGGAACATTATCAGAGTTACTGCAGAACTATGGAATGGGAAAGCTCTGTTGTGGTTTTGTTCCATTGAAACCCAAAGGGAAGGGAAGTCAATAATGGATTGTTATAGCACAAATATGAATTTGAAACTCGCTTTATGTAGTCTGCAGTAAAAAATCATGTACAAAAATAATCTACCCTCTTGATCTTTTGAATCAATTCACTATAAACAGAGGACTTCTGGGTCCATTGACCAAGATTCAACCACATTAACAAATCTTTCCACAGAAGGTTTGATTTTTCTCCCTAATTTGCCCATGCAACCCCCCTCCCCCATCTTTAGTGGCTAAGTGGTCGACAAGAAGAGGGAGGAATTAGTGCAATTTGCCACTCTTTCCTAAGGTAACTTAAGGCTATTTAAATGTATCAAACTGATCAGCTGGATCCAGTCCATATCTCTAAGGTACAGTGTTATGAAGTTGTGTACATTTTAGCATTGAACCCTGCTCAAGGGGACACTTTCTTATGGGCAAACTCAAGAGTCATGACGCTGGGATTCCTGCAAACACAGGCTCTCAGATAACATATGGGAACCGAAAAGAGCAAGCAGCCTTGAAGGCAAATGGTATGGAAGGACAAGGTTAAATAAGGGAGCTGCCGTATAGAATCTTAGATCTGAGACATTTGCATAAATGTTGTGCTCCGTTCCAGCATTCTGTGTGTACTTCAGTGCTCAAACAGTGGAACCTTGGTTTTCATCCATGATTCGTTCGGAATCACGCGACAAAAACCGAAATCGGCGTAGTCCGAGTTACGCTGTTTGCGCATGCACAATGCCGTTTGCGCATGCACATGTGCAACTCAAATGGCGCACCAGATTTACACAAAAGTCGCCTCAGAAGCCGATGGAATCTGAGGCGACTGAAGATCACCGAGGCAACAAAATGGCCGGGGGCAACCAGCGAACACTGAAACTGGTGATCTCTGAGGGCAACGTTAACCCAGGTTCCACTGTACAGAGTTCCTATAAACTTTGGCCTCATTCATTTATTTCAGTCAAACTCTGGCTGGTTTTGTGGGTGTCAGGGATCACAGCACTTCAGTTGACTATCAATAAATATCAGTCTGAAAAGGGTCTCCACCAACTACAGTTTGAAAAGTAGAAATATAGCAGTTCTTGCTATTCAACGGTTACTTGTTTGAGGAAAACAGCATATAACCTTATTCATAATTTCCCAGTTCTCTAACATTTTTCCTTTTTGGTATCTTTAGAGAACTGGGAAATCATGAATGAGGTTATATGCTCAAACAAGTAACCATTGAATAGCAAAAACTGCTATATTTCTACTTTTTCAAACTGTAGACATTTAATTAACATAAGATATTTGCAAAGCAAGAAGACGGGCCTTGTGGCTTTGGCTGCATTTTATTTTTTTTAAAAGAAACCAACCAACCACAAGCCTGGAAAAAATGTTTTATTGTAAGTGTCAGAAATTTAGAGAATGTTGACATTTAGCGTTTGAATGGGACCAAGAGTAATGTCCACAAATTATTATATTTCCCAGTAAATGTCAGCACCAGCTGGACATCCTTCAGTAAATGTCCAAATGCCATCATCTATCCTCATTCCATCAATTTTTGTTAAAGTATGTTCATCATGATATGGTGGTAAACGTAGGCTTGTGATGCAAATGTTTTCTGGCATTTTCGGCAGGGCTTCCCACACAGAGTTAGTGGTAAATGTCAACATTCACCAAGTTTCTGACATTTACTATAACATACAGAACAACGTATTGCATGTATTAATAAAAAATCAAGTGGAACAATTTGATTGTGGGTGTGTGTACAAACTGCAGGAGAAAATTTTAGTCCAGTAGCACTGTAAGAGACCTAGAACATATCCCAGGCTATTTTGTTGCTTTGATCTGGATGGCCCAGGCTAGCTTGATCTTTATAGATCTCAGAAGGTAAGTACTTGGATGGGAAACTACCAAGGAAATCTACCCTCATTGCCTTCTTTGGGACGTCTGTTCTCCATGCGAAAGACATGGCCAGCCAGTCGAAGTCTTCTGTGTGCAACAACAGTATGGAGTTTGCACATGTTGCTCCTTTGGAGCACCTCTTCATAAGTGATGTGGTCATAATATTAGATCTTCAGGATTCAGCATAGGCACTTCTGTTGGAAGACATCAAGCTTCTTGTTAATACTTGTTAATGCTTTCCAGGTCTTGCTAGCATAAATGGCTGTCAGGATCATAATGGAGGTGAATAGGCAGAGCTTGGTCTTTAGGGAAATGGTTGGTGAGCATCTACACGTATACCAGCCTAAAACTCCCAACAGTGTGTGGAATCTCATGCCAAGGTATTGTAAATTTGTCGGGATGGCTGACTTGTTGGGGGATCGGATTCCTGTCTGGTGTACTTTTGCTGTGTGAAACTACGTTACTGCTGCTCTCAATCTCTGTTTATCTCTTCTTGCTCCTAGTGAAGGCCAAATAGTTTGGTTCTTAGTAGTGCCACTGAGAAACTGTATGGGGGCGGGGGGAGTACTGTCCGGGTGCTTAGGATCAAGACGCCTCGGCTGAACAAGCCAAGACGTCTTGGACCGTGTTCGGGACTTATCTGACCTACAATAAAGAAATCATTGTTCATCACAACTGTTTCAATTTTTTTGGTTCACGGAGGTTCTGACAAAGCTAGGCTAGCAATCTCTCTGTTCAATTTCTTTTATTAGCCTGCACTTTAGTTCCCACCCAGTCTTCCTGCTTTGCTTCTGAGCAGGGCCAAGCCTCTTTTGCTTGCTCCTGGGCTGTTTGTGTAACACAGGTGTGAGTGTGGCTTGTTGGGTGCTGGGGAAGAAGCATTAGCCAAAGGGCCACCAAACATCAAGTGGTAACTGGAGATGTCCCAGAATTCCAGTTGATTTCCAAATGCCAGAAATCTGTTCCCCTGGAGAAGAATGGCTGATTTTAAGGGTAGACTGTAGGTTGTTATACTGGGCTGAGGTCCTTTCCTTTCCCAAAAGGAATACTATACAAAAACAGTTAAGCCCATTCTACCTAAGGGCATAACTGAGACCCAAACAAAGAAAAATAGTGAGGGTGTTCTCTAGGGCAGTGGTTCTCAACCTGGCGGTCAGGACCCCTTTGGGGGTCGAACGACCCTTTCACAGGGGTCGCCTAAGACTCTCTGCCTCAGTATTCTCCATCTGTAAAATGGATAAATGTTAGGGTTGGGGGTCACCACAACATGAGGAACTGTATTAAAGGGTTGCGGCATTAGGAAGGTTGAGAACCACTGCTCTAGGGGCAGGACCCCTGGAACATGACTTGCCATCCAGCAATGCCGTATGGAAACTGCTGTGGTTGGTGGGGTAGGGATATGGAGCAGGAGCTCTGTGTAGAAGCAATATACGTGATCTAGAACTTCAAATATGCCTGAAAAAGACTTGGTTACAGCAGAGACACTTTCCATCAGAGCCAGCATAGTATAGTGGTTGCAGTGGTTCCTTATGAGGAGAGGCTGCAGCGTTTGGGACTCTTTAGTTTGGAGAGGAGACGACTGAGGGGGGATATGATTGAAGTCTATAAAATTATGCATGGGGTAGAAAATGTTGGCAGAGAGAAATTTTTCTCTCTTTTTCACAATACTAGAACCAGGGGGCATGCATTGAAAATGCTGGGGGGAAGAATTAGGACTAGTAAAAGGAAACACTTCTTCACGCAACATGTGATTGGTGTTTGGAATATGCTGCCACAGGAGGTGGTGATGGCCACTAACCTGGATGGCTTTAAAAGGGGCTTGGACAGATTTATGGAGGAGAAGTCGATCTATGGCTACCAATCTTGATCCTCCTTGATCTCAGATTGCAAATGCCTTAGCAGACCAGGTGCTCAGGAGCAGCAGCAGCAGCAGAAGGCCATTGCTTTCACATCCTGCATGTGAGCTCCCAAAGGCACCTGATGGGCCACTGCAAGTAGCAGAATGCTGGACTAGATGGACTCTGGTCTGATCCAGCAGGCTAGTTCTTATGTTCTTATGGAAACACCTTCTCAAACTGCTGCGGTTGGTGGGGTAGGGATATGGAGCAAGAGCTCCGTGTAGAAGCAATATATGTGATCTAGAACTTCAAATATGCCTGGAAAAGACTTGGTTACAGCAGAGACACTTTCCATCAGAGTTAGCATAGTATAGTGGTTGCAGTGTCACACTGGGCCTCAGGAGACCCTGGTTCAAGTCGCCTCTATGTGACTTATGTGTGGTAAGTAAGTAGGCCAGTCACACATACACACCTCCCACCCGATCTCAGATAAAGCAGATTAACTGAGCTTTGTATCCTGGAAGTGCCTCATTTGACAGGCGATCAATTCGTCCTTTACCTGATGTTTCCAGTTATTTTCTTGGATATTGGGCATTTATAATCACACCTTCTAGATTAGAAAGTAATTGCACGGCTGAGTCACCTGTCTTTGTGTTTCTAGCTTGCACACACATGTATCCATGTGTATACCAATATGAACATTTTGTTAATCTGCTGGTGTGAATCCACATCGCTCAATTGACATCAATAATTCACACCAGCTGAGATCTTGTATTGCACAGATATTTCACAGGTTTGTGGTGTGGGTGAATGGAGAAGACGCAAACCACTTTTGGTCTCCAGTGGGGAAAAAGGCAGAGCAAAAATGAGACGAAATGAATAAATGAACAAACAAATAAATGAGGATCAGAGAACTTCCTTGCATTTTGCTTCTCCCATCAGAGCCTTGTAACTCAGGGAAATTGATTTTTGAGGTTGCAAGACTTATTTGACCTATTAGCAACAGGGGTTGGGGCGGGGGGGCGGGCTGCTTCCTCTTCCACAAGTGTCAGCCCTGCTAATGCAAGAGACAGGATAGTGATTCTGCTGCTTTCCTCTTCCTAGGTGAACCCCACCCCCCAATTAGTTATCATTCCCTCGGGCCCCGTAACCTTGGCAATTAATGTTCTCTGGGGTGAGAAGGGACAGCTGGGGGGGTGGGGATGGTGCCTTCTGATGATGAATCATGAGATTTAACCCAATAGTTTTAATTCTCCAATTCGCTGCAGTAGTCAGTAAGATCCCCTTCCAGATAAGGCGAATAGCTAACCTCCTGTTATCTCCAGGATGCTGTTGATGTGTATTGTTGAAGAAGGCTTGAGATTTCTGAGAAGAAACACTGCGGTACACAAATCTTATTAAACTCATCCCCCCCTGTGCTTTCAGATGTCTTTCCGCCCCGACAATTTACCTTTGGCAGCTATTGATTTTAGAATACAGCTCGCATACCCAAGTGCGCAAGTAGAACATTTGCCTTGTTTTGCAGGTTTTACTATTCTGATCGTATGCAGAGATCAGGTGAGGTACATGATGATTAAATCCAAAGGCCTCCATAGAAGGGGTACGCAAAGCAAAACTGGGCTTGGGCATCTATTCGTACGGCAGGGCACCATAAGAATTGGCATTTCCAAACCAATGGCATTGGCATTTCCAAACCAATGAGGAGCAGCAGTGGCGTAGGAGGTTAAGAGCTCGTGTATCTAATCTGGAGGAACCGGGTTTGATTCCCAGCTCTGCCGCCTGAGCTGTGGAGGCTTATCTGGGGAATTCAGATTAGCCTGTACACTCCAACACAAGCCAGCTGGGTGACCTTGGGCTAGTCACAGTTCTTCTGAGCTCTCTCAGCCCCACATACCTCACAGGGTGTTTGTTGTGAGGGGGGAAGGGCAAGGAGATTGTAAGCCCCTTTGAGTCTCCTGCAGGAGAGAAAGGGGGGATATAAATCCAAACTCCTCCTCCTCCTCCTCCTCCTCCGTCTCCTCCTCTTCCTCTTCCTCCTCCTCCTCCTCCTCCTCCTCCTCCTCCTCTTCTTCTTCTTCTTCTTCTTCTTCTTCTTCTTCTTCTTCTTCTTCTTCTTCTTCTTCTTCTTCTTCTTCTTCTTCTTCTTCTTCTTCTTCTTCTTCTTCAGATGTTCAGATATGACTAACCAACTCCAGTTCATAGGTAGACATCCTTTTCGGACTGTCAAAAATAGCTGGTGTACTGGGAAACAAAACAAAACAAAAAGCAGAAAACAGACAAGGATTGTAATTGGCCTGACAAACCAGCAGCAAGCTGAGAGCTCTAGTTTGTTCTGAATTTGGTTTGTGCTGTACCTGGCTGTACAGGTTCCTTCCCCCTCCTCCCATCGCTGAGAGAATTTTTTTTTACAAAGCAGCATTGCATGCTGTGCTACATCACTTCCTAAAGTGACATAGGATAGCTCTAGGAATCACTGGACACTCTGTGGTTATATTTTAGTGTGACTATTGATTCCTAGAGCTAACCTATGGCACTTATGATTTCTTACTGGAAATGACATGGGCTGCTGGCATTGCAGCCTCCTCCCCATTCACAGCTTTCCCACTGGTTGCCAGGTATTGCCTGACAACCCTACCTGGCTGACAACTGTATGGGTACCTCAGGCAATAGTAGGCATAAGACATGTGCATCATCTTCTCCCATGCCACCAGCCCCAGTGGTACAACCTGAATCTCTGGGTGACCTTGGACCAGGCACTCTTAGCAGGTTGCTGTCAGGTTAAATAAAGAAGGGAAGATTAATGTACATTCCCAAGAGTCAACATGTCCTAGTGGTGACAATGTTGGTCCAGGATCTGGGCAATCCAGGTTTGAATCCCCACTCTACAATGGAAGCTTTCTGGATGACCTTGGGTCAGTCATACACTCTTAGTCTAATCCAGGGGTAGGGAACCTGCGGCTCTCAAGATGTTCAGGAACTACAATTCCCATCAGCCTCTGTCAGCATAGCCAATTGGCCATGCTGGTAGGGGCTGATGGGAATGGTAGTTCCTGAACATCTGGAGAGCCGCAGGTTCCCTACCCCTGGTCTAATCGAACTCACGGGGTTGTTGCAAGGATAAAACAGAGGAGAAGAGAATGAAATAGATTTACCCCATTGGGGTAAATTAGAAGGTGAAACATAGAAAAAGTAGATAAATTTGGATGAAGGGCAGGATAAAAATGTCATAAATAAATCGATAAAATAGGGCAAGAGGCTAGCAGTACCTGAGGAAGGTAGGTAGCCACTGGTGTGTCCTGGCAAGTGCCCGGTTATTCCTGGTACCTTTGGAGTAGAACCCAACGTTCAGGGGAGCAGAGCAAATCGATTGAACTACTGTTTTACATTTTATTTTATGTTTTTAATTATGATGTACACCGCCCTGAGCCTACTGGGGAGGGCGGTCTAAAAATATAATAGATAGATAGATAGATAGATAGATAGATAGATAGATAGATAGATAGATAGATAGATAGATAGATAGATAGATAGATAGATAGATAGATAGATAGATAGATAGATAGATAGATAGATAGATAGATAGATAGATAGATAGATAGATAGATAGATAGATAGATAGATAGATAGATAGATAGATAGATAGATAGCAATATCTCTCAGAAAATATCTGGTTCCACCGAGTGTAGCCGTTCAACCTGAGATTTTCCTCCTTGCCCTGAAGAAGCAGAAACGGAGACTGAGCCCTGAAATTTCAGGTAAAATCCTGATGTCTGGCAACAGTTAAGAGTCTTCAGAAGCATCAGGAAAAAGATTCATCTCTGGTTATGAAGAGCAGCAAGAGAAAGCGCGGGGCTTGCTTTGAAGAGTTGCATAAGTTTTGATAAAGCAAGTTAACTGGGCTTTGTATCCTGGGAGAGCCTCTTTTGACAGATGATCAATTCATCCTTTACCTGACGTTTCCAGTTATTTTCTTGGATACTTGGCATTTATAATCACACCTTCTAGATTAGAAGTAATTGCACAGGTGAATCACTACACACAAAACATGTCTTTGTATTCGTTGTTTGCACACGCATGTACCCGTGTGTATACCAATATGAACATCTCGTTAATCTGCTGGTGCTCAATTGACATCAATAATTCACACCAGCTGAGATCTGGTGTTAAATTATTAAAAACTGGATGTGAAAATAAAACATATTTTGTTACTTTGTATATTGAATTATCTTGCATAAATCTTTAATAACCATGAGAATTGGATTTAGAGTTCAGGGAGCAATTAAACCTCTGAGAAATGTATAGAAAGGCAACAGCTTCCCAAATATTGATACAAGGTCTATTTTTCAGTTTTAATTCTAGGGCAAATTGCCATAGACATTTGTAAAATTCTGTGATTAAATCCCCCTCCCAAATATTTCAGATTGACATTTCAGTACCAGCTACCATTGAAAGACAACAATTCTTTCTAATAATTAGCAATTTGAAGAAAGATCTGAGACCTCTGTCCAAATATTATTTTTCATCTGCTAAGGTGCATACAACAAACTTACAAAATTGAAATCTACTCATGATATTGGCCGATTCCGCACAGCATAATTATACCAGGTAACATTTGGTATTTTAAAATCTGGCTCTATTTCATCCCAGTTTCTCCCTCTGCATGGGTGCCCATTTCTGTGAAGGAATCAACTTAAGACTGGGAGGAAATACTCCAATTTCTTTCGCATGAGCCTGGCTTTTTTTTGTTTTTACAATGCAGTTGCAGCACGCATGCTCGAACATACCTGGGGTGCTGCATTCTGATTGACTCTTCCCCCCCGCCAAAGGCAATGCTTTTGATTGGCAGATCCACAGCAACTGCAGGAAAACCAACCAGGACTCACACGCCCCTTTTCTCTAGCTTTGGAAAGGAGCCGGGGCAGTGAGCAACACGGCAAGCACATTGTGCTATACAAAATAAAAACTTTTGACCAATACTGGGCAGAGCACTATGTCCCGCTCACATTTAAAGGTGTGCAAGAAACCACAGCATGAGTCACATACACCCTCCCCCTCTGATATACGAAATAACATTTGACTGGTCTTTGGGGCTGTCACGGGGTGACAACATCCTGCCAGGCAGGCGGTTCCCCACCCCTCCCCCCAGGACTCATTGGGAATGTGAGCCTGGAGTTGCGGGGCTGGACTCTCTGAACTGTGGCTTGGCTAGCAAGTGGCGCGTGGCAAGAGTGATCAGGAACAGGGTGGCTCCTTCTGCACATGCAGAATAATGCACTTTCAAACTGCTTTCAATGTTCTTTGAAGCTGTGTGGAATAGCAAAATCCACTTGCAAACAGTTGTGAAAGTGGTTTGAAAACGCATTATTTTGCATGTATGGAAGGGGCCGGTGAGCGCTTGTGCTTTCCCACACGGGCTTGCTTGCCTGGCTCCTAGAAGAGCCGTCAAAGGGCAGAAAACTTGCTTGGAGAATGTTTTGGAAAGGGCGGGCTGCCACTCAGCAGAAATGAAACTGACATGATGTAAGGTGGGGAGATCAGGCAGCGGGATGGGAAAAAATAAATCAGTTTTGCTCCTATGGAATTCGCACGGGAGCAATTGAATGTGGGATTTTGGGAAAAGATTGACATTTTAGTGGTTTTTGAAAATTTGGGATGAGGGAAATGTTGCGAGACAAACCCACTTTAGGATCGGGAACTATGTGCACTTCTTGGCCAAACCAGGATATTTCCCTTGCTCAACCCATGATATTTGGACTGTGCAGAATCGACCATTGAGAACCAACTAAAAACGTGTCGAAGTGACAGTTTGGGGAAACTGCTAACATTTAAATCACAGGTGTCAAACTCACGGCCCTCCAGATGTTATGGACTACAGTTCCCATCATGATGCTGGCAGGGGATGATGGGAACTGTAGTCCATAACATCTGGAGGGCCGCGAGTTTGACACCTGTGATTTAAATGGAATTACTTTGTAACCAATACCAGAGTTAACTGATAGTATAAAAAGTACGGAGAGCAATTGTAGTTGGTGTAATTCAGAGGTGGGATCCAACCAGTTTTCACCACTTCTCTAGAAGTGGTTACTAATTTTTTCTGAGTGCCGAGAAGGGGTTGCTAAAGCAACCTCCCTGTCCAGTAGGGACCGGAGGTGCGTGTGTGTGGCAACGCCACTGTTTGAATCCCACCACCATTGGAACCTGTTATTAAAATTTTTGGATCCCACCACTGGTGTAATTGTTCACGGGCCAAACTGTGAACCAACAAGTTAACTGTGCATGTGCTGCCTCAGAGTCAGTAAATGACCTTGGTCAAGCCATTCTTCTCTCATCCTTGCCATAAAACCAACCTGCCTTCCAGGGCTGGGGTGTGGATTACTGTGATCATGTACCAACAGCACCTCATTCTCATCTAGATTGAACTTTAGTTGAATAGTCCTAAAAGCTGATTCCTCCAGGCAGCTCTGAATCTGTCCTTGGGGGAGGCAAAGCTCTCTCTTTAAACATCTGTGCTTGAGAATTTACAATGATTACTATGAGTTATATGCAGAAAAATTGGTTTTAAATGGAAGTCATCCTTTTGTGGCAGACTTTCATGTACTTAAAAAACTCAGGCAAATAGCCAGAAATGTTCTTGTGGAGAGTGGTGGAAACCTAAAGGTTTGTTGGTGTATTGGGGCATCATAAATCAATCTGAAACTTTTAAAATAAACACCACTGTTATCTGGATCATGAAAAGCGATGGTCGGTTTTAAAAGAAATGCATGTGTCATAACATCTCGCTGCTTTGATGAATGAATGATACTCTGGACGAGAGGCTACTGTTAGGACAGAATGTGGAGTAACAGAATAGTTTCCAATTGGCAAAGGGTTCAGGCAGGGATGTATTTTCTTTTCAGTCTACGTGCAGAACGTATGATATGGAAAGTAAGCTTAGAATTAGACGAAGGGGGAGTTAAACTGGAAGGAACTTTAATGATTTGAGATGTGCAGATACCACCACATTACTGCCAAAAAGAGGGGGGGGGGATTCAAACTACTGATGAAAGTTACAGCAGAAAGCACCAAAACAGGAGTACAGCTGAATTACTACAGAGGAATTATACAACTTGAAGGCTGACCATGAAGAAATTGAAATGGCTAAAAGACTTTCTAATCCTTGGCTCCATCATCAGCCAAGAGGGAGACTGCAACCAAGAAATCAGAAGGAGATTGACACTGGTAAGGGCAGCCATGAAGGAGCTGGAAAAGATTTTTAAGTGTAGGGATGTGTCACTAGCAACCAGGATCAAGATAATTCATACTATCATATTCCCCTTTAATATGTGTGGGTGTGAAGGACAATGAAGAAAGCTGACAGGGAAAAATTTGATTCATTTGAAATGCGGTGTTGGAAGAGAGTTTTACAGTTACTGTGGACCACCAAAAAGATTAATAAGTGGGTTCCAGATCAGTGGTTCCCAACCTTTTTTTCACTCGTTTACTCCTCTCCTTGGCAACCCGTCTCCCTAAAATTGTACTCCCATATTAGAAAATCCATTACATATTTTTTTTCTGTACTTTCAAACACTCTGGCCCCCTTCCGCACATGCAGAATAATGCACTTTCAATCCACTTTCACAATTGTTTGCAAGTAGATTTTGCTATTCCACACAGCTGCAAAGTGCACTGAAACTGGATTGAAAGAGTGGGGATGCGTCCGGCGGCACCGAAAAAGAGAGTGCCTGGAACTGCCCGGGACTGCCTTATGAAGGTGAGGGAAGCCCCTCCCATGTGTGACGTCAGGACACGGCACCTCGTCCTGATGTCAGCTGCAACTGGCCACCTGTACAATGCCCAGAAATAAGATGCACCTGAATAACCAGGGGCAGCCATTGCTGCCGTGGTGAGCAACGCAGCAAGATAAGGGGCATGCATGGCCTGGTGGCAAGCTGCAGAACCGGGTGCACGGGCTGGCTCCCCCGGTGTTAGGCGGGAGGGAGCCCGGGTATATTTAGGACACCTTTCCCGGTCCGCTTCTTCCGGGCGGGCGGTGAACCAGCAAGTGTTGGTCGCGTGTTGGATGCCTCGCTGTAAGGCCTGGAAGGAGACTGGCCTTTTCTTTCCTTTCCTTTTTTTTTCAGCTGATTTTCCTTCTTCCTCTGGCCCTCCTTGCTTCTCTCGTTTCAACCTTTTCTTCCTTTTCACTCTTCTGGGCCGGTCTCGCAGCCGCCATGGGGCCGAAAAGGGACAAGAGCAGGCCGCTTGCTGCAGAGGCGGCGGTGCCATCGGGCAGGGCGCGTGCTCTGCTGAACAGGGTCCGGGCCCAGACTGGCCCGGGGACGTCGGACGACGGCCCGGTTTGTTAGCGTATCGGAGAAGCGGCGAAGGCCAAGGCTCGGGCTTGTCTCCCATCGGTAGGCGTCAGTCGGTCGGTATGGCGGGACAGTCTCCATTAGGAGGCCCCCTCCTCACGGGTCCCGGGGGGTGCCGTCTGGCATCTTCCTCGGCCTTCAACATCGCCGGGTAGCCATATGGGCTCCGATCCTGCCTTGGTCCGCAGAATCTGGCGGACACCCTGTTGCATCTTTCTCAAGTCCTCGGCGGAGTTGCCGGGCGAAGTCGGGCTCCCACCTCGGGGGTCGGGGGGCCCTGGAGTGCCCACCATGCCGGGCGTGGAGGTCGGGTGCAGTGCCGGAGGGGGCCTCCAGCCGGAGCAATGGATGTGCTGCACCTTTCGCCACCTGTTAGCTGCCAGTCTATCAGTGGATGCGCCCGTCCGCCCCTCGGGGCGCCAGGGCAGGAGGAGGAAGCGGTCGCCAGGGCTGCTCCCCTGCTCCTCCAGGCGCATCCCTCCCCAGCTCTTCGCCGGGCTGGGTGAGTCTACTGAGGATGATGACGCACAGGTCACTGGGGAATTTTAAAGCGGGGGGAGAGGGCGCCTGCTCTCCCACCGTGGCTTGCTGCGCAGGGCGCTTCGGGGGCGGCTAAGTTTTCATCCCCCGGCCCGGCCCAGGACTCCACCGCTGCAACCCGCCCGGGTCCCACCTCCCCAGGAAGCTCCGGGAGCGGGCGCTGGATGGGTATTACGCGGGATCTTGGAGTTCCTGCGGCCCTGGCGCGGGAGTTGGGTTTGTCGGGCGGGAAGGCCGCACAAAAAACGGAAGGACCAGGCGCAGCGTCGTAGCTGAATTTCAACAACTGGCTGCCGTGGCTTCACCGTAATTCCCTGGCCCTCATCAGCAGTTGCATATCCCTATGAAGCCTGGCATCTGCGGCAGCTCACATGGGCTCCATGTGCTGCAGGCTCGGGCGCTGGTTGGGAAATCCGCGGCCATCGCTTACTTAATTTGGTGGCCATCCCCAAGAATGTTTCGCACAAGTGCCTTTTTCAGGGACCTCATCCACGCACTCAAACCTGGATGGTCGTGCGGGTCCAGCCCGCCATGGAGGGGGCGGCGGATCCTCCTGTTCTGGCCACAAAACTCGGCAGAGCCTACCCGGGGCGGGTGGGGGCCAAGGGGTTGTGCTGGGAATTCAACAGCAGTGCTTGCCAGCGGCAAAACTGTAGATATGAGCACTCTTGCTCCCTTTGTTCCGGCAGCCACAGCAGGATCAGCTGTCCCAAGCCGGCGGGACGCCCTCCCTTTCGGCAGGCCCGGTCGCCCGGCGCCGTGCCCTCCAACAAAGATGCCGGTGGCCAGGGCACTGCTCCCGCCCCCGCAAAACACTGAGATGCTCGCTCAGCTGCAGTCTCTGGCCCCTTCCCCCGTTCAAGTGGGGGTGCTTTTGGAGTGGCTGCAGCTCTACCCAGACAGGGGGGCTGCGCGCCTGCTGGGGGAGGGTTTCTCTTCTGGCTTCCGCATTCCATACCAAGGCCCACGGAGGGCTTACCATGCCAGCAATCTCAAATCTGTCCTCATGGCTAGGCAAGGGTAGGCTGGCTATGTGGGGTGGTTGCATGGGCCGGCAGGCCGGGCCGCTGCCCGACACCCCAGGGAGTGGGGTTGGGTTGGGCCGTTAGGCGGCCATGGGCTTAGCCGGTGCCTGACACCCCAGCAAGCACGGGAGGAAGACGGGCTGGGGGCGGCCTTGGGGCTCAGCCGGTGCCCGTCTCCTCAGCAGGGGCGGGAAGTGTGGAAGCATTCAGGAGTATGATCTCTGGGCTTCCCTTCCCGCCAGTTTCCCATTCATTGGGATGTGATGTGCGACCCGTTTGCCGCCCAGCTCTGATGTATATAGTTCTTGTTTATATGTTTGTTGTTTAATAAACGGGCTGCGGCCCATTCCTTTCCAGCCTGTCGTTGTGGTGTACTTATTGAGCGAGGGAGTCTCACCATCTACAGCAAGGGCAATTGAACTATTGCCTTATCAGTCCAGGGGAGCAGAAGGGATAGGGGAGCTGTGAGTTCACTGCTGCCCATCCCCGTTAGCAATGGTGGCTGCGTTGATTCTCAGCCACTTCTTTATTCTGCATGCGCGGAAGGGGTTTCTGACACATAACTTTGGGGGTACACATACCCCAGGTTGGGAACTACTATTCTAGATCAATCATGATTGAACTCTCCCTAGAAGCAATGATCAAATTGAGGTATTGCACTTCCTTATGAGAAAAAAAAGGCTCACCGGAAAAGACAGTAATTCCTTCCTTCCTTCCTTCCTTCCTTCCTTCCTTCCTTCCTTCCTTCCTTCCTTCCTTCCTTCCTTCCTTCCTTCCTTCCTTCCTTCCTTCCTTCCTTCCTTCCTTCCTTCCATTTGATTTATAGGGCATCCTTCCCCCCACAAGCTCAGGGAAGCTTACAACAGTTAATTAGATGAAACCATAAAATGATACATAAAATCGTAGGATAATCCAGAACACTATAACAGTCGATCAACATCTCATTTGCATCAACAGCACCATATTGCCAACCAAGAGGGAATAAACATGTAAAAATTAACTATAGTCCCCTGTAACATGCCACTTATACAATCATGTAAAAGAAAAGGAAACAGAAGGGGGGAAAGAAGGGGAAAGGGAAAAGAAGGGCCAGCTCGTCAGGTCCCGTTGCTGTCCTTAGCCATTGGCTTGGCAGAACAGATCTGTCTTACAAGCCCTGCAAAATTGCACCAAATCTTGCAGGGCCTCACTTGACAGTGTTCCACCTGGCTAGTTCCAGGGCCAAAAAGCCCTGGTTAAGGCAGGCAGACAGCTTTCGGGTCAAGGACCATCCGGAAGTGTAATTTGCCAAACATAAGACTCTTTGTGGAGCCTACTGGGAGGTTTTTTTTCTTTTTTTTGGTGCTTTTTCTGGGCACAGAAAAACAATTTAAGGAAAAATGCTAAAGTGTAAGGAAGAAGACAGGCAGGGCAGTTTTGATTTTTTAAAAGGGAAGCTGAAAATTCGGGAAAGAACTTCAAATATCTCTCAGGAAGCAGCACTACCCATTATATGTGTGGTCCCCAAACCCTGTGGCTATGGATTGAGGAAAATTAAATACATTAACGACCATTTCTATTTTATGCATTTCTTTATTTAAAGTTCAAGGCAAGAACTGTAGAAGCGAGTCAGTCTTTTCTCTTCATAACTTCCGTTATTATGAAAATTATGGTTTTATTCAGGGGAAATTTAATGATGTGTAAATTTAAATTAAATAATATAATATAATTTCTCATATATAGAGGTTTACCCAGGCTGTGTGAATTTACTGCACTGCGGATACTCCAGAGGATAATGGGTCATTTGGAAATGGCTATTAACTAGAGATGAATACTCAGTTATTTATGACTCCCCTGTAATTTTATTCTTTCCCCTCTTCTCCCCTCTTTGATTTTTCCCTATTTCTTGGCTTTTTAACTACTCTTTAGCTAAGAGCAACGTTTGGCAATACAGCCATCTGAATTACAACCAACTCCTCCTTTGGTTGTTCAATGTAGGTATTTCATGCCAAGAAATGAGGACTTCAAATCTACACTCGCACTCCAGAGTACAAGAGCGGCCATTATGTACTGTATATGTTGATGGAGACCTGGAGAGCAGCCTCCCTGGAAAAGCTACTGGCCTATAAAAATGATGGACAAGTCCTACTGTGCCCTACTTCGAGCCGAATTGTGTCCTTCTCAAGAACATATTTAATGTAATTACAGGGAATCTGTGACTTTAATAGCAGTTTTTAGGGGCTCCATTTTGGGTCGTGGTGACCATGCCCAGAAGAAGAGGTCAAGGGTCCACAAATAAGAGGAGAAAAGAAGACATGACCTGCATATGCTCATTTAGATTTCCAGATGCATGATTATATATAATTATTATAATTTAAACAGCAATACAATTCATAGAGCGTTAGCTCTACATGGGCTAGTTTTTGATGGGGAACTTCTAAGCCTTCTGCTCATCCTCTTTAATTCACCTCAAACCATTTGGTTCACTCCCCCAGTGAGCATGAAGGCGGGAAAAGCATGTCAGTCCCTAAAGGGAACGTACGGTTACATCCCCACCCCCCCGCACCCCGGCTCAACTGGTTTAGGGAGAGCCAGGGAGTAGTTGCACCTTTTCCGGGAAAACGGGTGGTGGCGTGCGGCGGCGTGCTAAGCTCCAAAGCCAGCCTCGCCTTCGGGAGAGGGAGGAAGAAAAGAAAAGACCTGGGTGGGGGGGCATGTGGAAGGCCGGTCCCCCGGGTTCGCCTCACCTGTTGCAGGAGGTTTGGGGGCTGCTGGTGCGGCAGCAAACAAAGGGAAGTGCAGCAGCTGCTGCTGGAGTCTAGCGGGCGCTGCGTCTCCTCCCCATCCTGGTGGCGGCGGTGGCGGCGGCAGCGGGGAGCATTAACCCGCACTCAACAACACACTTTCACTTCTGAATTGGGGAAACGACCTATAATAGGACTGTGTGTGTTTAAGAATTTATCTGCAAGACCTAGAGCTACTGAAAATAATTTAGCATTGCCAACTCCAGGTTGGGAAATTCCTGGAGATTTTGGGGTAGAGCCTGAAGAGGGCGGAGTTTAGGCAGTGGTGAGATTCAGCAGGTTCGCACCACTTCGGCAGAACCGGTTGTTAAAAAGGTGCTTGTAAATAACCAGTTTGTTAAATTATTTGACTCCCACCACCGGAACCGGTTGTTAAATTATTTGAATCTCACCACTGGGTTTAGGGAGAGGAGGAAGCTCAGACGATTTATGATGCCATACAGCCCACCCTCCAAAGCAACCATTTTCTCCAGGGGAGTTGATCTCTCTCATCTAGATATTCTTTACAGTTCTAGGAGATCTCCAGGCCCCTCCTGGGGTTAGCATCTCTAGAATAATTACATGAAACTAATTTAGGGAAGCCACCTGCTGCAGCAAGTTGCTAATGGTGGCTAGCATTGTAAGAAGAAGACAGTCATTCAAGCTAATCTATGTCTGGCCCAACCCCTGACCTCAGAGTCACAGCACAGTGAATGCCTGATGCTAGGAACAAACAAGAGAGATTGGTCCTCTGAGCGTCAATTTGGTAAAAGCATCTGGTAGTGGTTAATGTGTCAGACTGAAGCCAGGTTCAGATCCGCTCTCTACTACAGGAGTTTGTTGATGACCTTGAACCAGTCACTTTCTTTCAGCCTAGCCTACCTCACTGGATTATTGTTAAGAAAATTGGGGCATTACCTAAAGGACTGCCTATTTCTATATCAACCTGCCTGGTTGCTAAGATCATCCAGAGAAGGTTATCTCTCCATCCCAACTGTACCTCTGGTAGGGCCCTGGGAATGGGCCTTCTTGGTGGTGACTCCCAGACTCTGGAACACTCTTCCTACGGAAGCCTGGTGAGCTCCTTCTTGCTCACCTTCCATCATCAGGTGAAGACGTTTTTATTCTGAACAGCTTTTAACATCTGGATTTTAGCAAGCAGCATTTTAGGTTTTATAGGTGCATTTGAGTGACTTTTTAAATGGCATAGTATGATTTTAGAGTCTTTTACTGTATTTTATTCAGTTTTATTGTTCTTGGTTTTATTGTATTTTATTGCACTTTATAAGCTGTCTTGAATATCACTATAGAATGGCGGGATATAAATACTGTTAATAAATAAATAGTATAAATAAATAATAAATAAAAGTGGAAACTGATGTACACTATGTTGGATCTCCACTTGGGAGAAAAGAGGGATATAAATATCTAAAATTCAAAACTGATTTCCGCTGCCTCGTGTCGTCAGGCTATAGCTCTGTTTCAGTGGTCCGCTCCTATATTTTTAATTAAAACCTCAGGCAATGGATCTATACTGTCCAATGGAAAAGCAGCTTTACCTCTTTCTAGTGTGTCCTTCAAATAACCTTTAATGCAGCACAGTTTCCTTTTTAAAAAGGAGACTTGCTGCTTTTAAAATAAAAACAATCTCTAGCAACATAAATACCATTAAATGTTTTTTGTGCGGCAATAAAATACGTTTTAATGAGCGGCAAGAAAAACATTAATAATGCTAATGAACACGGGCATAATGTAAAGTACTACATATATAAATTGACGATTAGACTAATTTTTACAACATCCCTTATCAACAGAATTTCAGGATGCAAATGTAGTAAAATCCAGCGTGATTGCTGACTCCCGATACTAGAGACTCATCATAAGAATTATTCATATCAAACATTCCTTGAAGCTGCATGGTATATTGTGTGTGACAGAAAGTTTTTGGACTATTTGACTATCTTCTCTAAAACCCATTCCAATGCAGGTTTGATTCATAGGGTTCAGCTTGTGGTATCGTTTTATCCTAGAAATATAAAAACACAGTGAGGCAGAAGCCACGGAGGACCAAGTCTCTGTAGTTTGGAGGAAGATTCCCAATTTTGCTGGGCAGAGTGCATAGAGCTCCCATCACAGCAGATATAGTAAAGGCACACAAGAGGACAATCCAAATAATCAAAGGATTTGAGGAGCCAAAATATTTGGGAGATTTTAGTTTACCAACTCAAAAAAAGACATCTGAGGGCCAAACTTCATGTGAAGTGGGAGATCTAGGACTGGTTCTCCTGATGTTTAACATTAAAAAGCAGCACAGATCAGATGGTTGCTTGGAATTAGGCATTAGGGCATGGACAGCGGGATTCATTCTTCCTCTTGAACCTTTTTCCCAACAGAAGTCATGCACTGACACACAAACCACCGGTGATTGCTGTTGAGAACCTTAATGAAGTGTTGGTTCATGAGTCTGGGAGACTTACCGGTAGACTTAGTTCCACCTGTGCATCTGGGCACATTGGACAAGTGTTCTCCAACAATTTGGGTCAGCTGCAACGAGTTCAACTTCAGAACTCCACACTCAAATCTCCACTCTGCCATGGAAGCTTTCTGGGTGACATTAGGTCAGTCACAGCCTCAGTCTGACCTACTTCACAGAGTTGTTGTTGTTGTAAGAACAAAACAGAGAAGAAGAGAATGATTTTTTAGGTCACTCTGGGACCCCATTAGTATAATTAAAAATATATGTACAATTCAGGTTGTTATCTTTTGAATTTTCTACTGTGGCCCATAGCAGTTCCAAGGAATAATTTTTATTGGGGAAATAGTATAGAAGAATGCAGGGCTTTCATCCCCTGTTCCATCACCCCAGTTTAATCAGCCTCCTGACTCATGGCTGCTTTTTCAAGTTAAAGAAAATGTAGCGAGTTTTACTGAGATAAAGCTTTTCTCAGTTCTTACAAAAAAATGTTGCTTTATTAATCCAGGCTTTAAACCTCAATCAAAACTTGACATTTTGCAGTGACTTATAGATTTCATCGATGGGATACTTTATAATTCTTTAATTTAAAAAATAAATAGAAGAAGGTTTATTCATGGATTTTGTAAGTTGCTTTGAGCTGTCTGGAAAGGCAGTGGATAAAGTGTGTGGGGCTGACTCTGTGCCTGGGCAGCTACCCTTCTCCCTTTGGGGATTGGGTGTTGTTGCCTGGCCTCAGAATGGGATGGACCTCCTCAACTGAAGAACCAGATTCACCTGGCTACAGTTCCAGCCAGTGGCGTATGGGGTCCAAATGGTGCCCAGAGACAAAAAAACTCTCCAAGCGCCCCCCGCGGAACCCCACTTACTTGCGAGTAAGCGTAGCAGCGTTTACTCGCACAGTGCCTCGTCCCCCTCACTCACTTACCCTTTCCTTTCTCCGCAATCTCTGAGGCTCAGCTTCAGGGAAGCTGCCTCTCGGGCAGCCTGTCTCTATGACTTTCTTAAAAGGGCAATGCTCCAAAGATTGCTTAAGGCCAGGAGCCTGCTGGGTCGCCCCCACAGGCATGCGCCCAGCGTCATGGGTGGCCCCATGTCTCCATAGGTGGTACACCACTGGTTCCAGCAGCATTCCTCATGCCCTTCTAGCAGATTTCCTCCTCAGTCACCATATCACCATATTTTGTTGTCTTGGCTATCAGGTTAATTAATTCTGAGGTGTGTTAGTTGTAATGGTTTCGTTTTCATATTCTATGGATTGATATTTTTGGTAGTTAGAATGATGTGTTGTTTGATGTTATGTTAATATTATGCTGTAAAATGTAAGAGGCTATTATACTGTTACAAATTGTTACGATGCTGTTATGTTGATATGTGCTAGTTGTTAACCTGAGATGTTGGACCAGTGTTAGGATTTGTTGTAACTGACATTGCTTTATGCCTATTGTATTGATATTTATTTATTCATTCATTCATTCATTCATTCATTCATTCATTCATTCATTCATTCATTCATTCATTCATTCAATCATTCATTCATTTATTAATTATATTTATATACCGCCCTCCCCAAAGGCTCAGGGCAGTGACCATCAGTAATAAAACAGTTTAAAACATCATCATAATATATAAATTTACATAAAAGAATACATAAAATACCAAGACTATAGATGGCTTCAACCCCTCCCTCCCCTCTTTATGTACCCACGGGAGGCCAGATGTTCTTATGGCGGAGTTGACATGCTGTTGTTGTTGACAATATGCTGTTGTTATTTACTATGTTGTACACCGCCCTGAGCCCTTTGGGGGAGGGCGGTGTATAAATTAAAAGTCAAATCAAATAAAAAAATATTTTTGCCGTGTTTCGGATTGCGTTGCAAGTGACGATCTGCATTTCCTGAATGTGATACTTACATGCACTTATCTGAAGTAAGTGCTGTTGACTAAGGTTGGACTGATTTCTGAGGAAACACTATCATGAAACAGGGAAAGAGGTGGTCTCCCGTTTATTTCTCCCGTTTATTTAGTGACGTTTCAAGGATGGGGCAGCTTCTGGCAGCCCTCCTCTCCAGTGAGACTTTCTGAGACTCCGGGCTGTGAAAATGACATTGAAAGAACGGAGGAAGCCGCCCATTTCCCTACACCACAGTCTTCATCCAAATTGGGAGCCCTGCAGCTCTTCAGAATTGAGTTCCTGTGGGGACCTCACAGCTGCCACCCTGCTGCAAGTTCCCTTGGTGGTCACACGCAACACATTTAACATGTAGTCTGGACCTCAGATGCTACTGTAATAGGCATCCGTTTGCTATTTTTTTTCTTCCAACTGGCAAGACTGAGGCATAGTTTAGATCAGAAGAGGTGGAGATATTTTTTGCTAACCACCCTCCGCAGCTTGTGGTCACATTCAAGCTGTGATTAGCATCCCGTTCCATACATTGCTACCCCTCATACTTAAAGATTAGAATAACAAAGAGATGAACTCAGGGACAGAAATCAAGAGCTCTATTTCTGGGAACAAGCAAGCTTCCTGCTTAATCTTGAGGAATTAAAAAACAGTTAACTGGAGACTGAAAAAGCGCCCCAGCCAGCAAAGACAGGAAATTCTACTGGGAGGCCCCACACTCGAAGGGAGGCCTTAAAAAAGGACGGATGGAAGATATTGAAGGAAATCCTTTACGTGGAGGGCTGCTGGCATGCAGCTGGGTGTCAGTTTTTCTGTGTACTGCGCCTGTTTACATATCAATATATAAAAATTGTGTGCACATCAGAGTGGTATTTGTGCTGTCATGGTTTCTGTCTACAACATATTCTGCGCAAGGGTGAAACTGTCCCCAAAACCTTCTCTAGAGCTTAGACTGGAAATGTGATGCACAGGCAGCTTTAAGGCCCCTTCTGCACATGCAGAATCATGCACTTTCAATCCACTTTCAGTGCTCTTTGCAGCTGGATTTTACTTGCAAAATTCACTTGCAATCAATTGGGACAGTGGATTGAAAGTGCATTATTCTGCATGTGCGGAAGGGGCCGCCTTCGTTTCAGAGGGTAGCCATGTTGGTGTGCAGGTGAACAGCTCGATTTAAGCTCAGTAGCACTTCAGAGACCAACAAGATTTTCAGAGTATGCGCTTTTGAGGGTCCATGCTCCCTTCATATAGCTGATGAAAGGAACGTTGACTCTTGAAAGCTCATACTCCCTCAAATCTTGTTGATGCTGTTGCTACAAGAATGCTACTGGTTTTAAATCTGGGTCCAGTTTTTAAAAAGAAGTACAACATGGTGTGTGGGGCAGGCCACAACAGGCAAGGCCAGCTGGAAACTTGGTAGTTCAATCGTAAACCGTTGCTGCTAGGCACACATGATTGATAGGCCTGAAGCCAGTTATGTGTCAAGGCTTTCTGAAGAACTGGCCGGTGCTGAGAGGGCTTTGATGGGGAGCCGGCTTGCTGAGACAACTGCTACTTGTTCTCACAGAAGCTCCCTGTTTTTGTGGGTTTTCCGGGCTGTGTGGTCGTGGTCTGGTGGATCTTGTTCCTAACGTTTTGCCTGCATCTGTGGCTGGCATCTTCAGAGGTGTACCACAGAGGGAAGTCTGTTACACACTGGTACACACTGGTACACACTGACTGCCCTCTGAAGATGCCAGCCACAGATGCAGGTAAAACGTCAGGAGAGAATGCTGCCAGAACACGGCCATACAGCCCGGAAACCACACAGAACCCAAGGGCCCATGTGTGTTTTATGCCAAGTTGATGGATACAACGGTATTATGTTCTATCACCGGCAAACGATGTCATCTTCCTACTTTTACCCCGGGAGAGCCGAGGCAAAGAGACAGCTGCAGACTCTCATGTGGGCATAGAGAGAAATGAGAATGGAAAGGCTGCACAGCAGATGGCCCTATAGATTAGTTTCTGGCCTGCTTACCCTCCCAGACAGCCCCTTAACAAACAAACAGGCTTAACAAACAAACAGGCTGTTCCACTGACAGCCACCTTGAACACTCCTCTGCTTTTCTGAGAGATTGTCAGGTGTCCAAATGGGGTGGTTCGTGCTATTTGCTCTGATTTACACCTTGCTAAGTTCCTCTCAACACAGTTCCTGAAAGGGGTGTGCTAAGGCCAGAGGAGCTCCTTAAAAAAAAAGAACAAGTTAAACATCACAGAATTGGTTTTAAACATTACAGAATTGTCCATATGTTCATACTATGGCATTTTTTGAAGAAAGGAAAAAAGTCTTCTTCTGAGTCAGACCACTGGTTGATGGTGGTGGTGGTGATGATGATGATTATTATTAATTTGATTTAACCCCTAACCCTAACCCTCCCCTGAAGGGCTCAGGGCTATGTACAACAAGAATAATATACAAAACTTAAAACCCTCATTATTAATTAAAATACACAGATCCAGTAAAATCACAGACAATATTAACACAATACACAATAGGGTGGGATGCAAGGGAGGGGAGGGAGGGGCCTGGCATCTGGCCCACCCACCCTAGCAGAGGGTGAGGAAGGTGAGGGAAGGGTGGCATGCAAGGGAAGGAGAGGGAGGAAGGGGAGGAAGGAATAGTATGCAAGGGAGGTAAGGGAGGGGAAAGGGGGCCTGGCATCTGGACATGGCCCACCCACCCTAGTGGTGGGAGGGGAGGGAGTGGGAGGAGTGGCATGCAAGGGAGGGGCCCGGCATCTGGACACAGCCCACCCACCCTAGCGGAGGGAGGGGAAGGGGAGGGAAGGGTGGCATGCAAGGGAATGGGAATGAGGGGAGAGAGGAATGGTATGCAAGGGAGGGGAGGGGAGGGAGGGGGAAGGGGGCCCGGCATCTGGACATGGCCCACCCACCCTGGTGGTGGGAGGGGAGGGAGTGGGAGGGGTGGCATGTAAGGGAAGGGGAGGGAGGGGTCCGGCATCTGGACATGGCCCACCCACCCTAGCGGAGGGGCAAGGATGAAAATCAGGATTGCCTCTGACTACAACTGGCTCCCAAGGAGATGCTGGGAATTGAACCTGGCACCATCTGACTGCAAAGCATATGCTCTGCCACTGAGCCAAAGCCTCACCCTAAACATGCCTCCAGCTCTTGTCAGTTTGCTGCAGTCTGCAAACACCAACTAGAACTATAGCCTGATATCCTTATATCTTTAGAGATATGAGAAGACAGTCCAGCCTGGAGCTTGGTATTTGAAATTCAGTGAAATTCAGAAATTGCAATGAAGTCCTTGGGGGAATGTGGCGGGAGGGAGGATTCTGCCACTCTTTGAAGATAGCTTTCTGGAAATGAAGCTTTGGAGGACTAAAGGCAAGCGGACCCCTTCAGAGTAAAGATCCACGAGTGAAAACGACAAGACGCAAATTGAGATGTACAAAATAAACTGCTGCAAAGGACATTGGTGTGGTGGCAGCTGTGGTGTTCTGAACTGTCGCTCTAAGATACAGAAAACCTTTTTACAACCTTGTCAAACCTCAACAATATATTTGCATGGATTTTGGGAGCCTGAGCCTTGACTGTCTGTCCTGTAATTGAGGGATTTTATGGGGAATTGGTCAAATGGAATATATTTTACTTGCATCGTCTTCACCTCATGGCTCTGCTGCAGAAGATATTTACTGACCATTAATAGCTATACAGATTTATGTACAATCAAGCTGGTACCGCATACCCATATTTCACAGATTCCTAAAACTGGTCTAGCAAAAATGCCACTGATAAGCCAAGATCATTTCACAACATTATTATGTTTTGATTATTCCTTTTAAAGCATGCAAAAAACATATTTTGACACTTGAACATGACAGTCACTTGGCTGTAGTTTGGGAATCCTTACAGAATGGATCCTGAACACAGAGGTCTTCTCCAGGATCTGTCCAGGAGGAACTTGGAGGAAATCTAAATATTGTTCTGTTTTATTCCTCCACCCAGCTCAGTTTACATTAAAATCATTTCCATCCATATCTTAATGGGCATAGAAGGTTATTTCTTGAAGCATTCACATAGTCCTTAAAGTCTGGAAACCCAACAGCTTGTATTCTGCATCTTCCTAATGAGTTGATCTAATGTACATTGCAAGTGCCATGTTGTTAGGGTTGTCATACCAGCAATGGCAACTCATGGGACATTTAGAGGGCAGAGATATTCAAATAGATACTGTTGCACTGGAAGTGACATCATGGTTGGAATGATGCCTATTTCTCCCACCACCACCATGCACAATTTCCCCACCCAGCTGCTATACTGAGAAGCAGGGAATAACTAGGGCTGCCAACAGGCAGAAGATTTTGAAGACTGGCAAATGAAGAGTTGGATTGATATTTCCCCCTTTGTCTCCTCTAAGGAGACTCAAAGGGGCTGACCATTCCTTTCCCTTCCCCTCCACAACAAATACCCTGTGAGGTAGGTGGGGCTGACAGAGCTCCGAAGAACTGTGACTAGCCCAAGGTCACTCAGCTGGCGTGTGTGGGAGTGCACAGGTTAATATGAATTCCCCAGATAAACCTCCACAGCTCAAGTGGCACAGCGGGGAATCAAACCCGGTTCCTCCAGATTAGAATGCACCTGCTCTTAACCTCTATGCCACTGCTGCCCCAGACAGTTGCACCTAAAGCTAATGAAAAAAAACACTCTGTCCCAAATGACTAAAATAAACTGAATATGATCATGATAAAAATCTTTTTCAATCTAGTGTTACTCTTAATTTTTTAAATACAATGTACATAAGATCAACTTAATTTATATATAAATTATATATATATATATATATATAGTATGTGTGTGTGTGTATATATATATAGCAGGGGTAGGGAACCTGCGGCTCTCCAGATGTTCAGGAACTACAATTCCCATCAGCCTCTGTCAGCATGGCCAATTGGCCATGCTGGTAGGAGCTGATGGGAATTGTAGTTCCTGAACATCTGGAGAGCCGCAGGTTCCCTACCCCTGATATATAGCATTCATAAACTAGCAAATATATATAGATAGTATGTGCATATATATACATAGTATGTGTGTGTGTATATACACACACACACGTACTATATATATATATATATATATATGTATATACACACACACATACTCTGTCTCTCTCTCTCTGTCTCTGTCTCTGTCTGTCTCTCTGTCTCTGTCTCTGTCTCTGTCTCTGTCTCTGTCTCTCTGTCTCTCTGTCTCTCTGTGTCTGTCTGTCTGTCTGTCTGTCTGTCTGTCTGTCTGTCTGATTTGAGCAATACTCAAATCAATGTGTTACAATTTGTGTTACAATTTATCCAAAGGTACACAACTCATCCAATTTATCCAAAGGTACACAACTCAAAACATTCACTTTCCCCAGGACAAATAATACATTCAAATCCTTAAAGCAAACTATACAGATTCTCTGTGGTTACATAATTATGGCCAACTGGCTCTAATAGCAAGATTATCAAATAGATAATGGTGACCAATATCACCAAACTTTGGACTGATCTACCACCAGTACGGTTAGATCTCGTAAGTTCTTCAAATTGGCCCAATTACTTGTGTCACAATAAAGATAAATGAACTTTAAACATTTCGTCAGTATGTTTTATACATGTCACACCAATACAAAAACGTTTATTTTAGCCATTTGGGGCAGACTTTTTGATTGACTTCCAGGCAGCGGCTGAAGATCTCTTGGGATTACAGCTGGTCCTCAGGTGATGGAGAGCACTTCCCTTGAGGAAAATGGGTGCTTTGGAGGCTGGACACTATGGCACCATACTGCAGTAAGGTATCTTCCCTCTCCAGACACTGTCTTCCCCAGGCTCCACCTCCCAAATCTCCAGGAATTTCCCAACTCACAACTGGCAACCCTACTTGCAGTCCATTATGGTGGGTACTTAATTCCCAGGCAGGCATGGGCCAATTTGTATCAGTGGACAGCATGTTTAAGCCTTCTTCCCTGCACTGTTTTCCCACCTTGAAAGGACTCTGGAGAGCTGCTATCTGCTCTTCTGGGGAAACCTCATGCGCTAATGCAGCACATGGATTGTGCTCACTTCCCACTGATTTCTGGGTGGTCTTTCTTGTTGCTGCAGCAGTGATCTAGCAAACCATATGGCATTCCTGCAGCTGGAATACACATTTTGCAACATGACTGTCACTGAGATGTGCGCTTTTTCTAAATGATGTGAACAGCCCTTGGTTAAGTTCCCTTTTGGCTAACCATCATGACAGAAGATTAAAATGTGCTTACCAAGTTGTTCTGTTTTGAAGATCCACTCTAGCTTTGGCCTGTGTGATTGCAACGTTAGACTCTATGGCAGGGGCCTCCTACCTTTTCGGGCCTGTAGACACTTTTGAAATTCTGACACAGTGTGGTAGGTGCAGCCACAAATGGATGAGTATGTAAGTAGGCTGCACATTTTTCAAGGTATTGGCACCAGACTTTCCCCATTGGCTACAATGGAGTCAAGGCACTGCAAAGCAGAGAATCTGGGCAAATTTCTTGGGGTGCCTGTCAAGGGTGTATTTTTAAAGCTAGTGGCACCAAAATTTCGGAATATCATCTGCGTTTGGTGAAGTTTGGTTTCGGGAGGCAAAGTTATGGACCCTCAAAGGGGTAGCCCCATCTCCTGTTAGCTCCCATTGGAAACAATGTGGGATGTGGACACCCCCTTTGGGGTTCCATAACTTTGCCCCCCCCCGAATTAAACTTTAGCAAACTCAGGTGATATCATCAGGACAGTATCTGGATGATACCCTAGCTTTAAAACTGTGCCACTAGCTTTAAAACTGTGCCCCCTGCAGACTGAAACACAAAAAACAAAAAATACCAAAAAAACCCCCGAATACCTTGCATTCGGATTCATTCATATTCGGGCAGGACCTATTTGGCTGATTTTGACCCAAATATGCCCGAATTCACCCAGATTCGGGCTGAATCTGGTACTTGTTGCACCCAAATCTTCAAGCCTACCCACAATAATCAGCTGAAACTGGCCATGAAAGCCTTCAACAACAGCAAGGACTTTCAAGGAAGTTGAGAAGCAGAGGTGGTTTGCCATTGCTTTCCTCTGCAGAGCCTTCCTTGATGGTCTCCCAACCAAGTAATGACCCTCCTTAGCTTCCGAGTTCCTTCCAAAATGTAAACGAAGGAAGGAAGGAAGGAAGTCAATTGATTCAATCCTGTTGTAGTAGCAGCCATTTTACATCTGGGCTGAATTTGGCCCCAGCCATGATGGCTAGCAATCATCCAGTTAGAATATTGATTTTAAAATTTTTTGATGCTCACTAACTGGAACATCAATACTCATCTTTTCCTTGTAGCTGAGTTCCAATATGTCAAGTATGGTATAGATTTCACGTCTGTTGGGGTTGAATGGAATTGGCACATCAATGTCTGCATTTCTGTTATCACCTTCTAGCACCTCATAATAAGGAAGTCTCTGTGGAATTAGTTATGCACTGTGCGCGCTAAAATATATACCCGAACATGTTGGAGGAAAGAGGCTTGGAAGACTTCATTAAATATACTGCAACTGAGCTGAACTGCTAAAGATTCTGGACGATAGAATCACATTTAACAGTGGTTAAAAATTGGCTTTTTGCTGGACTCATTCGCATGCCCGTGATGTATGAATGTAGATACACAAGCAAGTTAGTTCCCCCCTTCATTAACCACCTTGTAAAACGACAGACAATTGGAGTTGTGCTCAAGGCATGTGGAAGAAATTAATTCCCCTTAAGCTGTACCTGGGAAACCACAGTTATTTCTTGTCCATAGTTCTTTGCACAAGTTGGAATACTTGTATGGTCCTGGTAATGCTGGGAGCACACATATTTTCACATGCCAGAATGAGGCCTGATTCATAAGTTTTAATTTTCTTTCCTGAGTCAGGGGGACTGTATTTGACTGGGGCATTGAAACTGGGAGAAACGTCAGATATCTAACGGAGGGAGCTTTGAAAACTTATAACCCGAAAATCTTGTTGGTTTCTAAGATGTTTATAACACTTTCAGTGTTGTGTGTGTTTCTTTAAAATGAGAGGTAAATGGTGGAAGGAATGGGGGTGAAAGGGGGAGGAGAGAGGGAGGTGATTGGTTGTCACTGGAGACCGACTGTAAAGAGTCTGTGCTGAACTGGACTTCCAGTAGAATGGAGTTTCAATCTGGTTGAGCCTCTGAAAGCTCCCAGGCTACACAATGCTGATACGGGTTACTTTGCCAGATGTTGAACAAGATTTTCTTAGCTCTTGCCTCCCCGGATATTGGGGTCCTTGAATTTGACAGGTGGACTGGAAGGGTCTTGATTTTAGACCCACTAGTTCTGGAAAAAAAAATCCAGAGTCAGTGAATTACAAAGCTCTTGGGAACCGCTTCCCCCTTTTCTTTGTTTTTTTTCTCATTGCCAGTCTTTGTTTTTCTTTCTTTCTTTCTTTCTTTCTTTCTTTCTTTCTTTCTTTCTTTCTTTCTTTCTTTCTTTCTTTCTTTCTTATCTTTTCATTTTTTACCCTTTTAATTTTTTTAATAATAAGTGGATCTGCAATAAAAAAAAGTCTGTGCTGAACTGAGATAGAGGGAGAGACTGTCTGTGCTAAACTGATAGTGAGAAGGGCGCTTGATGATGTTAACAGCCTGGTATTAAACAAAGTGTAGAACTGCCCAAAGAAATAGATAGAAACATTGAGAGACTAGAAAATGGAGTCAAATCCTAATAGGGTCTCAGAGATGTAAAGGAATGAGAGAGCGGATTGATGTGAAGTGAAAATCATCTCAGCAAAAGTTGTTGCCTCAGATTGTTTCACATATTATAAATTATTTCTTGTAACCTTTAAGCTAAGAACATTTATAAATAAAATTTTAATTTGCCAAATGTAACCTGGAATCCCGCACTGGTAATTTCCTCAGGACCACGTAGCCCTTCAAAACTGCTTTAGAATTCAGACATGCTTCTTTAGGAGGAAATAAAAAGGGGGTGGCAATTCCTGGTGGCAGCAATATAAAGGTATGGAAATAAAGGAATAAATAAACATTATTTTGCATTTATCACATCAGTGTTGTTCGTCTCAAATCTAGCTGAGCTGATCAACAACACTTGATCAACAACAACACTAGATCAACAACTGAGCTGATCAACAACAGTTGATAGTTCCATGGGAATGTCAACTCAATGCATGGCAGCTGTGAAAAAGGCAAACTCTATGCTGGGGATCATTAGGAAAGGAGTTGATAATAAAACTGCAAGGATTGTCATGCCCTTATATAAAGCCGTGGTGCGACCGCACTTGGAGTACTGTGTTCAGTTCTGGTCGCCACATCTCAAAAAGGATATCGAAGAGATAGAAAAAGTGCAGAGAAGGGCAACGAGGATGATTGCAGGATTAGAGCACCTTCCTTATGAGGAGAGGCTGCAGCGTTTGGGACTCTTTAGTTTGGAGAGGAGATGTCTGAGGGGGGGGGGATATGATTGAAGTCTATAAAATTATGCATGGGGTAGAAAACGTTGACAGAGAGAAATTTTTCTCTCTTTCTCACAATACTAGAACCAGGGGCATTCATTTGAAAATGCTGGGGGGAAGAATTAGGACTAATAAAAGGAAACACCTTCTTCACGCAACGTGTGATTGGTGTTTGGAATATGCTGCCACAGGAGGTGGTGATGGCCACTAACCTGGATAGCTTTAAAAAGGGCTTGGACAGATTTATGGAGGAGAAGTCAATTTATGGCTACCAATCTTGATCCTCCTTGATCTCAGATTGCAAATGCCTTAGCAGACCAGGTGCTCAGGAGCAGCAGCAGCAGCAGAAGGCCATTGCTTTCACATCCTGCATGTGAGCTCCCAAAGGCACCTGGTGGGCCACTGCGAAAAGCAGAATGCTGGACTAGATGGACTCTGGTCTGATCCAGCAGGCTAGTTCTTATGTTCTTATGTTCTTAACACTTGCTAGCATATTCAGAGGTAACTGTCCTCTAAACTGCCTTGACTGGAGGTCAGACAGGCTACGGCAAACCACCTCTGAATGTTTCTTGCCTTGAAAACGCTTTGGGGTCGCCATAAATAGGCTGTGATTTGGGGACATTTTCCACCGCCAGCCTGCAAATTCCACGCAATATCAGAGAGGATTGCCAACTTGCTATGTAGGATTTCCAACTTCCAGGTGATGGCTGGAGGCCTCCCGCTATTTCAGTTGATCTCCAGTTAACAGAGATCAGTTCACTTAGGTCGATTCCGCACTTGCGTTATCGACCTAAGTTCGAGCTGCGTTCGACCTAAGTGCTCTGCACAACCACTGGGATCGACATGGTTTTGTACCAGCTTCGCCCCGTGTAACGGTCAAATTTCCGACTCCAGTTGGGAACTACTACTTTTTCAGGGAACCATGCTCGAACTCAGCTGGATTCCAGTAAAGTGCGGAATCTCTGGGGCAAGGAGTCCCCCATTCAGCCAATCACAGCTGAGTGTTTCGTGCATGCGTACAGCTGGCCAATCAAAAAATGCCACCTTCGTCCCTCCATTCCTGTGGCAGTTTTTTTATAACGTGTGTGGGGATAGATGGAATATGGCCGTAGAACAGTAGCCAATTGAAACGGAGCGGCGAAGAGGCACAGGATGATTCCGCCCTCCGAGCTGGGATCAAGCTTGTTGCAGTGGGGAACAACAATGGCTTCGACCTAGGTCAGTACCCTTCTCAGAGAACTGGGTCGAACCTATTTTACTCATGTGCGGAATCGCCCTTAGAGTAAATGACTGCTTTGGAAGGTAGACCCCACTGTGGAGTATTTCCCAACCCTAGTTCTATGAGCTGTTTGTTGGTCTTCCGGGGCAAGCGGTTAGTCTCTTTTTGGAACAGGATCCTGGACTGGATGGATCACTACAGTCTGTCTCAGAAAAAGTTGTTAGTAGGATTGTATATTCCTCCACCACAGAAGTCAACATGGCGGAACTCATTTGTTGCAGAATGCTCTGCCCGGGTCCTAGTGCCTACCTAGCTTTGCTCCCTACCCAGTGGTGGGATTCAAACAATTTAACAACCGGTTCTGGTGGTGGAATTCAAATAATTTAACAACTGGTTGTTTAAAGGCACCATTTTAACAACCGGGTTCTGCTAAAGTGGTGCGAACCTGCTGAATCCCACCACTGTCCCCACCCCCATCTGTTTGAAAGTAAAAAGACATTTTGGCATAAATGCTCTTGTATGAAAGTACCATGTTCAATAATGGACAAAATAATGGTTTGAAATGGCAGAGCATAAAAATGAATGATAATTCTCATATTTGTTCGTCGTTACTATGGTCTGATGTGGAAGCATACCGTTTTCTCAACTGCTCCACCTCTTCTTCTGAGACAGAGCATAGTCTGATCCAGCAAAGCTCTTTGGGTGTACGCATACAACATCCTGGGCACCATTCAGCATAATTATCTGCTGTTACACATAATCAGTACTGATATCATGGTACTAGTACCTGTAAGAGTTATGGAAGATGGTGGTAGTTTCTGCTACCACCACTGGATGTGATTGTGCAAACTTTGGACTAATTATTTATGCCTAGCAATGGCACTTTGAAAGCAGAAGGGGAAGTCATATCATTGGCATTTAAATCTATTCCATGGCAGTGTTTTAATAATTAACACCTTATTTTCCCCGTTTCTATGAAAATGGCTGTCATGATTCAATAGGAGCATCTCTGCAAATGGGTAATCCGCGGGGGCATCAGACAGCACAGTGCTGTGAAAATTTACAGCTGGTACAATTTAAAATCGTTTTCTCAGGGGACAATAATATAATGCTTTTCTCAGTCGACAAATGCACTTGTGCATCGTTAGAAAAATTCAAAATTTGAAAGCACAGGTCTGATTTTAAATTATTCATTTCCAGAGCCCTTCACTTATTTTATTCTCCCCTCTCTTCTTTGTCTACAGGTTTTTAGTCTAACAGTAGGGGAATGCAGTACTGTTGATTTGATCACAAACAGAAGTAAAATAAAAATTAATTTAAACTCTTTTTTTGAGTTTTCCTGAGAATCAGTTAAGCCTGACATGGGAAATTTTTTATTTTTCAATTGTCCTTGTTTTCTAGGGATAGACCCGATCACCCCGCTTAGTAAATGCCCCTGTTTTATTTTTAAGACAGGTTGTGGGAATACCTTTCTTCTTATTGCTATTGGGAAAACATAAGTATTTTCTGTCTTCCTCTTCATCCCCCAGCTCTCTAGACATGAAATCTCAGGATGGTACAGCTGGCTGTGTCTGGCCATGATGAGCATGCAGTATACTAAGGAACGAGATTGCTTTTCGTTCTTTCTCCTGTTTCCTATGCAGCCCACAAATGCAGGCAAATATTCTAAGGACAGAACTAATTACATACTTACATTTGTTCAATAACAGTATGGACTAAGTCACAGGTGGTGGTGGGGAATCTCTGTTTGAATCTGAAACTGTATTATTCATCTGCATAAGGCAATCATAGGGGTGTATAGCTACTTTCATGTCATGCCCCCACAGAAGCGTTTGTTATTTTCTTATTAAGTCTAAATTTCCCCATAGCTAGCATGAGTCTACTTCTTTGTACAGTGTTCTAAGGGAGGGGATTTTAGTTAGCCCCTATCCCTTTAAGAAATTTCCCTATACGCAGTCTTCCTTTATTTCTCAGTAATCCCTCTGTTCAGTCAGTCAGTCAATCCAAGGTGCCTAGGGAGTCGGAAGTCTGCAGTTTATGTTACATCCAAAGGTGTATAGAGAGCATAAAAGTCAAGGTTAATAGAGGTAGAATCCAGATAAAAGACTCAAGGAACCTAAAGAAAGCAAAGACGAGTGGACTTTCTTGAAAGGAGCCAAGAAAGAATAAAGTCTACTGCTTCAAGTTCGTTCCAGTCAAGCAAGTACTTTGTTTTAGACCTGGGAGGAGTTAGGGTCTTCGTTCTTGTAAGCAATAAACCTTTCATTTGAACTGCTAAACCTTGCTTGTGACTCTTCCACGCTGTCCCACCCAAGAACAGGGCACCTTCGGATTGTGGCCCTTGGGGGGCAGAAGATTCACATGAGGATGTTGAAAAGTATTTCTGTCATGGCTACAAGAGCAACAAGGGTGTTCACACACCCCTATGCCCACTGTGCTAGTTACTGCCACTACCCTGTCCCCCATTTCTCAATTGTTTCTGGGTAAAAGTGGTGATGTCCATGCCCCACCCATAGCCTAGAATCCCTCTTCTCCCTTCCTCTGCCTCTCATACATGAGAAACTGAGGAATGGGAAAAAAATGGCAGGAAAATGACCTCCATAGCAACATTCTAGGAAGTTCGTCATGTCTCTAAAGTCCTTACCACAGTGACTAGTAGGAATTCCTACAGCATCAACCAGAAGCGATGCCACGTCCTCTCCAAACTCTACTCTCCCCAGGCACCACCTGCAAAAAAATCCCAGCATTTGCCCAGGTAATGTTGGCAACCCTATTGGCTGCCCATGTGGGGAAAATCAGTATGGAAGCCCCCCATGTCCATGATACGGAATGTACCTATAATGCTGGCATGAAGGGGAAATAACTCTTTTGTCCTATGCTCTTTCTGTGGTTAGAAATGACCACCACCCTTGCTCATTTAAGCTCAGGATGAAAACAAAAATGAAGGCACAAAATATGTCCCTTCATTGTTCCTACCTAGGGCTTAACACAGCCCAAGAAAGAGACCAGTTAAACAAACTTTGCAGAAAGGAAGAGTTCATCCTCTTCCCCAACACTGTTGCTCTGATCAATATCAGTTCTGCCAGTTGGTTCTACCAATCATCATTGGCAGACCAGAGAAACTAGGTTCTTCCTGCCCAGCACCACTATCCAATGTCAGAACATGAAAACCTGTATTAGGATGCTCCCTGAGGCCCACGGAGAATTTGCAGTGATGCTTATGGATGCTCCAAGCAAACTGGCTTGGATACACGAAACTGCCTTATATACTGAATCACACCATTGGTCTACCAGAGTCAATATAGGCCCAGACTGGCAATGGCTCTCCAGGGCCTCAAGCAGAGATCTTTCCCATTACTAGCTACCTGATCTTTTAAACAGGGGATGATGGGTACTGAACTAGGGACCTTCTACATGCAAAACAAGTGTTCTCTCCTATGGAGCCATTGAACCACGGAACTTCCCCTGGGGGAAAAAAATCCTGAATTATTACATAACAAAAACAACATATGAGACACCTCAGAATTATTTTAATAACTGCCTTGGTATATGTTTCGTCGCTGTCCATAAGATGTCCAGTTATTTAAGCGATGACCAATTATTTGAACAATTAGTATTATCATTTTGTTGGTGGGGCCCCCATTTATGCTCCCAGCTTGAAGCGCAAACCGTTTCCCACCCTGTAAATTGCAACTGAGGTGTAACTTTAGCGTCAGCGAGGTAGTGAGCAGTGCTGAATACTGGGGCTGTTGATTAAGCAGGATTAATTTTCATTATGCGCCGACTGTATTTAAATGAGTTTTCTTGAGCTGGAGTATCAGAGGGATTAATCACATGACCAAACAGGCATAATAGAATGGAGATTTAAGGACACATGCTTCTTCTCTAGAAGGCCTTTGTAGCTTCAAATGAACACACCAAATTGCTCGGGAGATGGATGAGCCAGCCGCGTCCTTTTTAATTGGATTGACATCATTTTTGCAAGGGCACTTTTCTAATAAATAGATCAGATAACCGCGGTTACATTTTCTTCCAAACACCAGCAAACATGCTCTTCTTCCCCCCCCCTCCGCAGCCCCCCTCACAAAGTATCTTTTTCAATATAGCTCAGTTTAATTTTCAACCAGACGATTTTCCTAACCTTATTGGAGGGTCCCCTGTTTGATATGCCATGCCAGGATTTTAATTAGCAAGATCGTCGCTAATAACACACCTATGATGGTGCTGAGAAGACAAAGAAATGTGTACACCTCTGTTTAACACATACATGTGTACAGTTCCTGATCAGAATTAATTTTATGGCACAAAACTTGCTTCTCAGAGACTGCAATACAGGACTTGTTCTTTTAAAATGGCCATTGTGAGACAACTGTCACATTCAGATATTAGAATAAACCACGACTTGATTGATTCCCTGCTGTTGCAATCGATTAGGGGTTAGGGGGGTTGAACGACCCTTTCACAGGGAGCGCCTAAGACTCTCTGCATCAGTGTTCTCGATCTGTAAAATGGATAGATGTTAGGGTTGGGGGTCACCACAATATGAGGAACTGTATTAAAGGGTTGCGGCATTAGGAAGGTTGAGAACCACTGGATTAAGGTTTGTAGTTGGGCACTCTGCTGGAAATTCAAACTAGGGAATTGTTCGTCAATTACAGCACAGACAGGATATAAATACTTTAACAAACAATGAAGTAAGACTCATCCCAGATATAAAAAATGAGATTAATTCCATATATAAAAGGAATGCAGTGTCTTAAATTAAAGAGAAAAATTGGCTCCTCCGTCTCCTATAGTTCTAGAACTTGGAGGGACCGAAAAAGGAAATACTTCTTTACTCAAATAATAATTGTGGAACTCACTTGCAGTGGGGCTATACAGGTGGCCACAAGCACGTCTTTGTGTGTCAAGTGCTGTCAAGTCGCAGCTGTGGTGACCCCAGCTTTCAAGGCAAAGTGAGAAACAGAGGGGCTGTGTTATTGCCTTCCTCTGCAATGTCTTCCTTAGCAGTCTCTTGTCCAAGTACTGACCCTGCTTAGCTTTCCAGATCTGAGGAGATTGGGCTACACCATGCTGCCTTCCCTCCCTGGCCACAAGTATAGCTTAAGGAGACTGACAGATTCATGAAAATTAATGGAGGAATGTCTGATAGCTATAATGACTAAATGGAATCTCAAAAGCAGTCAACCTCAGTGCTAGGATGCAATATCAGGGCAAGATCCTGAACTCGATGTCCTGTTTGTCAGCCCACCGAGACACCTGGTAGCCCACTGCCTGAAACAGAATGATGGATAGGCCACAGATATCACGCTTTGGATATGTATAACTTACCGTAATGAGAGAGAATAGGGCTTACCCCTACCCCCCAAACACAGGTTTTCTCTGTTCTTTAGCAGAATTGGCATTAAATAATTTTTCCCTTTTTCACATCAGTGTTGAAAAAGCAGCAGTTTAGGGAAACAACAGCAAAGGCATACAGTGTGGTTGTGAGGGAATATTTAGCTTCCCTTGAACACACTACTCTAATCCCCTCCCAAACCAGAAGAGGCAAACATCTAGCCTGCAAAATGGAGATGTTCGACCAGGCCCATTCTTGAGGACAGCAAAAGTATGGCTGACATCATATGCTAGTCTGGGCTGTAGGACATCCCTGTGGTGTTCTGTCCCTGTGGTGTTCTGTCCTGGGTGGCCAGGACAGCAACCCAGGGACAGCATTTTTGCTATTTTTGTATGTCACCTGTGCGGAAAGGGCCTTTGTTTTGGGGCATGTTCGGCATTATTATTACCCACCTCCCTGTTTGCAGCAGGGCAGGCATTACCCATCTGTTGCCTTTTTACTTGCATCTGGGAGCAATTGCATCTGGGGCCATGTTTCTCTATCACACATGCATTCTTAATGTTTATCTTTAATCTTATCAATAGATCGATATACCAATCTATCAATAGACCAATAGATGGATGTATTGACATAAAAGGTGAACTGTTAAAGAAAAGTCTTGAATACATTTGTACACTTTGCCCGAACACTGAGTGTCTTTTATGGCGGGAAGTGCGGGGGGAGTAATGGCAGTGTACAAACTGCAAAACCACAAAAAAAAAAACAGTGTGAGCTGCTGTTTACTAAGCTCCCCAGGTTCCCAATTGTCTGTCTCCCAATGTGCTGTAAACTCAAGGATCAACGGGCTTTTCCTGGTGTGGCCTGGAATCACTTGAGTGCTTGTGCATAAAACTACAAGGCTGGAGACATCCCAGTTTGTTGATCAAATGCCACGGCAGATCAGGTGTCTGGACTGATTGACTAGTCTTATTATTTTTACATTTTTAAACGTTAGGATTGATTTATCGATCTATTGATAGGGTTATTTAATTTTTTTTAATCTAAAGATCTAAAGATATGCAAGAGAGGGGAGGCCATGGGCAATAGAAATGATACAGTAGGACGAGAAGTGGGAAGTAGTCAGCAATAGGAAGGAGGGTAAGAGGGAAGCATGCAAAGCAGAGCGAGGGAGTGAGGGGAAGGTAAGACTAGGCAGGCTGACGAGCTGAGGGGGAGGGAAGAGGCCCAGGGCAAAGCTATGCCCACTCTGGCAGGGAAGCAAAATTAAAATCATGTTAAAAGTAGATTTGCTTGCCAAGGAGAGAATGGAAAGTGAAAGCGAGGCTAGAGGAAACATGTCCATACAAGAAATCTTTCCGTGGCAGATGTTCGCCTCCACCACGCAGCAAACACTTTGTGCCTATATGTAGAGCAACATCAGCCCCCCCCCCCCCCGGGCAAGCAGTGTGCACATGAAGCCCCCCCCCATTCTGAATCAGAATTGTGTTTCTCTAGGTGGCTTCCTTCTTCTGTCCAAGCAGTTTTCTTTCCATGACACATGGGCAAGTATACTACAGACCACTGTTCTCCTTTGCAATCTAGCAGGTAGGTTTATTCTCACGTAGTAGCCACTGAGAAAACTGCCTTCGCGCCACTGGGGCCTGTTGAAGACAATCAAGTAAGCATCACTGATCATTAGCAAGCAATTGAGTCTGAAAATAAACATTACAATATTGTCAGAGGCGTGCAGCCAGTGTTTTGACTGGGAAATTCCTTTGCTCAGACTCTCAGCTGCCACTAAGTTTCTCCATCTGTGGACCACAGGAAAATCTCTTTATCTTCCTCCCCGCCGTTGTTCTTGTCACTCTCTTTATTTGCATCTCTGCCTCCTTGGAATTTGTCCTTCTTGAATTCATATTTTTTAAAAAATATATATTTTTACCCTGCCTGATCTCCTCAGATTCAAGGCAGCTGACAAAGTTGTGAGGATGCAAAGAAATCATCAATTTCCTAGCCGTAAGCTAAAGCAATCCACAATGAAAATGGACAACAATGAACTAAGGAGAGAAACACATAACACCGTGACATGCCTCTGAAGATGCTAGCCATAGATGTGGGAGAAATGTTAGGAGTACAAACTACCAGACCATGGTCACACAACCCAGAACACTCACAACAACCAGCTGAATCCAGCTGCGAAAGCCTTTGACAATATAAAGCTTTCAACAATATCATTAAGTGTGCATGTGTGTAAAATGCCAGCAAGTTGCACCCCACATAGTATGGGTTTCAATGCAAGAAATGAACAGAGGTACTTTTGGCACTGTCTTCCTCTATGTCAGCTGTGTCCAACTCTGGCGCTTCAGATTTTTATGGCCATGCCAGCAGGGGCTGATGGGAATTGTAGTCCATGAACATCTGAAGTGCCAGAGTTGGACACCCCTGCTCTATGGGATAGCCCTGTACCTTCATGGTAGTCTCCCATTCAAGTGCTAATCAGGGTTGACACTGCTTATGTGTAAAGTGCCATCAAGTCATAGTTGACCCTATTTGGTTTTCAAGGCAATGCTTAGTTTCTGAGATCTGGCAAGATTGGGCTAGTCTGGGCCATCCAGGTCAGAGCAACAAACAGACCAATAATCTCCATTAAAAGTCGATATGTGCACTTAAAAACATGGCGGTAAACATCTGCCCAAATTGCTTTGCTGACACATGAAACAGGCAGCTGGACTCAATGGACCACTAGTCTGGTCCTGAAGGGCTCTTGGTGATTGGTGCTTGGAATATGATGCCACAGGAGGTGGTGATGGCCATTAACCTGGATAGCTTTAAAAGGGGCTTGGATAGATTTATGGAGGAGAAGTCGATCTATGGCTACCAATCTTGATCCTCTTTGATCTGAGATTGCAAATGCCTTAACAGTCCAGGTGCTCGGGAGCAACAGCCGCAGAAGGCCACTGCTGTCACATCCTGCATGTGAGCTCCCAAAGGCACCTGGTGGGCCACTGCGAGTAGCAGAGAGCTGGACTAGATGGACTCTGGTCTGATCCAGCTGGCTTGTTCTTATGTTCTTAAATGCCCCCTGGAATAAATTCACCAGATCAGTGGGACATTACAGGAAGAGGTGCCCCCCTGTCAGGATGCCTATGGGATGCTGGGGCCGCTTGCAGCTTTGGGCTTGGGGGGAAGGGTGTTTAGCTGAATATTATGTAGTGTTTTTCTGCTTTGTTCCTCCAGCAGGTGTTGGCCAAGGCCGACTCCAACGGATTTGTGTTTTATCTGCATATTTCTGCTTTTGGTTCACGTGGGGGAGGGTGCACCCTCACTGATAATTACTGACAGTTTGCGCAGGGAAAAGTCAGTTCTGGCTTTTCCAAGCTGTTCTCAAGATGCTGAATAAACTACTGTATTAACAAGATGTTGTTTCCATCATTGGGAATCTGACACGCCCCCCCCCCCCAACCCATGCCGTTATTGCCCTGTTGGTTTGTAGCAGTTCCTCTTTTGAATCCTGTCTTAGTTGGCAGAGATTGACAGGCAGGCACACGGATGTCAAAATACTGAGCTGAACACCATGCATATTGACCTGAACTCCTTGGAGGAAGGGTGGAATAAGAATTCAATGTTTGTCACCCCAATAGTTATACTCTTTCCCACCGAAAGATGACAGTAGAACTGTATATTAATCCGTGCTTTCCTGGACCTTCTGCTCCACTTGGGTCCTAATGTCTTGGGGGCAGAACTAGGTAGGCACTGGCTCATTCCGCACATGCAGAATAATGCACTTTCAAACTGCTTTCAGCGCTCTTTGAAGCTGTGCGGAATAGCAAAATCCACTTTCAAACAGTTGTGAAAGTGGTTTGAAAACGCATTATTTTGCGTGTGCGGAAGGGGCCACTAAGACCCAAGTGGAGCATTCTAGAACAAAGAAGGTCCAGGAAATGGCAGATTAATATAAATTCTACTGTCACCTTTCAGTGGAAAAGAGTATAACCTATAACATTAAAGAAAAAATGACTTACTGAAATGCTAACACATACTTCAGGGTTGTTAGAATTTATTTAAGACTACAAAAACTTCTTTAGGAAATGTACTATCTGCCATCTTTCAGATACCACTACTTGAGGCAGCTCACAAGGTAAAGCCACACACAGAAAAGTGACAAAATCAACAGCATAAAAACGAGCTGAGGTGTCAGTGCTACTCTGCAGCCTAAAATTATGTTGATGAAATAGGTTTCAGGCCAGAAGGGGACAATGAAAACAGATTTAGAAAGTTGGGACCCCCTGATTTAACAGCCTCATTAAAAAGATGGCTTGGCACCCATGACCCAAGGGACACTTAGATACGTTTCAGGTGAGCCTCAAGAAGGTGAGCATTTCAGAGGCAAGGTGCCAGAACTGAGAAGACCCTGCACAGACTTAGGCTACTCCCGCACACAAAGCAACAGGTTCATGAAATCCATTTCTGCTGCCCTGTCACCATTTGCACGGCAGCTGCAGGAGCCTGCCAGGATTGCTGGGATCCCGGAGGCAGAAGGTGGCATGGTGCACACAGAAACAATGTGTTTCTGTGCGAACCATGCAGCGGAGATTTTCCCCCACCTGAGAATCCCTCCAAGAATCCCCCCCACGTACCTGCACGGCATGTCAGCCGCCTATTAGAGTATCCCCTCTAATGGCAGCTGCCTGTGGAATCCACCATAATGGTGGCGGGAAGGAGGGGTGGGGATTGAACAGGCAAGCAGGAAGCGCTTGCAGCCCAGGTTTAAGGGGAAAAGTAGCAGAATTAGCAATTTTCATTCAACCCAGGTTCTGGCCACTAAAACAGGTTAGTAGCGTTTTGGGGGCAAGTTCTGTGGGAACTCGTTCCCCACAATTACTTTTAAAATAAGGTGACCAGCCATCCCGCTTTTGGCGGGACAGTCATGCTTCTCGGCAACGCGTCCCGCGGGGTTTTAAAATTTTCCTGATTACTAGGCAGTGCGCCAGCAGGAGCGCGCACGTGGCCACAGGAGCGCACTGCCTTTTGCGGCTCTCCTCGTTTTCCCGCCCTGTCACAGGGCAGAGAAACAGGGAAGCGCCCCAGAAGGCAGTGCAGCAGCGCGGGAGGCGCACGTGGCTGCAGGAGCGCACTGCCTTTTGCGGCGCTCCCCGGTTTCCCGCCCTGTCACAGGGCGGGAAACCGTCCTAAAAACATGTCACAGGGCAGGAAACTGGGGAGCGCCACAAAAGGCAGTGCGCTCCTGCGGCCACGTGCGCCTCCCGCGCTGCTGCACTGCCTTCTGGGGCGATTCCCTGTTTCCCAACTGGGGAGCACTGCAAAAGGCAGTGTGCTCCTGCAGGCGCGCGTGCGCCCCGCGTTACAAAATTAAAAATCTGGTCACCTTATTTTAAAAGGGCCTCAACGCGTTTTAATTGGCCTATGCAGGCTGGGCCTAAGAAAGCAGGGCTTGAGAAGGCTTAGTATTTTGTGGGGAAAGTTTAAGCTGACTGCAACAAATAATTAATGCACATGTAATTCTTTCAGACGGTGCTTTGGTCTACCCTGTTAGATTTTTTTTTCCAGTCGTCATTGATTCTGATTCCTAAAGGATTCAGAGCAGATGTCATTCAAACGGCGCATCAGCGAAGTTCTTGGAATTCACCACGCTGCTTTTGGTCTTCATCTGTCTCGGCAGCTCTGTTCTCTTTGTCACTGAGTTTTATGGTGAATAACATCTTTTGCTTTGAGAATATGCCTTCGAAGAATGCCAGCAGACAAAATTGCAAATGCAGAAATTGTTTGTTCTGTTTATTCACTCAGCTGTCATGTGCAGCAACCCTTCAGCGATGACAATGTCCTAAAAACATGTTGTTGTTTTTTTCAAGAAAAACATTCCTTTATGCTGCCTTGTACACTGGCTGTTCCATATTAATCTCAGAGACTCCCAGACATGAGGGGATTTAAAGTATACCTTGGGGGGCAGGGGAATCTCAGGTTTTCAAATTGAACAAGATGGTATATAGCAAGTGGGCATTGCACATCATTTATTTATTTGATGGAACCCTTCTTTCAATAACCTGATTGTCAGTTATTTGATAAGTGCAGCCAAGAAATAGACAGGCCTCCTTTTTTTCACTTTGCACATCTGCAGAGAAGTCTGTTGGTACGAGCTTTTGCCTTGGGATTGGAAAATGCAGATAAATATACAGTCGCCACCTCATTTTACAAGATAAGCTGAATCTAGAAAGACTCTTGGGTCCAGAAATAAAAGGGGTTTCCCCCCCCCCCAAAAGTGACATTTCACCCCTGCCCATAATGTTGCAAATATCATGAACTGCCAAACAGACAAAACAGATAAGTGAGATCACTTCTAGACCACTTCTAGATCAAATCAAGGTTAAACTGTCCTTAGAAGCTGAAATGACTAAACTTAGGCTCATTCCGCACATGCAGAATAATGCACTTTCAAACTGCTTTCAGTTCTCTTTGAAGCTGTGCGGAATGGCAAAATCCACTTGCAACAGTTGTGAAAGTGGTTTGAAAACGCATTATTTTGCGTGTGCGGAAGGGGCCAAAGACTGTTGTACTCATTATATGTTGTCATATAATGAGAAGACAAGAGTCACTGGAAAAGACAATAATGCTAGGACAGCCTGGAGACAGCAGGAAAGGAAGAAGAAGAAGAGTTTGGATTTATACCCCACCTTTATCTCCTGTAAGGAGACTCAAGGTGGCTTACAACTCCTTTGTCTTCCTCTCCCCACAATAGACACCTTGTGAGGTAGGTGGGGCTGAGAGAGTTCTGAAGAACTGTGACTAGCCCAAGGTCACCCAGCAGGAATGTAGGAGTGCAGAAATACATCTGGTTCCCATTTTTTTCTGCTCATTGGAATGGTTTGAAATTGTGCCTTCAAGATATTACTTTTAAGAAACTCCCATCCATCTTGTACTCTCTTCTCTTTTAGTATTCTTAACCATGGGATCACACCCAGTAGTTTCTTAAGTTTACTGAAATCAGCTTTCTTAAAGTCTAGAACTCATTGTATTGTTGAAGGCTTTCATGGCCGGATTCAACTGGTTCTGGTGGGTTTTCCGGGCTGTGTGGCCATGGTCTGGTGGATCTTGTTCCTAATGTTTCGCTGCGTTTTGTGGTTCCTATGTAGACCTTTCCACAGCTGCAGGGTATGCGATAGACTCCTGCAGAAGTGAGGGGATCTCTCTTTGCTGAGTGTAGCATCTGCTGTATTTTCCTGGTGGGTTTGAAGATGGTTTGTAGGTAATGCTTTTTCATCAGTTTCCCTATTTGATCTGTGATTCCCTTGATGTATGGTAGAAATATTTTTCCTGTGGTGGGCTGTTTCTCCTCAGTCCTCTGGGTTTCTCTTGGTCTTAAAGTTCTTCTGATTTCTGTTGTGGAGTTGTGGAGGTCTACATAGGCACCACAAAATGCAGCATTCAGACTCGTATTAAGGAGCATGAAAGACACTGTCAGCTTAACCATTCTGAAAAATCTGAAGTTGCAGAACATTTGTTAAACAAAACTGGACATAACATTTTATTTGAGAACGCTGAAATTCTGGACAATTCAGAAGGTTACTATGTCAGACTGCACAGGGAGGCCATTGAAATTCACAAACACCAAGACCAATAGGAAATAAAGGACTCTGAAAATTAGCAAAGCTTGGCTTCCAGTACTTAAAAATGGACTGATAACCCCACCCACGATACAATGCACTCAACTACACCTTTGCATAGCAAGTTCCACCCAAACACTTAATGATTGGTTCCCCACCCTGGGACATGGACAATATACCGCACTAAACTTTCCCATCTCACTAGACACAGTGTGAAATAGACTTTTCTCTGTGATACGCCTCTGAAGATGCCAGCCACAGATGCAGGCGAAACGTTAGGAACAAGATCCACCAGATCACGGCCACACAGCCCGGAAAACCCACCAGAAACAATCTAGAACTCATGTACAACTAGACTTGACATACCCTTTCCAGTGTATAATGAACTCCCAGAGAACATGGTCATTCCCACCTAAGGACCCTATCACTTCCACCCCATTAATTAGATAATCATTGTTGGTTAGGAACATAACAAGGTCCCCTTGTTGCCTTGTCCACATTCTGGTCCATGAAATTGTCTGCAAGGCACGTGAGGAAACTGTTGTACCATGTTCAACTGTCTTTGCAGAGTTTGACTCCCAGCAAATGTCTGGATAACTGAAATCTCCCATTACTACTATTTCTCTTCTTTGTGGCAGTTTGGTCATCCAGGAAGGCATCATTCAACTCTTCAGTCTGGTTCGGGGTCTGTAATAGACCCCCACAATGAGATCACTTCCCCTTAATTTTTACCCAGATGCTCTCAACCTGGTCCCCAGGATTTAAGTCATGGGCCTGCTCACTGGTGTACACATCCCTGACATATAGTGCTACCCTATAGTGCCTTTCCTAGTTGATCTATTTCTCTGTACTTGTTTGCTATTTGAAGCAAGTTCCGCTAACGCTATTAGAATTTTAAAGGGGAAAAAGGTCCTAAAAATGTATCTTTCCCTTTAAAAAGCTAATAAAAAAGGAGGCAAATATTAAAACCAAAGGGATGCTGAAGGGTTAAAATCTTTTCTCTGTTTTCTGCATTGTCCTTTGGCAGCTGATGTTGCACAAACTTGCAATTTGCACTTCATAAGCAGACTAAGATGTGTGATCTTAGCCTGGTTTGAGACCTGAGTTTCTCTTGAACAACCTGCAAATTTGCCTCACATATATCATTTGATGAAAACTTCAGTGGCAGCTCTAATCGTTACTAGGATGGGGGTAAGGTGGGGAAATGGACATTCATCCCTTGCAGAGACTCCACAGAACTGAAGAATGGGCCTCAAAGGCAATGTAAGGTTACAAAGTTTAACCAACATTAAAGCTATTGTGAGTGTCTACAGACATTACTGGATGCCACTTGGGTGTTTGCATTTAGGAGATTATTTTAAAGGATGCACAGACGTCTAAGCCCTGTCTTGAAAAGGATTAGCAATTGCTTTTTTTCAAGTGATCATGATGTATTTGGGTATATAGGTTTGGATTCCACCCAAAATTTTCACAGAAAGAAAGATTTCCATGGAAGTGCAACTTCTCCCCTTGCTTTCCTGCTCCAGCTCAAAAATGCCTCCCAAAGGCTGTCTCAGAGGACAGGAGAGCCCCAACCCCAGGACGTGTGTGCGCATCAAAAGTCTATGGTAGGAGGGTGAATCAGCAAAGACTCACCTCCCCCCCCCCCCGCTTTGTACAGGCAGAGACTTTAGATAGGATTCAACCCATATTTATGCAATGTGTGCCCTAAAGTGTGCCTTAGATGCGTCAGTGTAGAGGGGAGTGATGGGATTTGGAAAGTGCCAGTAACACAATCCAGTAATGAAGGGGTTAATTGTTGCATGCTAATTAGTTAGTGAGGTCAGAAGTCAGTGACCAGGTAATTGATACCTATTGGTTGGGTGGGCTACATGCAGGTCTGCACGTAGGCTTTAGATATATCTTCTTTGTGTTGCACTCTGCACGTGCTCAGTCAGTTCAGTTCAGTCTATCCATAGTAGTAGCCATGTAATAGTCTAAGCAGCAAGCTGGCTGTTGGTGCTAGCTAGTAAGAAAGATGATTATTGTTTTTCTTCCAAGTTTCCCTTCCCTGTAGTAAGTAAACTTTATTTCAATGAAGCAACTGGTCTCTGCCTCATTATTGCATTAACTCTGCTAATTAAGTATTTGTCCACACAACAGGGAGACATTTTCCATTTCAAGCCCAAATCCAAACTGAAACAACCCGAGTGTGAGCAAGCACTATTCTGCTGCCTCCTAGTCCTGTGACGAACGTTTTGCAATCATTGGCCCCTTCCGCACACGCAAAATAATGCGTTTTCAAACCACTTTCACAACTGTTTGCAAGTGGATTTTGCCATTCCGCACAGCTTCAAAGAGCACTGAAAGCAGTTTGAAAGTGCATTATTCTGCATGTGTGGAATGAGCCTTAGATTCTATATGTGATTTATAAGACCAGACACCACTCTGGGCATTGGCACATAATGGCTGCAAGGGATCTTTTAACAAAATGGGAGAATACTTGGAAGGAATATTGAGACAGAGTGAAATTGGGGGAAGGGAGTTCATTAAGGAGAATAATGTCAATATCAGGGCTGGGGAAATGAGCAAATTCAATCAATTGAAATAATATCAAACATTCAGTAATAGCTGATGCTATCGAGCCTGGTACAAGAGTCCGTATATTGCAAGCAGCCGTACACTATACAAAGAGGTCAAAGAGGCAGAGTGAAGGATTAAAGCAGGTACTAAAGCTGATTATTCTTGCAGTTCCAGCATCTAAATTAGGGTTTCAAGTATCCAGCAAAGAAGGCAAATAGAAAGAGAGTAGCAGGCTCATGCTTTGGTGTGTCAACATGGGGTAGTCCTTGTCATGATTCATAGATGTGAGGTGATGCGAAACACCCCAGGGGGTCCCGGGATCCTGACAGCTGCTTGTTTTCCCAGGGAAGAGAGCCATAAAATACACCATCAAGTAAGAGAGAACAGAGATGCATTTCCAAAGAGATGGGCACTTTCGCACATGCAGAATAATGCACTTCCAACCCACTTTCACAATTGTTCACAAGTGGATTTTGCTATTCCGCCCAGTAAAATCCAGCTGCAAAATGCATTGGAAGTGGATTGAAAGGACATTATTCTACATGTGCGAAAGTGCCCAGAGATAACCATTTGCTCTGCCTGACAGGAAGAGCGAGATGAATAGCTGTTTTAAAACATTATCTGGTTATAGTGTGGGATGTGTACCCTGGATTGATTAGGGCAGTGAAAGTGAACCTTTTCGAGACCGAGTGCCCAAATTGCAACCCAAAACCCACTTATTTATCGCAAAGTGCCAACACGGCAATTTAACCTGAATACTGAGGCTTTAGTTTAGAAAAAACAGTTGGCTCCGAGGCGCGCGTTACTTGGGAGTAAGCTTGGTGAAGCAACCGTGCAACGCTTCAAACAGGTGATTCACAACCCTAGGAGGGTTTACTCAGAAGCAAGTCCCATTGCCAGCAACCAAACTTACTCCCTGAAGTCGTGACGTTCGTCGCAAGGAATAGGCGTGACACAGCGATATCATCCGGTGGAGAGAAGCCAGTGGCAGGAAGCGTGATCTGTGGATCTGGCTAATCTGCTTAGCTCTGGTCCCTGGCACCTTTTGTTAGGGTTTTTCAAGAGGTGGGTCGGGAGGCGGGAGAGCGGGATAATATTGTACAGTACATGGCCTGCGGGAGGCAGTGTACGTGCAGGAAGAAATGTCTCCGTCTGGGTCAATTCCACACCTGAGTCTTGTGACCCTTTGTCTGGGGCATCTTGTGACCCATGACTCAGGCATCTTGTGACCTGTGAGTCATGGAGGTCTTGTGACAGGTGAGCTCACTTGCCCAGAGGGCAACAGAAGGTGCAGGCATTCCTGTGCTGTCTGAGGCTCTGCTGGGTTAAGCTGGCTCACCCCTACACGCCCAGGTAAAGGATCTTGACTTCCCACAAAAATGCAACAGAAGCAGAAAAACAAAAGCAGTTCTAGTAAAGACCTTGGTGTGCTTTAAAAAAAATCCTAAATGCATCTTGGTCCCTCCACCCTAGGCTTGAGCTGCCCAGGCGATCGGCAAAAAACTTGGGTCTGAGCGTTTCCCTGGTGTTTGGAAAGGAACACATTTTGTTTGTTCAACCCCTCAAGCAGCCGCAGTCAGCCTGCCCCAGTCTCCAGCAGGTCCTGCGTGCACCCGCCACATGCATGCGTGCCCACAGAGGGGGCTCTGAGTCCCACCTCTGTGCCATAGGTTCACCACCGCTGAATTAGGGGATCAGGGTTCACCTTCTCATTTGGAGGCAAGTCCCCTAAATCTGGATTGGGTAGGAAGCTTCCTGACAGCAAAAGCAGGAAGGGTTAAAATGGCTGGAAACATCTGTTAGTTTTTGTTCGAATGCTGGGAGTTGGATTCTCCTGCATGGAGCAGGTAGAGGGTCAGGGTATGTATTTTTTTTCCACTGTTACATAATGGGGATGATCAGAGGTAAATCTTCTGTTTTGTTAAATTTAGCTTAGTGTTATATTTGTCCTGTTGTTTTCCTTAGATCTGCAAACCAGTAGGCTTGATAGTTATTTCCTCTGTCTTGTGCTCTAGCTGAATTTGTAGCAATAAAGTTTTCCGGCTTGAGAGAACAGACAGAGAAACTCCTCCTTGTGTGCCTTAGGCACTTACTCATGCTCAAACTCGCCTGCACAGAGGAACAGGCTCACGCTCAAATACGCCCGCACAGGGGAAGGGGCTGAAAACTCTGCCTTTCGTACCTATTCAGAGACACCCTTTACTAGTGTTCCCCAAGTCAATGGTAACATAGGAGGGTGGACTTTAACTTGGAGCGATGGCATGCAGCAGGGGAACATGCTTTCCCTGTACATGAACATGTGACACTCATGTAAGCGGACATAGACCTTTGGCAGGTTTATGGCAGTCCTGGCCAGGCAAAAGCCTGATTTAGGGACAGATTCTGGCTCCAGTTATACAGCACAATGCTTGAGTTTATAAACCAGGAAAATTATTTTCTTTCCATGTGTGGAAAGAAGAGAGTGAGCAAGAGGGGCAAATTAAATGTGCCCATGGAGGTGATACACAGAACTCTATGACTTTCATTCATTCATTCATTCATTCATTCATTCATTCATTCATTCATTCACTCACTCACTCACTCACTTACTTACTTACTTACTTACTTATTGGACTTTTATACCGCCCCATCCCCGAAGGGCTCCGGGCTGTGCACAGCAAATAGTCACATATAAAAGAAAACAGCTAAAACCTTTAAAAGCAGCGATAAAAATAAAGACTGATCATAATAACTAAGATAAATAAAGTGGCGTCCAGCTACCCCATCTCTAAATCCTCTCTCAAGAGAGGGAGACGGCATATCCCAAGATGGCAGGGGGCCCAGATGTAAAGGACCAAGGGGGGGAGGGGAGGGGGGCACCATCAGCGGCTGGTTCCTCCAAAGGCCCGGCGGAACAACTCCGTCTTGCAGGCCCTGCGGAATTCAGTAAGATCCCGCAGGGCCCGGACAGCTGGTGGGAGAGCGTTCCACCAGGCCGGGGCCAGAGCCATAAAGGCCCTGGCCCGCGTGGAGGCCAGCCGTATCATCGAGGGGCCAGGGACCACCAATGTTGGCCTCCACTAAACGGAGAGGCCGTGCCCGGACATATGGGGTGATGCGGTCTCAAAGATACGACTTGGATCATGATGGAACGCCAGCGCAGGCCCGCTGCTGCCACCTCTGCTGGGGTAAGTGCCCTGGGGAGCAGGGCTGTGACACTCCCTAATGCTTTCTCGTCCCCCCCCCCCACATATGGGGCTGTAAGTCTGTCTGTAGCAGCAGAAAAAAGCTACAGTTCAGTAGCACCTTGAAGATAAACAAAATTTCTGGCAAGGTACAAGCTTTGGTGGTACAAGCTTTTGTGAGAGCCAGCGTGGTGTAGTGGTTAAGAGCAGGTGGATTCTAATCTGGACAACAGGGTTTGATTCCCCACTCCTCCACCTGAGTGTGAGAGGTTTATCTGGTGAAGCAGATGTGTTTCCGCACTCCTACATTCCTGCTGGGTGACCTTGGGCTAGTCACAGTTCTTCGGAACTGTCTCAGCCTCACCTGCCTCACAAGGTGTCTGTTGTGGGGAGAGGAGGGGAAAGGAGCTTGTAAGCCACCTTGAGTCTCCTTACAGGAGAAAAGGGGGGGGGGTATAAATCCAAACTCTTCTTCTCTTCATGAGTCACAGCCCATTTCTTGAGATACCTTTTTCTATGACGTGTATTCTATGACCAAAGGGTTTCTCCAAAAGGCAGGATTTCTGCTCACAGAGGATGAATGTGTGCCTCCCTCTTTTTCCTGCAGCTGCAAGTGCCCTCTAATACCGCTTCTGTGGAAAAGGGGACTCCACAAATAACATTCCAAGGGGATTCTGGGGCTGCAGTGGGGTGGGAGGAGGAGAACACAGCCAGCCAGTATGGTGTCATGGTTAAGAGTGGTAGACTTTGATCTGGAGAACTGGATTTGATTCCCCACTCTTCCACATCAGCAATAGACTCTTATCTGGTGAACTGGATTTGTTTTCCCAATTCACATGAAACCTGCTGGGTGACCTTGTCATAGGGCCTTTCCCCACTCACCGTTTGCTACGTGCTACTCTTGCCAAGTAGTGCGGGGTCCAACGGCACTCCCCACTACAGCGGTGGTAACAATGCAGCTGCCCCGACTCTGCCACTCTCGCGCCCCCTCAGCGCGCGTCATTTCTGGAGCTGCTGAAAACAGCACCTTTTGATGACCCTGCGCAGAGCACGGGGCAGTGGGGAGGCCGGGGAACACAATCCCCGTGCTGAAAAGGTCCACGCCGGATGAAAGCAGCGTCATTTTTAAAAGTGGGGAAAAGGCCATAGTCAGAGTTTGTTCAGAACGTTGTCAGACCCACCTATTTCACCAGGTGTCTGTTGTGGGGAGAGGAAGGGAAGGAGTTTGTGAGCGCCTTGAGACTCTTTACAGAAGAGAAAGGGGTGTATAAATGCAAGCTCTTCTTTGTGAGGAGAAATCCTTCCATCCACAGAAACACTATGATGGATCCAAGCTTATCTGTGGGGTCAGACCCATTTGCCTGTGGAGAATACAGTTCCTGAATGATGAATATATATATGCACAAACTGATCCACAGGGAGCTGTTTCTTCCACCAATTCTTGAAAGTTTTCCGGCTCCCCAAGCTCATATATACCAAGCTTCTTGTTGATACTGTGTGGAATAATTAGAACACAACCATAATTTTTATGCTCAGAGGATCTATTTTCATGATTGTTTTAAAGGATTCATGATGACCCAACCTTGCTTTTTATGAACCATAAAACCTAATTAGAGGAGCTCTGTTCTGTATTTATTGTGCCTAAGTTTATTGTAAGATCACATATTTATTCTAATGTCAAAGTTAAAAAGAGAGAGAGAGAGAGAATAAAGTTCATACCAGAAACAGTTAATCATTCCAATTACATTTAAAGATGCAACATGTCTAAATGGCACCATAAAATCCATGTTGCTAGTTTAAAATGTGGGGAGCTGTAAGTGAGGGAACATCTGTTCAAATGGCAGAGTATGCTGTGGATGCATCTTTTAAGGACTGTGCTGGTTTTCAAACGAAATTGTGAAAATATGGTGTGAAATGATAGAATTGGAAGGGCTGGCAAAGAGAACTCTTGCAATAGAGTCATTATCGAGAAGACAAAGAAGGTGGTCTCCTTTATGGGGATAGAAAACAAAAGAATACCATCTTCTCCAGATGCTGTTACGTGCCTCTGTAAACCCCTCTGTTGAAGCCCTGGTGTGATCTGATCATGAAAAGAAGTATGGTGGGAGAACTCTGAAGGACTACACCAGTGGTGGCGAACCTATGGCACGGGTGCCAGAGGTGGCACTCAGAGCCCTCTCTGTGGGCACGCGCACACAGAGTTTGTCATGGGGGGGCGGAAATCGCCCCGTCATACGCACATCAAGGCTGGCCTGGGTTCCTGGGCTTGATGTGCATGCACCTCAGTGAGCAGGGAGGACTCGGCTGGCGGGCCTGGTGCCTGTGCTCCAGGTGGCTGCTGCCCAGGGGGGTGGGCAGAGGTGGCAGAGATGCTAGAGAGGCACAGAATGGCGCATGTGGGACTTGCTGGAGGCTACAGCAGGCTGGCCCTGGTCGAGAGGGTTATTCAGGTTAAATTGCTGCATTGGCACTTAGCAATAAATAAGTGGGTTTTGGGTTGCAATTTGGGCACTCGGTCTTGAAAAGGTACGCCGTCATTGGACTACACTGTTCAAATTCCAACTCAGCCATGATGATCACTGGGTGGGCTTAGGATAAGTAGCTTGTACTATTGATATCACATTTGTTAGACTCTGGGCCCTTCCCCACTTTTAAAATAATGCGCAGGCCTACCGGTTTCGTAAAACGCTGGCGTTTTTGAGCGTGCAGTCACAGTCCCCACTGCAGCGGCTCCTTCGGAAGACCTTTTGAAAACCGCGAACCTGGCGCGGCGTCAGAATTCTTGCATTCCCCCACGGCCGCGCGCTACTCGTTGGTGGTCAGGGCGGGTCTCCAATCACTCCAATCTGATTGGTCCGTGTGCCGTTGATGGGCAGGGCAGATCTGCCCTCCGATTAGTCTGTCCGCTGGCTCGGAAGTCGAACAAATTTTTTAAAACGAGCGGGGAAGACACGCCCACACATCGCAACGCACAGTCGGCCCTTGCAATTCCATAAATATTGCAAAAACCTTGCGGGGACGCCCGTCCATTACTCGACATTTGCTTTTTTAAATCCACAATTGTCCGCAAGTGCGAGGAAATCACAATTGCTTTGACCATGCCGAAGAACCCCTGTTCACTCGTTCAGGCGAGTAGACGAACAGTATGGGATCAGGCAGCTTTTCGGTTTTTGGCGAGGGTGGGCTGGATAGATCGCGAACGAAAACGCCTCTCCCCTTTTGGCGAATGTCACCCCCTCGAATGTTCGAATAAACGAATGAACGAATAATCGAATGAACGAATAATCGAATGAACGAATAATCGAATGAGCAGATGAAAATGGCCGCGTGCACTCAAGGCTGCGAGCAGACGCCTGGCTACCAGTAAAGAAAATGGGGGAAGAAGACGATGCGCGCGCAGTGCGCACGCCCCGCCCAGCGTGATTAGACCCGGGATGGGGCACGTCACTCAGAGCGGCGGGAAGTCAGAAGTCGGAAACCCCGGGGTGACCACCCGCCCTTCCCCACAACCCCGCGCTCTCCGCGAGGTTATTGAAAAGGTTCAGTTTTCCAGAGGAGCAGAAAACCGCGCGTTAAGGAGGCGCGAGAGCGGCTGCATCGGGGCGGCTGCGTTGTCGCCGCCCCAGTAGTGGGGAGTACCGCGGGACCCCGCGGTACTTCCGTAGAGAAGCGCGCGGCATAAGGTAAGTGGGGAAGGGCCCTATGGGTCCTTTCTGTACAGCACAAATAAAGCATTTTCAGGCAGGAAATAAAATGTTTCCTTCATGGAGTTTTGCAACGTTTTTAGTCCAAAACGTTTTATTTCCAGCTTGAAAACATTTTATTTGCATGCTGTCCCCAAGTGATTTCTTCTTTAAATTAAAAAAAATGTTTTCACTTGCTGTGCGATCTCTTTAAGATGTCTCCCATGTCTTCTGGACTTCCCCATTGGTGCTACTTTCTTAGCTCACACTGACCATCTAGTGCTTTATTTTTGTCAGACTTTTTTTAAAAATACAGGAGGTGGTGTCTTCAAAGCTACAAAGAAATGGCCCTTAGCGAATCGCAGCGTGAGGCTATGAAGCCTTGTAGCATTGGAGTTTTTTAAAAAAGAAACAAAATGACCACAAAATGGTGGCCAGGAATCAATTTGAGAGGGTGAACGTGGACAAACTAGGGGGGGGGGCAGAATTTTAAAATGTTTTGCAATCATTTGCAAACTGTTTCAGGGGCTTGCATGGAAAGATTATCATACAATACAGAATAGTTCAGGACAGTGGGAATGGATTTAACATAGGGTAAGCTGAGAGAGGGATTGGTCCAAGATTGTCCAATCAGATTCTGAACAGATATTTGAACTGCATTGCCCCAATCCTACTTTAAACCCTGTGCATTATTTCATGTTACCTAGCCAGTTGTTGTTCATGTCAGAGATGAAGATTGGAACTGTTAATGCCTCATTGCTGCGGCTTTTCCTTTAAAAAGATCAATAATTAGGGGAGGGGGGGTTGTTGCAATTTGTCTGTAGACAGGGAAAGTGAAAGTGATGGGCAAGAGGTCAGACTTCCAGGCTGTGAAAGGCCCCAGCAAATCCTTTTCACATTTCACTTGCCCAGTGTGAGTGCTGCCCCTCTTCGCCATCCCCACAGGGTAGGCTCAGACCCTCACAACCAGTCAACACGACAACAGAAGGCAAAGACCACAGGATTCTGCGGACCCTTATTTCCACTTCAAGCAGTTACAGTCCTCTCTTCCACTTTCCACATCTCTCCTACCAACCACCTTGTTCTTCCCCCTCTGTACTCCTTTTATCCCACTCAAAAGGGTTCTCCCCCCCCTTTGCCTAATCCCCGCCCCCCGCTTTGCCCAATCTCCTTGCTCCAGCCTATTAATGGCTGGCGGGCTATCTGTTGATCCCAGCTAGTTTGGGATTGGCCCGCCAGTGCTCTTGACCCCCTTGATTGCAGCCTGGTGTGGGCTGTTTGGACCCCACCCTACTCTGAGGAAAGGCTGGGGCCTGCTGATTGCTGCCTGGTTGAGGCTGTGTTGGCCCTGGCCTGCTCTGGAGAATTACTGAGGCCTACTGATTGTAGCTTGGCATCGGCTGTGTCAGCCTGCCCTGCTCTGGGGAACTGCTGAGGCCAGAGGTGTAGCTGGGCCAAACTGCACCTGGTGCGCAGAGTGTTTTTTCTGCCCTCCTCCCCCCCCGCGGCGCCCCCCCCCCCCGCGGCACACACCCCCCTTCCCACACTTACCTACGTTCCTTTTCTTTTTGTAGTACTTTTTGAGGCTGAAAAACGCAGCCTATTTACAGTTCAAGGAGAAAGCTGCCTGGCGAACTATACTTCCCAGGAGACCTTGTGAGCCCCAAGGTCTCCTGGGAACTGTAGTTCCTCAGGCAGTTTTTCCCCTGAACTTTAACTAGGCCGCTTTTTTCAGCCTCAAAAAATACTACAAAAAGAAAAGGAACGTAGGTAAGTGTGAGAAGGGGGTTGGTGTGTGTGTGTGTGCCACAGGGGGTCGCCGCGAGGGGGGGTCGTGGGGGAAAGAGGAGGAGCCAGGGAGCGATTTTGTGCTCCCAGGCGTGCACCCGGTGCACAACGCCCCCCCGTCCCCTTGGCCCTCCGCCACTGGCTGAGGCCGACTCCTACTGCCCAGGCCTCACTGCCAGCTCCCTACAGCTTCTCCTGGCTTCTGGCTTCCACAAGGTGCCTTTGTTCGCTGGTAAGGGGTGGGATTGCTAATTGCAGAGTGTCACACCGTTCATGGGTGGGTGTCCATGAAAGCGAGGGGTGTGAGGAGGGCTACTGGGTGCTACAAGGCAGCCTTATCTCTGGACATCCAGGCTCATCAGAAAGTAGTAGGGTGGAATGGGGCAGTGGGAACAGCAAGTGACTTGGACATACAGGTATAGGGACACCATTCCCACATGTTCATAGGCTGCTTGCTGGCTGTGGCTGCTGTCCTGGCAGGGATGCATTTCCACTTCCATGTGTAGATGCAGCTAAAGCCCCAGGTTCAGTCCCAGTTAAAAGGATAAGGTAGTCAGTCACCCAAAAGTCCACAGCCCATCAAAGTAAACAGTACCAGTCTTGAGAAGCCACTCATCTGACTTGATCAAAGGCATGTTCAGTTGTGACTGTCATTGTCCCAGCAGTGTTATGCTGCTGCCACAAGTACCAAAAAGTTAAAAAAAAAGAAAAGAAGACAAGCTGTGGCAGATGAATTTCATATATTGTTTTGACTTGGGTTACTAGCACAATTACCTTCTGCCGACAAAAAGTTCCTACCTTTTTATATTGCTTTTGCAATGATAAGCTCACAATATTTCTATCTCTCAGGACATCATGGATATGATTAAAGGAGTTAAGGGCCCCTTTGGGAAGTATTGCACACTGCTCTATTAGTGGCTTTCTTATTACCAGACAAAACAGATAAAAAGCCCAAATGGTATGTAGTAAAATTGGAAAATACTCAAGGTCATGAAGGAGCTGTTACTCCTCTGTCCTAGCTGCAGCAGTGGCAAGCAACTGGAACTTCAATCAGTGGCGTTTTCTGGACAGACAAAATATCCCAGGGGAAAACTGAGCTCATACATACCGGGATGTTTCTATCTCGGTTTCTCCCTTCACACGGTAGCCCATCAGCACGTTCAGGCCAGGAGGAAGAACTTGCATAGCCCCTAGGTTAGTTTCACTTTCCTCACCGACGTTGGTGCACGTGTGCAAACTGTTACATTTTTCCAACATTCTGATTGGCTGCAGGCGGCAAGGCAGGAAAAATAAACTGGTCCGTCCCCCGCGGGGTTTGCATGGGAGCGGGAGCGGTGTGGGTTTTTTTTTTAAAAGAACAACCACTTTTATCGTTTTTTGAAAGGCACGGGATAAGGGAAATCTTGCGGAATGGCCCCAAGTTAGACCCAGAAGCCATGTGGAAATTATGGCTGAACTGGGATGTTTTACATCCTTATCCCAGAATATATTGGCCGTGGGGAAGACACCAGTGGCTCCACTGAACCATGGACCAGGAGGCTGGTGTATTGAAAGGTGATATATGAAAAAAAAGGAGTAGTTCCTTCGCTGAAATGACTTGGTGTGAGCACAACCGACTTTCATTTCAACCAACTTTCACATTAATGAGCCAAGAACAGAGAGCAACTTCTGTGGAGGGAAAAACAGATTTTTGTTTAATTCCAGAACAGGTGCTGACTTTTAAAAATTTAATACTATGTTTTAAAAAAACCCAACTATATGCCAATTTCTTTCCACGGTGGAGGTTTGCGTAATTAATATAGCATATTCTCTAGCACTGTTGCAAGCTTGTGCAGCAAGTGATCCAAAAACCTTGTGGTGTTACCCAAAAGAGAAAGTCTGTGGAGGTTATTTTCAAGATCTTCCATTCCTTCTCATTCTCTCCCCCCCCCCCCTCTCAGTTTGATTTGAGCCCCAACTCTATTCTGGGAGGCCAACAACAGGACATAGAGGCCAAGGCCTTCCCCCTTCATGTTTCCTCCTGGCACTTGAATTGGATGGGATGTAGCAATGTCTAATGTGCAAAGAAACTGAGAAGAAGGCCTACCAGGGGCTGGCAAATGGTCAGCTAGAGAGAGCTGTATAGTTAGTGACCCCCTCCATCCTTTTGTGTCACCTCTTGTCTTTCCTTAGACTGTTACTCTCAGATCTAATATCCTGCTTTGTCTCAGAAGTGAGTTGCAGACTCTTCCTAGCTAACAAGATAGCAGCATGCCTTTCTTATCCTAAATGTAGTTCCTAATTAAAATGTACCTTTTGCTCTTTTAATCAGCATGTTAGCCACTTTTCTGTGCGGTAAACGCCAACAGTATTCAGAGGTTGAGTGCCTTCTCAATGTGGAAGTCTCTTATAGTCACGATGGTTATAGTAACCTTATAGTCACGATGGTTAGTAACCAAGGATGGGCCTGTCCTCCATGAATTTGTCAAAGCCCCTAATGTTCTGTGTGGCACTTTTGCGCCACCATTGTGAAAGGCAACAGGTATATTTACACTATATAATCCTGTCAAGCAGAGTAATGAGCAGAAATGTGGATTGTGTGGCACGTTAAATAAGAATAGTTATCTCTCAAAAAACCAGCTGTTTTACCTCAGAAGTTCATAAACATGAAGAGTACTTTACTTTAACCTAGAGAGAAAAATAACAGTATATACATATCAACAAAGTATCACATATATATAGTTACATTCACAGCTCATCGTTTGTTACAGTTTTAGTTGTGATAATATCTTAGTCAAAAACACTTTTACATAGCATTGGTTAGCAGTACACAGAGAAACCTCTTTTCTCTCAGTCAGTCAAGGAACAACAGAACTACCAACGTTTTTTAATTGTCACCTTTAGAATGTTTGTGCAGCTTCCCAGAATTCCCTGCTGCTTGTGCTGCTGCTGCATGCAAACAAGGCTGAAAATTCCAACACACTGCAGATAGCCAAATGGTAGTACTGCAGCTACCAGTCTGGCAAGGAAAAAGAAACCCAAGAAGCAGGGAGGGCTCCATGTGGCCCTTCGTGCTGCTGACTCTAGTCTGAGTCTTCAAGCTGAGATCTTTATTGCTCAGGTTTGGTCAGTGCTCACTAATTAAGCCATGACATAATAAGTCTCTTTTTCTATTCCTTATTCATTGCTTGGGCTGTGCCATTGCCCTTCCCCAAGCTTCAGTATCACTTCCACAGCTGATCACATCCTTCTGGATTCTTCCTAAACTCTGCCTTTTCCCATCATTATTGTACAAAGCATTTTTGTGCCTCTGTCTAACTCACCGGCGAATGCTCCTTCTGACATTCTTCACTGAGACAGAACAGAGGAAGAAGAACTTTTCTGTAAATTGGTGGGTGAGCCACAGCACCACCTGGCAAATGTCAACCTGTATTAAAGAAAAGTTTCATTCAGTTTCCCTCGAGCTCTTGCACTGTTAGTCGACATTTTTACAATCATTTGCAAACTTTCTGGCCTTTAACCTTCCCAGCCTTTCATACTAAACTGTCTGTATGAAGAATGGCAATCTCTTAGGAGCTGGAGAGATGTCACGGTGCACTTTGAGTCTTTGCATCTCCTACAGCTGGACAGCTTTGATAATTTTACACTATTTGTAGGGCATGCCCTAGTTTTGTCAAAATCACACACTACTGGTTCTTAATTATTATTATTATTTATTTCCCTGACATCAAACGATCTCGTTGATCTTCACTGCCGACATCCTTGCTAATGAGTTAGGCTGCAGCTTTCCTAATAAACCTCAGCTTGTTATATTCGAACAATGCTTTATTGGATTCTTTGGGCTTGGAAAAATATTTTAGAAGATGACCGCTCTGCTCAGAATGGCCCTGTTAGCCGCTGTAGAAGAAGAAGAAGAGTTTGGATTTATATCCCCCCTTTCTCTCCTGCAGGAGACTCAAAGGGGCTTACAATCTCCTTGCCCTTCCCCCCTCACAACAAACACCCTGTGAGGTAGGTGGGGCTGAGAGAGCTCCGAGAAGCTGTGACTAGCCCAAGGTCACCCAGCTGGCGTGTGTGGGAGTGTACAGGCTAATCTGAATTCCCCAGATAAGCCTCCACAGCTCAGGCGGCAGAGCTGGGAATCAAACCCGGTTCCTTCAGATTAGATACATGAGCTCTTAACCTCCTACGCCACTGTAGGAGTGACTGCTCTTGATATCTCACCGGAAGTATGGATATTTGAGATGGGAACCACAAAGGTTGAGCTGGAAACCAGAAAATAAATAAATAAATATGTATATCACAAAGTAGACATATTTATTATCAAGTGTACACAAAAATATTAGTTAAATATACAAGGCTGAAAACCAGGCGACACTTTAGAAGTCAGAGAAGATTGTAACAATTCCAAACAATTGCAATGTCAGTGACCAACAAAGGACCAGACGTATCTCAGCTGATATAACCTTCCTGAATGGCCAAAAAAAACCCCATTATAATAAAAACAACACATCTGGAAGTAAACATATTGGGCATAATTATCTGAAGAAGAAGAAGAGTTTGGATTTATATCCCACCTTTCTCTCCCTTAAGGAGACTCAAGGTGGCTTACAAGCTCCTTTCCCTTCCTCTCTCATGTGTGGCCTCGTGTTGTCTTGTAGAAAAAAATTATGGATTTTTCAACATCATCATTGCCTCACATATAATCTGATAAATATATATAATTGCCTACGTTTCCAGATCTATTTAACATCACAGGTATTGGGAACCATAACCATTCTGAGATAAAAATGTATGCCTCTTGCCCAAGAGGCACCAATGCTGATTATAGCATTCTAATGTGATTTCAACCTTGCCTTGTTCATAGGTTAGGTTTGCCCTGTGTTGGCAACGCCCAGTAGATTTGAGACGACAGAGACTAAGAAAAGTGGTATCAGGTGATGTTATGATATCACTTTCAGGTACGTTCCTGGAAGTGAAATTGCAGCATTGCCTGACATCATTCCCACCCCTGCTATTTTAATTCTGCGGTCCTCTGAGACACAGCAGAAGCCCAGGAGCCACAGCGGGCAACCTGTTCTCCCTAGTGCCGGTACTTTCAAACTACAGCTATTGCATAATGCATCCAGAAAGGAAATGAGGGTGTGTTTTTTTTGCAGCCACTTTACAGTGGTAGCTCTGAGTCATCTTGTGATCAACAGAAGTCTGGAACAGTCTCTGCTGTTTCCTGCATTGACTCCCTAGCCAGTCATGGTTTTTTTTTAAGTTTTTTGTCCCGAACTACATGACCTTATATTTTGTACCATTGAATTTTGTTCCATTCTCCATCACTGTAGTTCATGAGATCATTAGATTAATCCTAAATAAAGCTTATTTATCTGCCAGGTTCCTTAGGAGAAGGGGGGGAAAACGTGCCATGTTGTTTGTGATGAAGCATGACAAGATCAGAGATGAAGCAGAATGACTGGTCTTCTTCTAATTGACTGGGCTGCCAAGGTTATACCTTCTGGAGATGCCCCAGACCTTCACCCTGGAACCAACACTTGATCTTCTTGCTCAATGGGGAAGGAACCCTATAGAACAAATGTTCCAACCTTTTTAAGAACTCCCATTTATTTCTGTTGCTTTTGCCCAATCTGCTTTAGTCATCTTGCCTGGCAGGCTTATAAGAGTTTGCCGTCATTATTCATTGTTGCTGTTATCTTTTTCATCTCAGTCCAAGCCAAGATGACTATGTCTGCCACTGAGATTCCCCTCCAGACACAAACATCTTCTTCCATTCATCTCCACACCCCGCTCTGCTTCCTATCAGAAATTGTCTTACAAACTTTCTTTGCTGGTTTCCCAGACTGATCAGCAAACTCTCTGTTTGGTTATACTGCAGACAGAGACAAATGACTGCATGAATTTCTGCTGGGATATGGACACCAGCATATTGGCAATGAGGGAGATTGGACCTGCATAGCAGGTTTGGCATTTGGGAAACTTCCTCCTTACATCATTCAGATGTACCTGTAGATTTCCTAGAATCCTTGCTGCTGCTGGCCCACCAGAGGCTTGCAGTTACATGAGATATTGACTCTTTATGTACTTATGGTTTTCCATGCTGTTGTGTGCTTTACAGTGGGATCTCTCTGCATTTGCTTGTTTACATGCAAGGAGGTGCCCCACTGCTTCCCTGAGCCTCAGCCACCATTTTGCCTACCCCATGCTTCTTCTGCTTCCAGATTTAGGTAGCTGTTTGCCACCTGTTCCTTAATTTAGCTGTTTCTCTGATCTGTTGCTCCTGGGAAAAATCAAAAGTGCTTAGATTAAAAAACAAAAAGGGGTCCTATCAATCCCCCCAAATGGTGCTCCTGTATGGACTAGGGCAGTGGTGGCGAACCTTTGGCACTCCAGATGTTATGGATTACAATTCCCATCAGCCCTTGCCAGCATGACCAATTGGCCATGCTGGCAGGGGCTGATGGGAATTGTAGTCCATAACATCTGGGGTGCCAAAGGTTCACCACCACGGGACTAGGGAAATCCTGCTGCTGCATGGATGGTGGAAGGCATGGAGAAGTGGGAAAGCCAAAGAAAGTAAAATGCACTTTGCCAACTCCTGGAAGCCCCAGGGCTTCTCTGATCTGCAGCACGGCCAGGTCTGGAAAGGGGAAAACACATGTGCAACTGAGAATCTGATCTAAAGGTATAATATGCTTGATTTGAAGAGACCAAAGGGGTGCACAAGACTCTTGTCTTTGGGCCTTTCCCCACTTACCTTCTGCTGCATGCTACTCGGGCCAAGTAGTGCGGGGTCCCACGGCACTCCCCACTACAGGGGCGGCGACAACGCAGCCGCCCCGACGCTGCCGCTGTGCGCCCCCTCAGCGCGCATCATTCCTGGCGCTGGAGAAAACGGCGCCTTTTGACGACCCCGCACAGAGCGCAAGGTTGTGGGGAAGCCAGGGCGCCAGAAATGACGTGCGCAGTGAGTAGCGCGCAGCGACGGTGGTAGAGGGAAAAGTGGGGAAAGGCCCTTTGGCTGCTTCCCCGCAGAGGTTTCTACTCAGGCTTGGCATCTGAAATGAAGTGGGGGTTTTTTGAGCTTCCACATGACATCGTCTTCCTTTTATCCCACTTCTATGTTTCCCTTGTTTTGCTGAAGTCTCACCAGGCTTGGCTTCTAAGATCTTTTTGAAAGATTGCAGCCACAATGTGTTTGCATGCCTTGTGGACTGAAAGGTGTGGATTTTTAATCTCATTTTTACCTCATTCTTCCAAACTGGCTTGTTTGGATCAGGTTGCGAGGCTCCTGTGTATGTGGGTAAAGTGCTGTCAAGTCACAGCTGATTTATGACGACCATCCACAAAACGCTTCCAGAGGCAGTTTGCCATTACCTTCCTCTGCAGAGCCTTCCTTGGTGGCCTCTCCACTTAGCTTTTGAGATTTACCAAGATAGGGCTATACCATGCCACCTTCCTTCCATGGGGCTCCTGTAGGAAATCCATAATATCCCCTCCTTCCTTGCATGTGCCATTCAGTCCATTTTTTTCTGAGGGCAATTGGATGAAATATTCCATTCAGGGATGTTGTTATTTATCTCTGTTGGAGACTGAGTCGAACATTACGGGTTGTATAGCTTGTTATGTTTTTCATTCTGTACATTGTGACGTGTAGTTTTCTGTGAGCTGCCTCGAAACTATTTTGGAGATGAGGGATTTGCATTTTTCAATGAAGTCTGCTCTTGAAGAAAGCATAATGTTCAAAACTTCAAAGAACAGCTTTCATAAGCTTCCCTGAGTTATAATGTGTCTTTCATGACTGTTCTTTAGCTGCAGCTTTTAACTGTACAGCAGGTAGCACATACATGGACACATGAAATTGACTTACAACTGAGTCAGATGCTTGCTCTGTCACAGGGGACTGCAACCGGTGGCTCTCCAGATGTTCATGGACTACAATTCCCATCAGCCCCTGCCACCAATTGGCCATGGCGGCAGGGGCTGGTGGGAATTGTAGTCCATGAACATCTGGCGAGCCGCAGGTTGCAGACCCCTGCTCTATTATGATTAGTATTCTCTATTCTGAATGACAACATGTCTCCAGGGTCTCAGGTTGAGGTCTGAAATGTGTTAGGATGAAGCAGCAGCTCCAGGCCTCATAGCCGCCTGCCCACCAGAACAACAACAACAAGAGGAGGAGTTGGAGTTTGGATTCATATCCCCCCTTTCTCTGCTACAAGGGAACTCAAAGGGGCTTACAATCTCCTTTCCCTCCCTCTTCCCACCATAGACATCTTGTGAGGTAGGTGGGGCTGAGAGAGCTCTGAAGAACTCTCACTAGCCCAAGGTCGCCCAGCAAGAATGTAGGAGTGGGGAAACAAACCCAGTTCACGAGATTAGAGTCCGCCTATCCTGAGGAGGAATGGGGAAGCAAACCCGGTTCTCCAGATTAGAGTCCACCTGCTCCTAACCACTTCACCACGCTGGCTAGGGATTCTTAAAGAGCTGCTGATCTTTCCCATGGTTGTTGGAATCCCTCTCGTTGCAGATTAACTTCACATTAAAAAAATGTTGAAGGATATGATAGGAATGTGAATGGGAACCCAGCCAAACATGTTGCAAGTTCACATAAACTTCCACATTCTGCACATTGCAGGGCTATACCATGCTGTGCACTCTGGCACTTCACCAATGTCACTTATTTCCCCCATGCTGCGCGCTTTTGTTTTCTTGAGCAAACCTAAAAAAAATGTATTCAGGGTATTTTCTTTCTTAAGTGCTCGATAATTCAGTGTTTCAGTGATGCATGTGTGCAGATGACAGTGGACAAACAGACTGGGCCTCTGGTTTGGGCTATGTGCAGATGTGTCTTATGGTGGATGTTGCCTTGATTTGTGACATCCGCTTTGACTGGAAACTGTTCCAAATGCAAAGGGATGAAAGAGACACATATGTGCATAACAAGCTTCCTGGATGTTCTCCCAACACAGAGATTCTTGAATTACAATAAAATGGCACTCAGCTGGAAGTCCAGATCAGAGAATGTCAGGAAACAAGGAGTTTTCAAAAAGAGAATCATGGCAGCCGTGACCAATCAACAGATTAAACAGGCACTACATAAGTGCTTTAGTAATTTATGACATCATTGCTAGAGCTCATGTGCAATACCCCCCGCCTCAAATAGGGTGAAGGGGGCACACCCAATGCAATCATCCATATTGTCACAAATGATGTGACACCCCACAGAGTTTGTCCTAAACCTTTGGGCCAGCCCTTGTAGTCACCCATTAAAAAATGCTGACAAAAATGAAATTTGTGTCTTTGGCATGCCTAGCTACCACGTGGACCCAATTGGCCGTGCTGGCAGGGGCTGATGGGAATTGTAGTCCATGAACATCTGGAGAGCCACAGGTTGCAGACCCCTGCATTATAACAATCATGTATAGAATCACTACGCTGGGAAGAAGATAGGGCCTCCAACCCTCAGGGGACATCTGGAAATCTGGTGTTATTACAGTTCATCTCCAGATAACCAAGATCAGTTCCTCTGAAGATAATGGCTGCTTTGGAGGGTGGATTATTGCATTATATCTCACTGAGGTCCCTCCCCCAGGTTCCATCCCCAAAAATATATATATATATATATATATCCCGTTAGATACCTCTTTTGATGGGCTGTACCATTTCAAAAGAGGTGGGGGTGATATGTTCAAAAGCATAGCATGATGTAATATTTTCTTTACAAATCTGAACATGTATTATATAGAGTCAAACAACTGATGTATCAAAATCAGTATGCTGACTGGCAGAACCCTCCAGGCTCTTAGACAAAGAGTTTCCCAACATTTTTGAGTCTGTGGGTCCTTCTGGAATTCTGGCATGGAGATGGCTGCAGCCAGAAAATGGCTACCACTGAGCCACTGTCCTTCTCAGAACTGACATATGAATTGTGCTAGGTGAGCCATTTCGCTAGCGTGACACTTTCCATGGCAGAACATTTAAACATTTGATCTCCTCCCTGCAAATTGGAGCAGCCCCACTCGAGAACGGACAGGGTTTCTGCTCATAACATGCAAGATTATAGACCTGCAGGCATTTTGAGATGGTTAATTCCCAAGCTGAGTGAATTCTGAAATTGGCAGAAGAAAGCCAGAATGAGCAGCTTCCGGTAAAACTGACTTGTTTTGAACTGCCCAGGCAGGTCATAGAAAAGCAGTCTGAGAAATGATCGTATTCAGTCTGCCAGCATTAGGAAACAAAACTTGCCTCCGGTTTTGGAAAATGAAAGCCCATAATTCTCTTGAGTGCTCAGTTCCAACATTATACGGGAATCCACATCGACATCTTCCTGCATGACAGCCATTCCTTCAGAAGAGTCGTGCAAAAATTGTGCCTGGCCCCTTGGGCTCTCTAGGCATTGTTTACCACACTGTGAAGGCCGGATATAGGTTCTGTCTCCTTGCCCAATGCGGCAGGAAACAAAAAGTAGCCTCAGGTGAATTCTGATAACTTCTTTGAGACCTCTCGTTATAAACCTGGGGGGCTGGTTCTTTTCACACACACACATCCATACCCCCAACTTGTTTTAAGCACCCACTCTGGGGAGGGTTGCCAGCCTCCAGGGGGTAACTGAAGATGTAAAAAATATATCATGAGCAAGAGACAGTATCTAATTTACACAAGGGAAAAGAACCTGCCTGTCTTTAGTGCGGACTTTAAAACTCTATTTTTAATGAAAATAATTAAAACGTTTATATAACAGGACCACAACTTTTAATCAACAACAAAGTATATATATTATAAATAACAGCAACAAAACAGATGAGTAATATACACACAGGGGATCCCAAATACAATAATATCAAGTCTCTGCAATGAAGGTATCACTTCAAAGAGATCCATTAATGGTGTAGATGGGAAGGATACCAAGTGTCTGATGCCTGTAAATACTCAACTTTTGTGGATAAGCTTCATGTGATCATAGATGAACATACAAAACATCAGGATGTTGATAGAGAAATCCTTGGCTTGGTGGTCAATAGAAGGGGAAGTGAAGATGGCCCAGAACTAGGGATGATCTCCTGATGATAAAGATCAGCTCTCAAGGAGAAAATGGCTACTTTGGAGAATGAACTCTATGACATTGTACCTGAGGTCTCCCCCCATCCCTAACCCTGCCCTCCGCTCTATTATTATTTATTTATTATTTATTAAATTTAATATACCACCCTATCCCCAAAGGTATCCTTCACATCTACCCCTGATATCTCCAGGAACTTCCCAATCTGAAGTTGGCAACCCTACTTTTGGAGTTTATACCAATCTCACTTCAGAACTACTTTTAAGGCAGGAGAATTATTTTATGCTTTACCTGTAAAACTTTGGGAATTTTTGTCCTTAAATAGTTGGGCCATGTAGAGCCCTCCAAGCTCTACCACAAACATTGCCTCCAGAAAGGAGTATCTTCCTACTTCTTAGTGCCACCTTCCTTTTCTTTCCCCCAGCTACTTTCGGTTGGAGCTTTCTCTTCCTCACAGGTACCCTAGACTTGTCCATCGTTACTACATCAAACTGTTGCTTGTTTCTGACTGTTATCTGCTTCCTTAGAGATGCTTCTGACACTGAGCTAAGGGCTTATACTTATTTATATTCTTATTTTTTATTTATATATGACTTTTCACAGTCAATAAGACCAAATGAGGCTTATCCTATGCACTATTCCTTGTTGGCTGTTGGTCTGAGAGACCGTGATGCGTCTATGACAAGCCAGTGAGATTCTAGAGCAGATTAAGGGATTCGAACTTGTTTGTCCCAGGTTCTTGTCTGCCACTTTAATCAGTATACTATCCAGCTCTCAGGCCAGCCCTAAGGCCCTCAGAGTAAACAATAACCACAGTTGCCAGCAACACATTCTGAGCTTGGGTTTTCCATGACTAAAGAGATTACCAGGAAGAAAGCAATGAGGGATTCCTGCCTTGTCTAGTTCACACAACCCTTTCAGTACTATTGTCCAGGCAGGCTTGTCATTATACCTAGTGTCAAAATTAATAGTCATTAATAGTCATGCATAGTTCCTTTCCCATGAAGCAAACAATCCACACACAATGGGGATACTTAGGAATAAGTACCATTTTTTTTTGCAAATATAGGCTCATTCCGCACATGCAGAATAATGCACTTTCAAACTGCTTTCAGTGCTCTTTGAAGCTGTGCGGAATGGCAAAATCCACTTGCAAACAATTGTGAAAGTGGTTTGAAAATGCATTATTTTGTGTGTGCGGAGGGAGCCATAGAGAACCTCTCTGCAAGGTTTTCAGAAAAATCTGGAAGTAAAGGGTGGAGGGAAAGTTAACAGTGATATCTAGGCAGGCACAGACATTGCATCCCCTTCCTGCCTTGAATACTGTTAGGTTACAGAGAGAACCAGAAGAACTGTGCAACACCCTGATATCTGCATATTCTATGGAACCTTCGACTTTGTGCCTCAAACCTATTGCTGGAAAAAAGGCACTAAACTCTTCTGCGGAAGGCAAGGGTATCTTTGCTGTTGATCTGGTAGTAGGGGAGGAAAACAAAGGCAAAGACTCATTCCGCACATGCAGAATAATGCACTTTCAAACTGCTTTCAGTGCTCTTTGAAGCTGTGCGGAATGGCAAAATCCACTTGCAAACAGTTGTGAAAGTGGTTTGAAAATGCATTATTTTGCATGTGCGGAAGGGGCCAGAGAGAGGAAAATATGTGCAAAGAGGGGAAAGGAGAAGTGAAAGGGTGGGAATGGCATTTATCCTACCCCATGCATTCATTAAGTACTGTAGTCGACCCACGCGGTCAGCGTAAGAACGAGACGAGACGCGGAGATAACATCTGGTGGAGATCGCCAGCAGCGGGAGACCGGAGGTCCGTGTTCCTAGCGAATCTCCCGTCTGCCGGTTCCTGGCACCTTTTATTGTTACTCTATCGGGGGCGTGTAGGAGGGAGGACTGGGGGGAGTTCCGGGAGAGCGGGAGGTCGGGAGATCATCATGTGATGCATGATCTCATCTGGCTACGTGCGGAGAAGAGCGTACGCGTCTGAGCCTAATCCTCACCTGGGGGCAAGACCATTGTCCCTGCGCCCGGTGATTGAGCCAGACAGTTCACGACCCGTGACTCATGGGGGGATGAGGAGTGGGGGTGCGATGCGACCGGCAAGGCCGCAGGTCCGTTGGCGTCCCAACGTTCTACTACGGCACTGCTGGGTCGGCAGTGCACTACTACAAGTACCATCAATGAACTTCAGTGTTGTACTTTACACAGTATCAGAAACAAAGGATAGATATCTATGCTGAGGAATTTACAATCAAGGCATGGGTGGAGATAACAGAGGGAAGAAAGTAGAGTTTTGCGGTGTTTGTTTGGCAAAAGCCAAACAGAAAAACCCAGTAACGGTATTTTGGGGTGGGATGGGGGGGGGGTTTCACCCGAAAAGGGTGACAATTTAAAGGGATCTAAAAGGCGGATTCCAAATCATGCCCCAAAATTTGGCATGATTCAGGCTGCTTCAGACCTGCTGCTATGCTTCCACCTCCAAGTTCCACATGGACTCAGAGGCAGCAGGATTTTTTTGGGTTCAAGTTTAATAGATCCCAAAATTTTCAGTCATTCCCCCAAAAGCCAGTAGTGGGATTTAGCTTTTTGAAAAATGTTTTAGACTATTAAACCGAATCTGATAAATACCTCCCCTCCAAAAAAGGTGCACAACCCTAGTGCACAACCTTAGGTGGGAATTCCTAGATTTGGTGTAGGGCTGTGGTTGGGAACCTTTGGCACTCCAGATGTTATGGACTAAAATTCCCAATTGGTCATGCTGGCAGGGGCTGATGGGAGTTGTAGTCCATAACATCTGGAGTACCAAAGGTTCGCCACCACTGGTGTAGGGCCTGGGGCAGATAGATTTTGGGGCGGACCTCAGAGGTATAAAACCACAGCATTCACCCTCCAAAGCATTCATCTTCTTCAAGGGAACTGGTCTATGTAGTCTGAGGATGAGTTGTAATTCTAGGAGATCGTTAGCCCCATCTGAAGGTTTATTACCCTGTCAGGAAAGGGAGAATGGAAAGAAAAAGACGAGAGTATGAACAGGGAGGGAATGGATATGAATAATTACCGTTATGGAGACATGGACTTTATTTCATCTAAAGATGATTTGGTTTCTGTATCCAACATTGTATTGAATGTGAGTTCTCAGCAGAAAGTCCGCATTGTCTCCTGAAGAAAAGGAAGAAAAATTACGAGCTGACTTTTGGTGGATCTCTGACAAGCACAAGACATCTGAGCTCAACTCCTTTGTGAATTTTCTGGCTTTCATCGCAATGATTCTCATTCCATTCCTCATCTAAGGAACGACCTAACAGGCTGAACTTTCAGCAAACACAAGTGCATATTTAGTCCCACCTGAGAGAGAGGACTGGAATGGGACAGACCCTTTGGGAGAAAAAGGTCTTGAATTCAGTTCATTGTGCTTTCTGTGTGAAGACTGTGGAGGAACAGAAAGCTGCGGTGCTGATCGGCTCACAGGTGGAGCGAGAAATTGTACATTAGTATTCTGTAGCCCCAAAAGAAAGCAATTTACCTTCTTGAATGTGGTGACCATCCTTTCTTAGTGACTCTTCAAGCAATTGCTAGAGTTGGCAAGGATTTTAAAAACAGAATATTCAGTTATCGAATTTAATTGTTTAGGGGGGGGGAAATGTGGCGTGGCTAAGGCTGCGCCGTTTGACAGTTCAAGTGGGGGAAACTGTGTGTTTAAATGTGCTATCGTGTGAAAAAACTATTCATGTAGAAAATTAGCATGTTGAGATTAATATCTTTGCAACTTGCTAGTTTTTGAATACTCAATAACCTTTTTTTTTTTTTTTTTTGCTATGGGGAAGTATTGAAACATGAAATTCCCACTTCTTGCATTTTGAATCAGTGCATCCTGAGAAGGCTATACCATGACGGTTTTCATTAATCATTGGATAATACACTCTTGATGCCCTATAGAGAGATCTTCAAACTCCAGATGTTCGTGGACTACAATTCCCATCAGCCCCTGCCAGCATGTCCAAGTGGCAGGGCTGATGGGGATTGTAGTTCATGAACATCTGGGGGGGGGGCATAGTTTGAAGACAGTTGGTATCCCTGCCCTATAGCAATTGTGTGCAACTGGATTTTCCAGTATGAAACAGGAAAATCCAATGGCAAATCATTGCTGGTTCACTGAGACTGAATTTTCCAATGTGTGTGAGAGCAGCGTTACCCCTTTTAAAAAAGTTTTAAAAGCACCCTGGTTTTACATTCAAAGATGCCTGAGAAGGCTTAGTTCAAATTAAAAGTGAAGCTGGAATCGGAAATACGAAATAACCAACTTTTATCACACGCACGATCAAATTTGGTTCCTTTGTACGCTATATATAAACTCCAAATGAGCATCAAATCACACTGTTCGAATGCACAGTAGCCAGGGGAAATTGTTTGGATTAAATAAAACTGTGCATAACTGGGTTTGTTAAGGGACATTTTCCCAGATGGAGCCTGCTTTTTAATAGCGGAATGATCACAGAAATTCAGTGGAAGCTGGTGTGATCCTGACTGAACCATACACACTACTCTGTTTAATGGTTCGGAGGGAAGGGCCATCAAGTCACAGCCAACGTATGGTGACCCCGCAAGAATTCTAAGGCAAGAGACAAACTAATATGGTTTCCCATTATCTTCCTCTTCTCTCTTTCTCACAATACTAGAACCAGGGGGCATTCATTGAAAATGCTGGGGAGAAGAATTAGGACTAATCAAAGGAAACACTTCTTCACGCAACGTGTGATTGGTGTTTGGAATATGCTGCCACAGGAGGTGGTGTTGGCCACTAACCTGGATAGCTTTAAAAGGGGCTTGGACAGATTTATGGAGAAGTTGATCTATGTCTACCAATCTTGATCCTCTTTGATCTGAGATTGCAAATGCCTTAACAGACCAGGTGCTCAGGAGCAACAGCCGGCGCAGAAAGCCATTGCTTTCACATCCTGCATGTGAGCTCCCAATGGCACCTGGTGGGCCACTGCGAGTAGCAGAGAGCTGGACTAGATGGACTCTGGTCTGATCCAGCTGGCTTGTTCTTATGTTCTTATGTTCTCTTCATAGCAGCCCCAATTTCTCCTTGGTGGTCTCCCATCCAAGTACTAAACAGGGCTGACTCTACTTCGTTTCCAAAATCAGCCTAGCCTGGACCATCCAGCTCAGGGTGTTTACTGTGAAAACATGTAAGTGGTTATGCAAATTCAAGCTTAGGTTCACCTTATTCTTTCTGTTCTCAGTATGAACCAGCTAGATGGAAACTTATGACACGTATGAAGATAACAACCACCCCCTACAGCCTGTCCTCAGCATCTGGTGTCTGAAGGTCTGTTGCTCCTATACATGGAAGTTCTACTTAGTTATTAGCTGTTGTTTGGCTTCTCCTCCACAAATCTAATTCTTTTTAAAATAGACATCATCGGCGAGCCACTTTCAAACTTATTAGGTTTGAAGAGCATAGTTGCTACTACTGGAAACAGAATCCTAGGCAAGATGTACGTTGGAGTGTTCCAACCAGGCAAGTCTCATGTTTCTGCCTTAAAAAAGAAATCTAGCAAACTTTCTCCAAGGGGTTTTGCACATCCCTCATTCACCAAATGAAAGACCAAAATAATTGGCTTGCAAGAACGTTTGATGCTTTATCGAATGAGTTATGGCTTGCAAGAAGACAGAGTTAAACCAGAACTTTCACCTATAAGAATAGGGGGCTATATAATCTGAGGAGGTGCCAGTTGGTCTTTGTGTTTGTGCCATTTGCTGCTGACACCAACGAAGCCCGCATTGCTTGTCTTCCGTTCACAGCACATCCATATTTAATGAGCGTAACAAGAAATGCCCATATGAGAATGTGACACCAATTACTTAGGGATTTATTATCAGTAGCAAACAATGCCACTGCAAATGGCAGCAAAAACACCGTGACACAACACCTTCCGAAGCATGAAAAGCCTCTGACTTCCCAACTATTTGTGTGTCTGCGGCAACTATCTGTGCAATTATTTTAAACCAGCAAAATAGTCATTAGGATGACACGGGGAGCTAGACAGGGGAGGATTATTGAAAGATCCCTAAAGCAGTAGAAGGCTCCGTGTTCAGGTGACACCAGCGGTGAATAGGGTGCTGGGAAGTGTGTCACGTCAAAGTCCAGTAAGGCTTTCAAGGCTAGAGATGTTGAGAGGGGGTTCACCATCACCTGCCCTTTCATAGCAACCCTGGACTTCCTTGGTAGTCTCCCATTAGGGATGCCAGTTTCAGGGGATTGCCTGGAATTATAGCTCATCTCCAGACTACAGAGATCAGTTCCCCTGGAGAAGATGGATGCTTTGGAGGGTGGACTGTATGACATTGTAACCCCTGAGGTCTCTGTCCCTCTTTAGGCTCCATCTCCAAATGTCCAGGAGTTTCCCATCCTGGATCTGGCAATCCTAGCCCCCACTCACTGGTGGCCGGGGGGACCAGGCAACTCTATGTCCCATCCCAAGTACTAACCAGAGCCAACCCTAATTAGCTTCTGAGCTGACAAGATTGGACCAGCTGGGACTCTCCATTCAGGTTAGAGCTAGAATGCTGTATGACAGTGGTGGCACTCAGAGCCCTCTTTGTGGGCACGTGCGCCGTTGTCCCAGTTTGGGCACTAAGGGGGCGAGAGGTGTGCAATGCACTGGGCGTGTGCCCCTGCGGGGGCATGGCATGGCAAGAGCATTCTGGGGGCATGGTGGAGCTGTTTCAGGGTGTTCCAGGTCAGGGCGGGGGCGTGGTAGGGGCACAGGGCGCACGTGTGCCCCAGACACAGTTTCCCTTTGCTCTGCCCATGGCACTCAGTCTCTAAAAGGTTTGCCATCACTGCTGTATGAGAACCTATGAAGCTGCTGGTTTGGGACTCTTTAGTCTGAACAGCATCTGGCTCCAGCTCCTACTTATGGCTTGACTTGCCTCCAAACAGACGGAGGGATTCCTGTCCAGGGTGGGTGTATAATCCTGGTCATAGAGCAGGATTTGCTTTCAGTGCAACAAATTAGTTCGATATTAAGTTGACTGGTTTCAAATACTGATAAGTAGGATTGTCAACTCTGGGTCAGGAGACTCCTGGAGATTTGAGGGGGGATCCTGGGGAGGACAGAGTTTGTGCCGGGGGGGGGGGGGGGTGCTCAGCAGCATATAATGCCATAGAATCCAGCCTCCAAAGAAGCCATTTTCTCAAGGGAAGTGATCTTTGGATATCAGTTGTAATTCTGAGAGATCTCTGGGCTGCATCTGGAGGTTTGTAACCAGTGGTGGGATTCAGTCGATTCACATTGGTTCAATAGAACCGGTACCTAATTTATTGTTGAGTTCTGCGAACCAGTTGTTAAAAGCGGCTTTTGGAGCTCCGGAGCAGCCAGGCACCAAAAGCCCCATTGTCCCCTCTCCCAGGGGAGGGGGAGCAAAGGGGCTTTCAGATCCCCTGAGCAGTCAGGCACCTTGCCACCTGGCTGCTCTGAGGTGCTAAAAGCCCTGTCGGCCACTCTCTCTTCCCTGTCGCCCACTCTCTCTCTCTGAAAGCGAGGGGGCTTTCAGAGCAGCAGCAGCAAGGCCCCGTTGCCCCTCTCCATCCTCACAAGAAGTTCCTCTGCAGCAGGTAAGTGGGCAACGGGGGTGGGGGCATGGCAGGGGACGTAGCCAAGGGGAGCGAACTGGTTGTTAAATGATTAGGATCCCACCACTGGTTATAACCCTCTGCTAAACTCAACTTTAGATGCTGAAGTTCTCAGGAGCTGTGAATTTCAAATTGGTGAACAGCCCATCTTAGACATACATTTCAAAGTCCACTGAAGTCAGTCGGCTATTGTGAACTCACTGCTCTCAGAACAGCTGTTTGCTTCACAGTGGAATTTCCCCAAGGTTTTCCAGTAAAAAGGAACATCCCCTACTGCAAGGTGTCCCCAACCATGCCAATCTCATTCACCATGTTGCTCACTCGCCATTTCCTTTTTGTTCCTGGGCAACTTCCTTTTGGGGTGAATTTAAAAAAAACCAACAGCTCGGCAGATCCTGACCAGAAGAGCTGTTGGGTCGGCAGGGGAAAGTGGGGAGAAACTCGAAAGCCAAAATCAAGAGTAATGCTTTCTGATACACTTCACCTTCCCTGCAAAGAGAAGGAAAAGTGACCTGGTTTCAGGAGCTGTGGAGTCTCTCTGATCTGAGAACTTGGTGGCTTTTGAAGAGGGCAAAATGAGTGCATAATGGAGAATCCAACCTGACCAGCATGTGCACTCCATGTGAGGCAGACAAGTGCACAAAAGGAATCTGGGATTCAAAGGATGAAACTTTGCTGCCATTAGACATAGAGATGATCACACAGATGGCCTTGAAATGGGATTAGACCAGTGGTTCTCAACCTTCCTAATGCTGCGACCCTTTAATGCAGTTCCTCATGTTGTGGTAACCCCCAACCCTAACATTGATCCATTTTACAGATGGAGCACACTGATGCAGAGAGTCTTAGGTGACCCATGTGAAAGGGTTGTTTGACCCCCAAGGGGTCATGACCCACAGGTTGAGAACTGCTGGATTAGACAGATTAATGGTTAGTAATGGATACTAACTGTAGTAACTACAGCAGTGGTGGGATTCAAATAATTTAACAGTCGGTTTCTGTGGTGGGATTCAAATAATTTAACAACTGGCTGTTTACAAGCACCATTTTAACAACCGGTTCTGCCAAAATGGTGCGAACCTGCTGAATCCCACCACTGGACTACAGGGAACCTACAGTCCAAAAGACCTTAACTTCTGAAATCCAGTGCTTGGAGAAAACATCAGGGAGGTCCTCATTCTATATGCCCTGTTTGTTATCCCTCCAACATAACTGGTTGTGTGAACTAGATAGATAACTCATCTGGTGAACTGGTGAACTAGATAGATAACTCATCTGATGCCACAGGACTGCTGTGTTTTTATTGCCCTGTAAATACAGAAAGAAATATTTGCACAGATGCAGCATTCAGATTCCACTGATGATTGCTTTTACCAACAAGGACATGCATTGATGTCTCCTCTGTTCAACCCAAGTATAAGGTTACCTGTATTACGGCTCGTCTCGACTCTTGAGATCCACTTCTGCTCAGAAGAGGGGTGTAGTGAACTCACAGAGCCAGAGGGTTTATTGAACTCACACAGCCAGAGGGTCAACAATCCAAAATTATTTGTTAAGCCTCATAACAAGGGCATCCAGTGATTGGATATTCAACTCACCAGGAATATATTTGTTTCGTAATATATTTTTCAAGTAGGGTTACTTGTTTGAGAAGGACTATTGGCATTTTCTGCAAAATAAGTGAAGAGAGCAAAACATCTATTTATGTTGTAACCTGTAAAGCCTATCGGGGCACAACAGAGCTATTACCATCTGATCACCCACTTGTAAATGAAAAATAGGCTGGAATCCTGCTCAGTGGACCTGAAATGAATGTTGGAGAGCTGGTGTAGCAAGCTGACTGAAGATATGGACTGTGAGCCAGGAATTTAACTTTTGGATGAAAAGTCAGCTTGGCGACAAACAACTTTGGGGGCTTTGGGCAAACTGATGTGGGGTTTTTTTGGGCTGCTCTTTTGCTAGAGATGGAGAAACAATGCTGGTTTACTCATTAAGACAGACTTCTTAGATAATCTATGAAGTGCTTAAACCTCTTAAAATATGTTGTATCAAAAATACAGTGGTTGCAAAGTGCCATCAAGTTGCAGTTGACTTATGTAAGGTTTTGAAGTCAGGAAATAAACAGAGGTCCCATAGTCAAGCTCTGAGTAACAACCTTGGATTTCCTTGGTGGTCTCCTATCAAACAGATAGTAACCAGGGTTAACCGTTCATAGATTCTGAGATCTGTTGAGGTAGGGCTAGCTGGGCCATCCAGGTCAAAGTATATGAGGGGGTGGGCAATCTTCTTTGATGAAGTAGCAACAATGCCATGACTACCTGTGATAATGTTGGCAGATGAAGGTCGATTCCCCACTCACGATTAGATGCGTGCTCGTCACTCCAAATATTCAGGTTTCCTGCAGAACTCCCCACTTCGCCACCATTACTTTTTTCCTGACATAAGTTTGAGTAATATCTAATAAAATATCTTTCAATTTTCTTCATCTCGTATACTATTTTTTCACCTTTTTAAATTTTAGTTAGCTTTTTCTCCCATGCTTTTTAAAAATTTGGCTGCTAGCCATTTCCTGAGTTTATTTGCCAATTCCAAATCTCTTTGTTTCAAATATTTCAATTTTGTGACCATCTTATTTGTCCATGGTAATTCTAATTGTTTTCTCAATCCGGTTATTACTTGCTTTATTTTTGTTGTTGTTAAGGCTCTTTTGCAATTCTTTTTCTTTTTTTCTCAGTCCCCTCTGTAATTAGCTTTAGTTTTCCTTTTTCTTTCTCTTTAAAATTCTTTCTTGTAACCCCAACAACAACAACAACAACAACAACTCATAAATGCTTTACTTGTATCACAAATTATATTTGGGTCTTCTACTGATTTATCATTCATTAAAAAATTATTTGAAGCTTTTTTCACAGTGTCGTTTCACCATTTCATTTTGTAACAGCCATTCCAATTATTTTGTTTGTGTCCAATTTTTATTTCCCACTGAATTGGCCTATGATTTGATATGAATTTTAGACTCTTAATTTTCTGCATTTGTGTGCATAAACATCCTGATGCCCAGATCATCTCAATCCTTGTGAAACGTTTATGTCCGAAAAGAAAGTAAAATCTTTAGCCTGTCCTTTCTGTCCTTTCCATTCATTCTTACAACCAAGTTTTTGCATTAAGTTTGTAAATGATTTAGGTCATTTATTTTGTTTTGGCTTTGCTTTTGTTTTTTCCACTTTCATGTCTACCTCTGGTGCTACTGTGTCATTAAAGTCTCCTTGCATCACCAATTTTCATATGTGTACTTTAGTAATTTATTTAGGAAATCTTCATAAAATTTTGCTTTTTTTTGTTGGATGCATAAATGCCAACCACAAGTAACTTAATCTATTGAACAGGTTATCTTGCCCCTGTCCACAAAAATAATTTTGGACTTAAATGTTTTTTCAAATATAAAGCTACTCCTCTTTTTTGTGATGGGTGCATGTATTAAAGTTCCCTTCTTGACTTTGTTAATGCCTAATAAAGGTGATCTGATCTGTATTAAAGTTCCCAGTTCATCACATCTTAAATATTTCTCCTCACTTTTTAATATATGTTTCTTGTATACACATCACATCACTATTAATCTGTTTTAAGTAATGGACAACCTTTCCCTTTTTTTGTGTCGAGTTTAGACCATTCAAATTACAATTAAAACTTTGTAACTCATGATCCGTTCTTTAAAGAAACTAATCAAGAAAAAAGAAAGGAAAAAATAAATCAATAATAATCAAGAGAAACAGAAACAAGAATGTATATTTAAACAACCCCCAAAATAAAACTGAGCTCTCGCTGTTTAATATTCAGCTGCTGTTAAAACATTTTATTCCTTGTTAAAAAAATATTGTGCCTTTTGCATTGTATTTATATTGTATTTTGTAGATTTAAATGTAAAAGATAACCCTTCCAATTGACTTCATCAAAAATGAATGTCTCGTTTTCATGAAGTGTCCATATCTTAGGATGTGGATTGGAATTTCTTTTGGAACAGTCATTTTATTCTCTTCTATGTTTCGCTTCTCAGCTGAGTGGCATCTAAAGTTTTCATCCCTTGTTACTTTCTTGGGAAATATACCAGAATTTCTCTTGGAACTTTCATTTCCTTTGCAAATCTTGAGTTTATCCAAAGCATTCTGACTGTTTCTCTGTCTGTTTTCTCAGTTTTCAATCCCAGAAATTCTGCCAGTGCTTGAACTATTTATGTTCTTAAATCCTCATTTTTTTTGTTCCTTTAAACCTCTAAATCTTAACACATTATCTTTTTGTTTCAATTCCAGCAGGGCCATATTATCTGTGTAACTGTCTACTTGTTTTTGGAAGATAACTTGTCTTATCATTTGTATCTTTAAGTCAATTGTTTATTTGCTTTATTGAACTTTGAATCTTTTTAATTTGTCCCCGCTCCTTTTTCATCTCTTGAAGTTCGTTGTCTAATCTGTTGAAACATTCTTTAGTTTCTTGTTGGAAACTGAGTGTCAGTTCTATTAGCTGTTCTAGCCTTTGATTTGACTGTTAACATTTTCTAAGGCATCTTTACTTCTACAGCATTATTCCCCTTTGTATTATTTTTCCTTGTATTTTCCATTTTTCCTTCTTAAGCCAAATATTCTTTCTTACCAATTTTATGTTATACTAGCGGGCCCGGCCATGTGTTGCTGTGGCTGAGTCTGGTGAAGTGGAAAAGAAAGAAAAGGGGAAGCAAACGGTTTGAACATGTGTCATTGCACAATGCTTGCAAGAGAGGGGAGGGGCAAGGGGCCCCTTGCTCCCCTCCCTCTGTCCCGTTCCCTTGCATGGCAACCCGGCCGGTCCCTCCCTAACGTTCCCCTTCCTCTGCTACGGTGGGTGGGCCATGTCCAGGTGGCTGATCCTGTCCCTTTCACTCCCTTCCCTTGCAGGCGAATTATCTAGCATAAAACACACTGGGAGGCATGAGCTACGTTGTGTTCAAATTTCAGAGCATTTGGTCCAGCAACCCCCCGGACCCTCCCTCACCTTCCCCTTCCTCTGCTAGGGTGGGTGGGCCATGTGCAGATGGCCCACCCTTTCACTCCAGATGGCAGTGGCTTTCAAGGAAAGCATGGTTGTTTCCCTTGTATCAGAGAGTGTTGCTTTGACAGCCAGCAGATGGCACTGTTGCGGAACAGAACTGTGGTTCCAACTGTCATAGGTGTGGCATGTACACAATAACTGGCACAGTTGTGACATGTACACAAAAGGAGGTGTGGAAACAGTATGGAAACCTGGATGCACGCGAATGCGACGTCGTGTGAAAATTTTAAAGCAATCGGTCCAGTAGTTCGGGAGATTACCTGTCAGCAGAAAAATGCACTGATAGATTTTTATATATATACTAGTGAGCCCAGCCACGTGTTGCTGTGGCAATTGTCCTTCTCATCACAGTCTGCAATCCACACAGATGTCCATGCAGGTCCAATGATCCCCAGCACAGCCTGTTGGGGTGGTCAAATGGAATCCCTCTTTCCCTTTTCAATACACATCATTATATGGTGCTGTCTTGTTTTTTTAGTATAGAGCAACCCTTCCCATTCCACAACGGAACTGTCCAGAGTGTGAATCCCGCTGTCCATGAGGCTGGTTGACATGCACAGTCCTGGCTTGGGTAAGGCAGAACTGGGGCAAGCAGGGTATCCCAGTCAGGCAGCAGAGGCAGGGTGGTGAGGCGCTCAGACCGAGGCCAGCTCCCTGGGTTCGTAAAGGGCCATGTGCAAAAGAAGCGGAGCCGGTAGTGTTGGTTTGCCCCCACCCCACGGATTTTCTTAGAAGAAAAAGGCAAACTCCAGCTCGCTTTTAGTAAAAGAGAGCTGTGGCGAATATGGGTGAGGAAGTGGATAAGTGGTGGTTGGATGTGAGGGAGGGCAGAGTGAGGTGTGTGAGGATGAGCTGGATGTGTGTTGTGTGGTAGCAGTGGGTGAGGCACTGAGAGTGAAAGTTACCTGCATGTGAGGGGGGGGGAAACCCCACCTGACGTCTCACATGGCAAAGTGTGTATGTGTTTCACTTCCACTCGTATTCCCTAACAGTATTACCTATTTGCTGTTTTCACTGCTCATCTCTGCCCATCTGCACGAACATTCTAAGCCCTCAGGCCACAGACAGACAGGCTGCACGAACATTCTAAGGGTGACAGTTAAACACAGCCAGCTTCATGTGAAAATTTGGGGGCGATCCGTCCAGCAGCTTCTGAGGGAGACCATCAGGGACAAACACACTGTTAGATTTTTAGATAGATAGATAAGTTTCTCCGCTGCACTTCCGCATTTTTAATCCTTTCCCCACCTTGATCCTTCCAATCTCCGTCAGCAGACGTGTTCTGAATCTCTCTGTTGTTCTATCATTCTCTCTAAGTCTTTCACACCAATCAGACAATCTCCATTAAGCAAATGCCATTACCTTTTTATAGCTCTTTATTATTCATTTTCTCTGTCACTATTCTCTTTCTCTACATTCCAACTTTTCTCTGTCACTATTCTCTTTCTCTACATTCCAACTGCTTTTTCTGTTTCCAAACACCAGCTCAGGTTCCGTTTCTTGTTAAAATTTCTTTCTTTGGGTCTTTCTCTGTATGGAGGTGTGCTGTTTTCCTTTTTCCTCTCTAGGTCCTTTTGACTCTCACCCTCTTTGATGGCATAATTTTTGTTTACCTTCTGAAATTGGCTTTTTTCCACTTGCTCGCTCTCTGTGCCCTCTTCTTCTTTCTTAAAGGCACCACAACCCTTTTCTACTCTTATATTTCCTTTCTTTTTCCCTTCCTTTCTCTCAATTTCTATGTGTCAGTCCGCCACAGTCCAGTTCTTATCCACATACATTTCACTGTGACTCCCTCTTTGCCAGACCTTTCCTTTCGAAGGCTACTTTCTCCTGTCACTTCTGGATCACAAGATAAGGACCCCAATAAGGTAATGGGAATTTTTGCTATTCAGAACAAAGAGATCCCTGTGTGGATTTTTATCCCTACATTCAAGCATTGAGATTCCATAGCTTCTTTCTTCAGTTTCTTCCTTCTTTTGTTATGGAAGTCAGGTCCGCAGAGCTTTCTAAGTCCTCGCTGTTCCAAGATGGTGTTTTATTCTCTCTTTGACTCCCTCCATGTCTTGGAGGCAACTCCTGCCTTCATACCTGGACTGGTAATTTCCCAAGAGACTTTATTTCATGCACCAGACTCTCCCTTTTTGCCAGGGAGGTTTTTCTGGAGGATAGGTTAAAACTTAATCCCTCTGTAGTCAGTGAGGTTTCTTTCTACAATGAAGAAGAAGAAGAAGAAGGAGGAGGAGGAGGAGGAGGAGGAGGAGGAGGAGGAGGAGGAGGAGGAGGAGGAGGAGTTTGGATTTATATCCCCCTTTCTCTCCTGTAGGAGACTCAAAGGGGCTTACAATCTCCTTGCCCTTCCCCCCTCACAACAAACACCCTGTGAGGTAGGTGGGGCTGAGAGAGCTCCGAGAAGCTGTGACTAGCCTAAGGTCACCCAGCTAGCAGGTGTGGGAGTGTACAGGCTAATCTGAATTCCCCAGATAAGCCTCCACAGCTCAGGCGGCAGAGCTGGAAATCAAACCCGGTTCCTCCAGATTAGATACACGAGCTCTTAACCTCCTACGCCACTGCTTTGGAGAGACAAGCAGTCCTGTTCAGCGCCTGACCCGGAAGGGATTTTATTGGCCTTTAAAAAATTGCTGTTAATGATTTTACTTTTTTGTTTTGTCTTGTTCTATTATAATCAGCCCCACATAAATGTTCTGAATCAGGCAGGCAGTCACGATGCAATACAGTTTCTTAGCCCCTAAGATTCCACAGGACTTCTGTTTAATTTTGTTGCAATAGACTCACATGGCTGTCCCACTGGAATAAATTTCAGAGTTGACATTCAAATGGGTTTTGAATGCTAAGTGTTTCCTCTGAGTCCCAAATCCAAGTACTTTAAACTGATGGGCATTACTTTCTTTCGGTTAGCTTGGTAGGAAACAAATATAGCATCAGCAGTCAAAAGTGTGTATGTGTGTTAAGTGTCGTCAAGTTGCTAATGATTCATGGTTACCCTATGAATCAGTGTCCTTCAAAATGTCCTTTTGTTAACAGCCTTCCTCAGGTCTTGCAGAGGGCTGCGGCTTCCTTTATAGAGTCAATCCATCTCATGTTGGCTCTTTCTTTTTTGCTGCCTTCAACTTTCCCTAGCATCATCATTTTTTTCAGCAACTCTTGTCTTCTCATTATGTCGCCAAAGTACAATGGCCAAATAACTAAGTACCATTTCACGTCAGTTATCAAATGCAACAAAGTTCCACATACAGTTACATGTCAATTACCAAATGCTGTCTCAGGGCCACTTTCAGGTTTCCGAAGGTCTGGGCAGAGTGTGCTAAGGGCCCATCTGTTGGACTTAGTTGTGGATTGGCCCAAGCCTTTGTGCAGTAAAGAGACTCTCCCAAGGAGATAAATGTAAAAAGGAAAACTTACATTTATTCAAGTAGCTTCAGTTCACAGGCTTTGTTCCAGGTCACCAGTAGATAGAAAGAAACCCTATACTAAAGAATAATTTCCCTATGACAGGGGTAGGGAACCTGTGGCTCTCCAGATGTTCAGGAACTACAATTCCCATCAGCCTCTGTCAGCATGGCCAATTGGCCATGCTGGTAGGGGCTGATGGGAATTGTAGTTCCTGAACATCTGGAGAGCCGCAGGTTCCCTACCCCTGCCCTATGACAAGTGGGCACCCTAAAGCACCGTCATGTGTGTGCGGGTGTGTGCTGCTTCTGTGGGAAAGCCCCCCAGTAGCAGGCAGCCATGTCCATGTGCTCAGGACAAAGGCAAGAGAGCAATGAGAATGGCTCCAAAGAGGAGGAGGAGAAAGTTGGTGAGCAGTTCCCAAGGCCAGACAAGGACAGCAGACTCCAAGAGGTAACAACATAGAACAGCTTGGAAAGATACAGCACCCCCCCTATTGTCCAAGCATGCAGAAGTCGCTTATTCCAACACCACCTTCCCTCCTTTGATCACCACTATGACCCCCACTCATACCTTCCCTGTCTTCTCCATGTATGTCCATCTGCCTGTGCATCCTTCCCCTGCCATCTAATGATACCTTCCCTCTACCCATGCTCACAGCTGCCAGCATGCCCTTTGTTCAATGGAACTGGGAGGTGTCTGCAGCTAGGAGTACCACTTCTGTGTTCCTCAGGAGCACAACTTGCCCCACCTGTACTCTGATAATATGGGCAGCCCTGGCCACCAGAACACAAGAGTTGGAGCACTAGCAAGTGAGTGGGCAAGGGAACAGGGCACTGGCAGGTGGCAGAGGAGGTGTGCAGGTGGTAGTAGACCCTGGCAGATGCCCCTCTTCATGGTATTCTGATGCTGGCCCTGTGTTGTCTAAATACCATTTGCACGTCAATCATCAAGCCCAGACAAATATGATAGTTCTGTAGCCACTATTGAATGCGCTTAACAATAAACTCCTGCAGAACAAATATTGAAACTGAATATAAAATATTGAAAAACTGGCAAATATTTGAATGCAAACAGATTTGAATCAGTGAATTGTTGTGCTGTATTTCCCTCAAGACTGCTCTTGCCCAGTATCGGTTTCTCCAAGCCAGCATTGTGTCCTCTTAGATGTTCTGGCTTCTTCTTGCCCTCTCCCAGTCTTGTACAACATTTTGTCCTGCTTCAAACTCAGAGACATTTTGGGATTTTTTTAAGCCAATGCTTAAACAATAGTTGACACGACAGTCAACGATATGAAATAAACTGAGACATTATTTTATTTAAGCAGAATTTTCCTGCTCTCAACATAAAAATCTTATTTTGTAAAATACCCATTAAAGATTTTTAAATACAGCATACAAGTATTCTCACAGCGCAGCAAATGGGGGAGGGAGGAAGGTTAACACATCAAACTATCTTATGCTGGATCAATCCAATGGCCTATTATGGTCAGTATTATCTACTCAGGCTGGCAGTCGCTCTCTAGGATCCCAAGTCAAGGTCTATCAGATCACCTTGTACTTGATCCTTTTTGTTTAGCTGGAGCACTAGCAAGGGGAAGCACTAGCCAAGCAGAAGTTTTGCCCCTGAACAATAGCCCTTTACCAGCTTGTCTGTGCAAACCAGTAAGAAATTCCAAAATGTAATTTGTTCTTTATGGCATTATAAGTGCTTTAAGTTGGATGTACATCCTGGGGTGGAATTAGGTTTGTTGCCAACCAGCAACTTGGAGAAGAGGAGGAGAGGAGGAGGAGGAGGAGGAGGAGGAGGAGGAGGAGGAGGAGGAGTTGGATTCATATCCCATCTGAGACCTTCTGCATGCCAAACAGATAGTCTTTCACTGAGCCATGTCCCCTCCTCCCATTACATTTCTTTCAGTAGGCCTTATGTAGGAGAACTTTCAGGTGGATTTTGCCCCAAGGTTAGATTTTTTTTTGCCTTGGGTGGATTCCACATGGTACAAATATAACGGGCTGATGACAGTAAATATCCCTGTTTGGGGGGAAACTTCGAATGGGTCCCTTCCCCAAAGTGGGATTGACCCATGATATTTCCCTCAACTTGGGTTTTTCAGAAATCCCAAATCATGATCTTTTTGAACAATACTGGTTTGAATCCACTTCTATGGGAATGCCACGGGTGCCAAACCACTTGATTGTTCCCACCCCGTCTCCCGTTCTCATACCTTTTGTCATGTCAGCTTACTTTTTGCTGAGCCGCCGACCAGTGTGATAGCCCACCATTTCAGAAACATCCCCCCAAAACATTTTCTCCCCTTGGCAGTGACTGTGAGCACCATTTCACCCAAATGTGTACAGCAATGAATTCACAACAAACGGGGCCGTTTCAAGCAATGGCCCCGTTTCCTTTCCTTTTTAGTTTTTGGGTGCTCAGAGCATGCAGGTAGGCAGATGCACACCTTTGGATGTGGATATGACATATTGCTTTGCTTCCTTTTTGGACATATTTTATTATTTTGTATATCACAATGTTAAGGGGGGGTTGCATGCTTCATGTTTACATGTGTCGTGCTTTCAAAGCCCAAGATTTTTTCCCCACACTGTAGAAATGGGAGGGGAGGGGCTCCTGAGGTTGCTGTAGATTCTCCACCAATCGGAAGCGTTCCCTTAGCAAAGGGTGGGAGCGGGTGGAAGGGGGACTGTAGTGATGGAACAGCCAATCAGAACACAGGAAAAATGGGATGTTTGCACCTGCGCTTTGCGTTGTAAAAAAAAAGCAGGTTCATGTGAAGGGGCAGAAAGAAAACAGATTGTTTCCTTTACAGAAAATGAGCACCCACGTGAAGGACAAAAACAGAATGAAAACAGATCCAGATTCAAAAATAATGGATGTAACCCGTTATTATTATGGTGTGCGGAATCGACCTTGGTCACCAAAATATCTTGAGCCAAGCCTATACAATTGGTTATATGGATGCAGATTATTGGCATCACATAGCTTTGGAACAAGGTTTCAAGTGAGTAAATATTTATTTTGCTGCATAATTTCTGCCATTCACGGCAGGAATAGCCTGCTTAGAATTACACTGTTTTGCTACCAACATGTCAAGTTTGGGTAATTATTGTGACCTTGGAGAGCGATTCGTAATGGGTGTATTGCTGTCTTCCGAAAAAGGATTGTTATAAGAGTGGCAATAATGCTGGATGCAGAATGAACAATCCTTGATTCATCTGGCAATGAAATGTGCAGTGGTGATTATGAAGTAATTTGCTAAAGTGCTTGATGCTTTCAAATATAGTTGGATGGTCAAATGAACAGCAAACCATGCCAAACCATGCTTTGATGGAAAACCCCTGTTTTTGCTGCTGCCACCGCCAAAGTAGCACAATGGCAATAGGGCCTCCAGATGGTGGTGTTCCCCACATTTCCCAGATACCATGGCAGCCATCCCTCTGCGCTGCTAGGGTTTTTCCTAAAAGATTGCTGTAGCCAAGGTTGCCAACTTCCAGGTGCAGCCTCGAGATCTGGAATTACTACTGCTCTCCAGACTACAGAGATCAATTCCCCTAGAGAAAATGGCTGCTTTGGAAGGTGGAATTTATGACATTAGATCTGGCTGAAGTCCCTTCCCTGCCCACACCATTCTCTCCCCAGGCCTCATGCCGAAAATCTCCAGGAATTTGCTTAACCTATAGTTGGCAACCCATATGACATATCAATGTACTATTATAGTATTATACCAATTACTGGTGAAAAAGCCCCCTGGTGGCATTCAGGGAAGGGATGGTGGCCATGGGAACAGAGCCCGGGCAAATGACAAAGTCCAGGAAGATCAGGTGGTACATAGAAGTGCCAAAGCATTGAGCCTGTGTAAATCACCAGAGAGGAAATGGATGAAGATTCTGCCCTAATGCGCTACTTCTCCTGTAAAACTGTAAGACACAAATATGGAGATTCCTCTAAATATGGAGATTCTATTCACAACTATCACAATTTAATTGGCAGGTCCATACTTTGTTGCAACATCTTTGTCATGCACAAAGAAGTGCTTCCTTGTATCCATCCTGGAATGATGGCTAATTAGTTTTGTGAACTTTCTGAAAGGAGGCAAGTAAAGTATTTTTCACCCTGCATACGTGTGTGCGCATAGATATGCGCACATTTGCAATAAGAGCTGTTTGCATCACCCTCAGGATGATCCATTTTGTTAGCTATGGAATGAATGAGAAAGTAATGAAGGACAATGTATTGTCGAAGGCTTTCATGGCCGGAATCACTGGGATGCCGTGTAGTTTTTGGGCTGAATGGCCGTGTTCTAGCAGCATTCTCTCCTGACGTTTCGCCTGCATCTGTGGCTGGCATCTTCAGAGGATCTTCAGAAGATCCTATGAAGATGCCAGCCACAGATGCAGGTGAAACATCACCTGCTGCTAGAACACAGTCATACAGCCCGGAAACTATACAAGCATCCTAATGAAGGACACTTAATGGTATGGATCCAAGAGAGATGGTGGTACATCATGTCAAGAGGCTCCTTGCTGACCTCCAGCCCTTTGAGAATATAGTAATGCAGAGATGTACACACTGCTTGTGTAGAAATTAGCAAGCCCTCCTAAGCATGATAAGGATTTTGTAATCTCTTGAGAGATACTGAGCCCAAATGTGTTGTGTAGGGGGTACAAAGGGATGTGAATGTAATACAGATAGTATGACCAGGATCCATCTGAAATTAGTATGGAATGTATCTGGCTTACACAGAGATGGCTCTTATGCACTGGCACTCCTTAAGCTAGTTAAAGCCAAAATTATCCCACACCTTGTATAAGAAGAAGAAGAAGAAGAAGAAGAAGAAGAAGAAGAAGAAGAAGAAGAAGAAGAAGAAGAAGAAGAAGAAGAAGAAGAAGAAGAAGAAGAAGAAGAAGAAGAAGAAGAAGAAGAAGAAGAGTTTGGATTTATATCCCCCCTTTCTCTCCTGCAGAAGACTCAAAGGGGCTTACAATCTCCTTGCCCTTCCCCCCTCACAACAAACACCCTGTGAGGTAGGTGGGGCTGAGAGAGCTCTAAGAAGCTGTGACTAGCCCAAGGTCACCCAGCTGGTGTGTGTGGGAGTATACAGGCTAATCTGAATTCCCCAGATAAGCCTCCACAGCTCAGGTGGCAGAGCTGGGAATCAAACCCGGTTCCTCCAGATTAGATACACGAGCTCTTAACCTCCTATGCCACTGCTGCTCCAAGGATCATTTCTGGGCTCCTCTCCCTCTTCCTATGCCCCCATGGAGATTAAGTTCAAGCCAAATTTTAAGGTCACTCTTGCAACCACCCAAGTGTGTATCTAATGCTTGGATCAGACTGGAAGCTGGGATGACCAAGGTAGATGCCATAATCAAAATAACAACAATAAATAGATGGCTCACAGCTCTTCTCAACCCACATGGTCTGTTCCCTGCAATACTGCAGGGAAATTTTCAATCAAGTTGGCATAGTGCTGTTCTAAGAGCCATCCAGCAAATAGAACTTTCCCCCAGTAATCTTCTCAATCAGGGGATAGAGCAAGCCGGGAGATTGTCAGACAAAGAGTTTATGACATAGAGAGACAATCTGATTTAAGCCTCTCCCCGAATACCTGGCTCCCAAAACCTTTAGATTTCAGGTGAAACAAGCCCCTTATTTATTTTTTCTGGAGAATAAGAATCAAAGGAGGATGTTTTCATTGAAGCTACACCCTGCCATCTGCTGCTTTAGAGGGTAGATTCAAGAAAATCCCCTATGAACAGAGGCTCTGTGGTTGCTCCTTGGAAGAAGTCAATTCGCTAGAACATAAGTTGTTTAAGTGCCCTCTATATGACAAGCTTAGTGAAGAAATCCTGAGGCCCAGTTTGTCTGAATGGGCTGGAAAAAACAATAAATGGAAATGGAACTATTTGCTGTTGGGTAAGGACAAAAGTGTTTCCAGTGATGTATCCCGGTTTTGTGTTTTAGTAAACAAATACAGGAGAGCAGGGGGACAGGAGACCCTTAATTCCTGTAGAGGAATGTTAAAATAAGTTTTACTTTACATTTTAACATTTTAATCTCTTCGTTTGTAAACTGGAATTTGGCTTTTTTATGAATTACTAGCAGGCCCGGCCACGCTTTGCTGTGGCTTTGTGTGGTGAGCTCGGAGGGGAAGGGAGGAGGAAGGGGAGAGGCATTACGGCTGTTTCTTACCGGGTGCCTGGGAACGCTCCTCCTTCCTCTTCCTGTGCAGGTGAGTCCGGCAGCCTTCAGTTTAGCCACAGCCACAGTGAAGGCGGGCAAGCCATGCCCCCCGGCACAGCAGCCCCTGATTGGTCCGCCACGAGTTTTGCAGAAATGTGCAGTTTACCAGGTTCAGGTATGGACTTTCGGCGATTTGAAGGTCCGATTACCTGCTCGCAATGGGAAGGGATGTCATGGGAAAATTTGGTAGCATTTGGTCCAGGCGTTTCTACATTAGGGCATGAGGAACAAACGCACGGTTAGTTTTTTATATATATAGATTGTTTTACTGGTTGTTAACCATAAATAAATAAACCAACCATTTCTGGTTTATATTTGATTTTTAAGTGTGTCACAGAAGGCTGTGGTTGTTCCCATGACAGGAAAGAAAATCCAGCTACTTAAGGGGGACTTTTCTGGTACTATTTCAGGAACATGGCCAGAGGTGGGAAAGGGGAATGCTCAAAGGGGACGTAAAAAGGCATATGGCCTGAAGACAAACACTGTATTTCTTTCCCTCCAATTTATCCCAGAGCAATAGCTTAGGAAATATTGACGCTGAAGTTCAAATTTTATTTTTTTTAAAAAATAACGTTATCAAACATTCCAAGTTTTAAATAGTTAAGTACCACAGATTATCAGCAAAATCATAAACTGGGAAGATATTCAAGTGTTTACAGTGAATGTTCAGCACCATGATTTGCAGTGGATAATGGAGACTCTGTTTGGAACTGAGTTTTGTTCTAGCCCCAGTTGGTATCCATGTTATTCGCTGCAGGAAAGAACCACCTACTTTGCATTCTCTTCCCACGGTAACTGTGCACCAGCACAGGAAACTAGAGTTACTGGAACTATGGGCTGCGGAAATAAAGCAGGCCACTTAAGCGGCTGGCAGCCTGTCGCCTGAGCCATGTATCAGGTAAGCTGCTCAAGAGTCCTAGAACTAAGCACTGCCAGGAAAGAGAAACAACAAAGGGAAGGTTTCTAGGCAACCATAAATTCTGAAGCAATAGGCTATTAGCCTTTTCTGCTCAGCTGCATACATCCATCAAGCCACAATCCCAGGAGGGAAGGGGCTGGGGGCAGCCCATGTATATTCAATGTTGCTCTCTGGCAAAATATTTACCTGATAAAATGTCACCTTCTCCTTTGATCTGCAGCCCTCAGAGGGTCTGAGTTTGCTTCTCTTTGCTCAAAGCTAGGCATGCCGTAGAGGTGGGACTCTCTGGTTAGCAAGAAATGAGCTGTGGCAGGTACAGGTTTTACCTGTAGTTCATAGTCTGGGAAGGAAAGTTGAGGTCAGTAGATTCTCCTTTCCTATATAAGTGTATCAAAGTCCCTTTACCTATACTTTTAAGGTGCGTCCTTGAGATATTTTAAAGAATATACCTAAAAATGCAAAGTTTAAATGTAATAAACATATATTTTTAATCATATGTGTCATAAATCCCCACCCTCATTGAGTCTGTGGGCACACTGGGATTTCTGATGTGAAATAAGGCTGGCATCATGGAAAGGCCACAATGGGAAGCAATGGTAAAATGGCTGCCATGGGTGCCAAGGCAGTCACACAATTGGGTGCTGTGTGGTTTCCGGGCTGTATGGCCGTGTTCTAGCAGCATTCTCTCCTGACGTTTCGCCTGCATCTGTGGCTGGCATCTTCAGAGGATCTTAAACGTCAGGAGAGAATGCTGCTAGAACACGGCCATACAGCCCGGAAACCACACAGCACCCAAGTGATTCCGGCCGTGAAAGCCTTCGACAATACAGTCACACAATGTTGGGAGGTTGCAAGCCAATTACTCTCCTATGTTGGAAGAAGCTATTTCTCATTGTGTGCTTCCAGCAGACACAAAGGGCGTTTTCGCACACACTGTTTGTTGCAGATCTGGCATGTGAGGTCGTCGCAGTATCACACATCTGTTCGCACACACTTAAGCCGAAATGTGTGCCGACCCCCTTTTTGTGCCACATTCCAGCCGTTGTTCCACATTTTTCCTGTAAACCGATAGCATTGCAACTTTTTGGGAAAACGCGGTTTCCCCCCAGGTGGTGCCTAGTTGCGAAACAAATGTGGAGCGTAGTGGATCGAAGCTGACGCGAGGGTTTACGCCCAGCGTGTGGCGAGATTTAATCCATCCAATGGAAGTGCGACGTGAGCGTTCTGGCTGCTTGTAGCGCACATTCGCTGTTCCTTTTGCATCTCACTTTCCTTTCCCCTCATACCGTTCGATGCGTTAATGCGCCTTGCCGCTCGACCCACCGAGAACGTGGCCCCGTTACCCGCATTGATATTTGCCCAGCCGCGGTGACTCGTCCAGCTCGTTTCCTGCCCCGTTACAGCGGCGCAACGTTTGAAAGAGTCACCGTTAGCAGGATGGGAGGAAACTTCGCAGCGCACAAACAATGCGGCCGCCATTTCGGGTAGGAGTCCGGGTAGGGGCGTATCATAGCGGCGGCGAGGAGAGCGAAAGGACCTCGTACGTGTGGGGGGAAGAAGGAAGTTCAGCGCTTCGCTGGGGAAGTCGCAAATGCCGCAACTTGGGCGTGTTTGAGAGGGTGACAGATCAAATCTTGCGCGAAAGGGGGCACAACAGGGCGTCCGTTGAGTGCAGGGCCGAAGGCAAAAGACTTTGAAAAGGGACTTTAAGCGGATACACCAGCACAACAACACTTCAGGGAATGGGCCTCGGGCGATGCCGCTTCTATGAGGAGCTTTCGAGGCAGATGTTGGGGGGGGACAGGACGATCAACCCCCCGCATCAGCTCCGGGCTGACAGAGTCGCGTCGTGACCGCTTCTCCAGACGCGGACGTGAGGGATTCAATTTAGGAGCAGAGACTTGGAGACCATAGACGCGAGGGCCCTGCAGGTTTCCACCCCATCCCCTACATCCCAGGGTGAGTTTTCCTAGACTTCTGCCTGATGCCCGGATGCAGCGCTTGCTCTGTTGTGCCTCTCTTTGTGATGGGGCACTCCAGACTCTACCGCACGCTTCACTTCTGGGTTGGTTTAACTGTGGTCCCCGCTCATGTCCTATTTCTCTGTAAGGAATGCTTGGATGTGCAAGGGGGGGGGGGGAAATGCTTGCATTCCATTTATGCGCTGTTGTTGCACAGTGCAGTGGACTACAGGAGTGAATCCTCAATTCTCCCCTCTCTCCTCTTTGAAGTCCAGCAGTTCTGCACGCGGCTACTGAACTTATGCGGCTTTTGGCCAACAGTTTCCACCTCAGAAATCAGCCCAATTCTCCAGAGGGCGATGCCACGCGAAGGTCCCTATGTCGCAGATGAGTGGGTGAGTTCATTGGCTGTTAGCCTGCTGGTGTAAGGCCATGCTTTGTGGTGTTCCCACGACATCCTCATCACAGATGCGTGCGCCAAAAAAAGAAGTGGGGGCGAGGTTAAGGGGCACAGCTGTTCTTGATGGTAGATTTGCCCCAAAACAACAGTGCACATTCAATGGTTTCCTGCCAGGAGGAAGCGATGCAGGGAGCAATGGTCCCTCACAGGCTTGGCGGGCATGTGAGGAGTGACCACAACAGGATGCCTCTTAGCCATTGCATGTTGAGTGCTTGCGTGTCTGCGCCCTGCCAGGGTGGTGTGCTGCTGTGAGCGATTGTCGCGGCCAAATACCCTGCAGGCGCTCAGCACTCACAGCGCCAATCGCGTTAGTGCTTGTCCAAAAGGAAGAAAAGTGATGAGTCGCGGCCTCATGTTCTTTCTCCTTCATGGCAGCTCTCTTTGCAGACACCTCTGGTGACATGAATGATGTCGCTTGACCATCTGGCCTATTGCTGGGAGTTCTGGTGCAAATGAAGGTCGCGTTGAAACACAAACCCCAACCCCACACCAGCGATTTTTTGGTAGCGGGTAGAGCACTCTGAGAGCATAGGACAACCCACTCCATTGCCACGACAAAGAGAAGACAACTATGCCGCAAAAGTGGAGACTGCTCATTACTTCGTGCCCACTGAGGCTCTCACTGCTTGATTCTCGAAAATGCTTGAAATGCTAGGGGTTCTGATTCAGCTTATCTGCAAACCCTGGGATGCCTATGCAGATCTGCTCATAGTAGCTCAACAGAAAGTGTGTCTCCCTCCATGCGAGCCTAGGGTAGATGACAGTGGATTCATAAAAGTTCCTTCCATCACCTGGCTATTAATTTTTGCTTCTTTCAACAACGATGTCCTCTTACAGGCTCCAGCCCTGCCCATGATGGAACTGACTTCACCAAGCCGGAGAATGACTGCTGACAGAAGCGTGTGTCGCGGCGTGTTAGGTGCTTTCGCTGACTTTTCGCGAAGGCCATGGTGGAGCAAGGGAGAGGTCGAGGCAATGGAGAGGAGGCGAGGATGGGCGGGGAAAGGGAGGTGGCGTCATTTCATGCAGAGCCGCGCCAGAGCGCAAAACAAGGGAGCGTGTCATCGCTGAGGCTGGCCATCGACAGGGGAATGACATAATGCAGACCCCCGCTTGTGGCCCGGCTTTGCTGCGAAGCATGGAGCTCCTCGGGTGGCAGAAGGGGTGCTGGGGGGGGGGGGGGTTCATTGGGCGCCTCCTGCTCCTCGCGATTTTCGCATCACAAACCTTGCCTGCCCCAGCGTTTCCAGCAGTGCCTGCCCACTTGTGAAATTGCTGGCCCGGCTGCTAAATCTCATTGGAGATGCGGCAGAGAGGTGACTTTATCCCCACTTTCTGGCTGAGGACACCGACTTGGAGTCCTGTTAGTGACCACGGCGCCCCTTCCATCACAGGAGTGGAAGGGACCTGATGATGGTTGGGGAAGACCTCTGAGCACTGTGCTGCACTCGAGGTGGCTTGCCAGAATCACAGCCAATGCACAAACGGCTTGAGGAAGCCCAAAGCAAGAATGGACCTGTAGAGGACCTCCCCCCCTGTTATTTCTCTGTCTGCCACCACCACGGGCAAGCCCACCCCCTTCTATTACATAGGTTAGCTAGCGATGTGCGTTTTAGGCATCAGAGTTAAATTTGTTTAATATTTTAAAACCAGGCTACACATGGCTGCCCTCTCCCAGGTAGAGTTGCCAGAGGAGAGGGATGGTCATGGAAAGCAGACAATCCTCTGCTTTGCAGAGATGTAACCAACCAGCGACCCACCCACCCACCCACCCGCTTGTTTTCTCTGTCTGCCACCACCCGCGGCAGAACCCCCTGCTCTTTTACACTTAGGCTATTGATGTCGCGTTTTTAAGCATCAGAGGAGGTTGAGTTGGTTTAATATTTTAAAGGAAGGAGCTACACGTCCCTGGCCTCTGTGGTAGGTTGCCAGGAGAGGATGGTCATGGAAATCAGACAATCCTATTCTATGCAGAGAAGATGTAACCAATAGCGACCCACCACCCTTGTTTTTCTCTGTCTGCCCACCACCACGGCCAGAACCCCCCCCCCCCCCGCTTTTACATAGGCTGAGTGATGTGCGTTTAAGCACATCAAAGGTTAGTGGTTTTAATATTTTAAAAAAAAGGGCTACACGTTGCCTGCCCTCTGTGGTAGGTTGCCAGGAGAGGATGGTCATGGAAAGCAGAACAATCCTCTGCTTTGCAGAGATGTAACCAGCAAAGCGACCCACCCACCCCTGTTTCTCTGTCTCTGTCTGCCACCACCACGGCCAGGACCCTGCTTTGCATAGGCTGAAGTGATGTCGCGTTTAAGCATCAGAGTTTAATTTGTTTTATGTTTTATAAAGCGTTATACATCTACCCTGTCCTCTCAGGTTGGTTGCCAGGAGAGGAAGAGGTCATGGAAAGCGAACAATCCTCTGGCTTTGCAGAGATGTAACCAACAGCTGATAATAAACCATATGCACAAGCATTTTGCTTGAAAATTGCAATTGCCTTTATTGTGTGATTTAAAGCAATGCATTTACCAGCTAAAAGACAACTGAGGGGCCTTGCGGGAGATGGGTTAAGGGAAGTTTGGGTGCTTGTTTCGCTGGATGCGGCGCCATGTGGTTTTTGCCTGCCTTCTCTGCAGCCCTCCGCTTTGCCAGGGAGCCTCCTGGCGGCCCCCTTCCTCCTGTTCATCCACTTCTCAACCACAGCCAGCCTGCGCTCAGATCCCTGTCTGAAGAGTGTGGAAGATATAACCACAGTCAGAAAATTTAGATGATGCAAGAAGTAGCGGGGTCTAGTTCCTGCTGCTTGTATTACCCCCCCCCCTTCAGAGCTCTTCAGTGCCGCGAAGCCATCGCTCCATGCAGAAAATTCTGCTGCCGCAACCCGCTTAAAACACCCCCCCCCCAACTGACCCAGTTTTTCATGCTCACAGTTGGCATCCAGCGATGGCTCTGTCTGAGTACTTAACTGCACGTGTCGTGGTTTCTGTTGCAGAGCGCCCTGCCGTGGTTAGGTACCCCTCTGTGTCCCTAGACATTCCTTACAAACATGGAGAGATTGCAGAGCCAGTTAGCATTTGAAGATGCATGACACAGCTCTCTCAGTAACATGGGCAGCGTTGGCATCCAGCGGCAACGCACCCTTCCCAAAGAACATGGCACTCTGGGTAGGCTTACCCTCATCTTCACTGCACTGCACCTGGGTGGCCCCCTGGCTCCTCTCCTCCTTGGTTTTGGTGGTGGTGAGAGAAGCTGCTCACAAGAAGGGAATAGAGGGGGATGCATGGCTTTAAGCTCCAGATATCGTCATACATCTAATTTGTATAAGTCCGCTCTCTCCCACATTCAACAGAGCCCCTGCTGTCATTGAACAGGAGGCCAGCATGTGGGGCTCCCATCAGACAAAGGGTAGGCGTGGCAAACTGAATGCAAGGTCCCCTATGTCTTGACTTTCTCGAAGGTGTAGGTCTTAAAGTTTGCCTTAGACTCCACACATCAAGTTTCTCCAAGGTGGGGCCGGGAGATATGGTGCGCTCTTCAAAGCGTCCGCTGTTGGTTAAAGAGTGTAACCTTTGCGCTGCACGTTGATGGGTAAACTTTGCGGCAATGCAAGCAGCGGGAGAGGCAGAGTGGCCTGAAACACTCCGCGTCACAATGCGCTCCCACCATGATTTAAATGCGGCTTGCAGCTAGACCATAAGGCCAGACTGAGAGCATGCATGCGCGGGAGAGGAGATAAGCGGTGCTCACATGCCCGCTTTAATTTGCATGACTAGGGAAGTGGTAAGGGAAGAGGAGAAAGGGGAGTGTGATGCCCTCTGGCCCCCTTCCTCTACTGCAGCATGCTCAAAGGGCATCACATTCCCCTCTCACTTGCCCACCCTCAGAAGACTGCACTTGGCGTGGTTGGATCAGACACAGCCTTTAAATGCTAGGGCTGGCCAAAGTAAACACAGCAATTACATTTGGGGCTTGTTCATGCCCGGAACCTGAATTGACAAGGTAAGGTTCCGCATCACACCAACGCCGCACGCGTTGGGGGGGAAGTATGCACCGCGGCCAGGAAGTGGTCTGGCTCTGGCTGTTAACCTCAAAAAAATCCCACGCTGCACAGTGCTCATTGCTGCCACCTGAATTTTGCTTAGTTCACACAGTCGCACCTCCTGTCGTTGTGCTCAAGTGGGCCCATTGCGCCCAGAGTGCTCTGCTTAACACCTAAAGTAGAAGTCCACACTCCTTCAAAGCTAAACTCACGAAATCTCACTGATTGGTTGGTTCTCAGTGGTGCTCCAGATTAAAGCTAGCAGGTGCATTTGAAACCAGAAACTGGTTTGTCACTGCAAGAGCATGCTGTGGAAAATTACCAAACTCACCCCCCCCTTCATTTCCGATGTCTGCTTTCCGGGACCACCAGCCCTTCAGCCAAGCCTGGCGCATGAGGAAGTAGTGCTTTGGCCTCCCAGCGACGCTTGGTTCTCCACCGCAGGCAGCTCTCAGCTTTAAGTACTCTTTTTTGAGCGGCTTTCCACTTGTTTTGAATCTGAGTAGGGCTCCTGTTGTGTCCCCTCCTTGCCGCTAGCTTGCTGAGGCCGGAGTATATTTTCCTGTTGGGGAGCCTTCCCAGCTACCCGCAGGTTAAATAGCCACCCCCCTGCTGATCACGGAACAGTATCATCGCATCCATCCTCCTCTTCCGACCAGTTCACACCCCGAGAGGGGCGACATATCGACCCTTAAGTGCTCACTGTTACTGAGGGTGATAGAATTGCGAGAGGGGGATGGGTAGCGAGCCCGCACCGAAGAAGCCTTGGAAGGGGCAGCCTGAGTGATGAGAGCTAACGGGGAAAACGGCGTGACGTTGCATGTTTAACCCCGGAACTTCCTGTCCCTCATGCCTCCAAGCGCGCAGGCTGTAAAACTGCTGTTAGAATGCTCCCAGCAAACAAGCATCCATGCGTTACGCCAGCAGGAGTCCTGGCGGTGTCCTATGAACTTCCAGTGCACGTTCCTCGCTTAAAGATCACTGTTCCCACACATACCTCATAATAATACAGGTACCGTACGTTTATAGGTCGGAGCTGTCATGACCCCATCTTGGAGCTTGCCTTAGGGACCATTGAATTCCCAGAGTGATTCCCCCCCCCCCACGTACAAACCACCGCATCTTTTTTTCACGCCTCCCAAAAGGTATGCACCGTGCACCCGCTAATCAGCTCATGAGACATTTCCTTTAGCAGTGAGAAAGGTAGTTCACCTGGATGCTATCTCCAAAGTGTGAGTGGAGAGGGGGGGAGATGTGTGGTAGAATTGAGAGACCGCAGGCGTGTAGGTTTTGGTTTATCAGTGGAAAAACTTTATTACGGAAAATAAAAAAAAAAAATTTTGCACATTAGCACACACACCAATGGTACAAGACATGAGCGGGAGGAGACTACTGCTGCACAGAGCGGTTGCAGTAGAGGTAGGTGGCCAGGGCATTCCTCACAGCCTTCCCCCTTGCCCAGATGCTGATCCTCAGAGTAGGACCCCTCACCCTGGTCAATTATGATGGGCTGCTGCTCTTCCATCTGAGTTAGCAGGGGGCCAGTCCACAGCCATTCATACTCTGGAGGGTACTGATTTTCAGCTTCGCATGGGTTGTGTAGAACAACACAAGAGTGGCAACCAGGGAGTTAACCCTCTCCACGCCCATGGGCAACGTATGCCACAGGCACTTCCACCTCCCCTTTAATGCGGCCCAAGGCGCGGCTCCACAGCACATCTGGCCCTGCTCGATTTCTTCACGCAATTTGTACAGAAGCTCTCTCGGCGTTCCGTGGATGAAGGCATGGCTTTACAAGCCCACCTCCGCATGTAAGAATGCGCCATCCGCCAAAATCAGCGATTGGGACAGCCGCGCCCGTGAATGGACAATACAGGGTTAACTGGGAAGAAGGCACCCCTGTCCATGGCCTGTGTGAGATGGCAACCCCTGAAAATAATGAAATTCGTGGCTTCTGCGGGGTGACCAATGTCCACCTCAAAGAAGCGTCGCTGTCATCGCAAACAGCCATACAGAACAATGGAGGCCACCCTCTTCCTGTTGATGTAGTCCGCCGAAACGTCCGATGGAGTTTAGAATCTGTATGTAGCACCCATCCAATTGGCCTCCGACGCACTGTGAGGAAGCCTATGTTGGCAAATCGGCGCATAACCTGGAGGTTGTTTGGGAAAAACAGACAGTTAGTGTCATGGTATTGCTCTGTGTCTCTGAACAGCGGCAGGGTGAGGCTACATGAGTGCGCTATGGGGCGATTCTGCAGGCATACCCTTGCCATGGGCGCTACTCTCTCCATCAGAAGTCTGCGCTCTGAATTTTCTTCATTTCCTCTCTTCTCTATTTTTAATACAGAAAAGTGGAGGGCCAGGTGGCTGAATAGCCCTCCCTGGATTCAAAATCTGGGCCCGTCCTGGTACCGCAGCTTTGCCAGGACAGGCCCCAGTTTAAAAAGATGCTGCCGCGCAAATTCACCCATAAACCTGCCTGGGTTGTGGTTGCCCAGTGCCTGGCACAGCTGTATCAATACAGTGTGCAATGCCAGGAGCTTGGCGGTATATAAGGAGTGGTGGCCGGTGGAAGCCATTTATAAGATACTCAAATCGCGAAAACAAATTAAATAGCATGCATATCTGCCTCAACCCCTGCGATCACGGTGAGGATATCTGCCCCTGGGTGGAACCTTCCCCAGCCAGCTTCCTCCCAAAAACTGGCCCCAGAATGTTCAAGCATTTTTGCCCTCTCTGACATGAGCGCACCCCACAGCTCCCTTTTTCTTCCAAAATTAGATGTGCATACCCACAATTCCTGGGCCGGTCGGCTCTGGGTTCGGAACTGGTAGCAAAGACGCATCCCGATGGCGTTGTTGAAGCCTACCCACCACGGCAGTCGCCTCCCCCCGTCCATTTCCGAATAAAATACCGAAAGGGGAACATGTGTCCCCCACTGCCTGGACTCTGTGTAATCAAACTCCAGAAAGGAATTCGAAGAGCTGTACCTCCAGGGCCACCAGACCCAAGAGAACCGCGCCCAAAAAGTGAGAGTGCCGCGACTGGTAACGCACTATCAAATAGCTGTCAGCCTACCTTCTCCACTGGATCCGCGAAACCCGGACAACCCTCTTGAACAGGATGTTCTTCCACGGCTTCACGGAATTCATGGACAGCTTCGAAAGCGGTGATGGTGCCCACTCCAAACTGCTGCCGCACCTCCCTGAAGGAGTTGGGACCTGACCAGATACCAAATGGCCATCCCCACTTTCGCATCTCCACGAACAGCGCCCGCCCGCATGCGTGTGTCTTGGCGCCTCAAATATCACTGAACGTGCTAGGCTGTCAGCGATCCTCTGGGCGTTCCTCTGCTCATCGCGGAAGTTCTTGAGGCGAACCTCATCGCCGTTCCATGATGACCACACGCCAGTTATACCGCAGTCCCTGCTACGATGCGGGTACGCCCAGAAGCGGCGCGGCGTGGAAGGCGGCGGCCAAGTATGGCGTGAGAGACCCACGCGCCCTAAGCCCACTGACCGGCGAAAGTGCAGAAGCCTGCGGCAAACTATGCATGCACATCCGTGGCGTGCATGAAGGCTTGTCGCGGCAGACACCACCGTCGTCCAGTGGCACAGAAGCGTCACAACCAGAAGAAGCAGCTCTGTCTCCTCTGTGTCCGGAGGCATTGCGACCTGATGGCTTTCCATCAGATATTATGCCCACAAAGCAGTTCTGTAGCAAAAGCGAGGCACAGCTGTAGTGAGGGCAACCTACTAACCAGGTAACGGTACACCGAGCTCCATAGTAACGCGAGAACTTCGAGGCTACGATATGAAATGGCGGCGAGTCCGCGTCTCAATCAACGCGAGATGTATCGAGGCTAGCGGCCCGGCCAATCAGGGGTTTCACCCACCCACGTCGATCCTCCGCGCGTGACAACGAATAGCAACGCCCTCGCGAATTGTATAAAGGAACGTTTAGCCCACCCCCGGACCGCCCAAGGACTGCGCGCAAGCCAATCAGATTCGTCGTTTGCACCGCATTCCTGTGAGATGCAAAAACACGGGACTCGCGAAGCAAGGGGAAGATGCGTGACTACAGGGCCATGTGCAAATGCCATCGAGCGACGAAACTACATTAAAAAGGCAAGGAATCAATGCGGTTCGCTTTTATTCTGGAACAAAAAGTGTGTGCGAAAACGCCCAAAGTGATGCTTCCTGTGTCCTTCTGAGGACCCCCTTCTCCAGTGTGGTGGAGGAAAGACAGAATTAGCTCTTGGAGGAGAGATGTTTTGTTGAAGCAAATGACTTCCCAAGCAAATGGCTTCTAAATTCCCAGCATTTTGTGATTGGCCCCAGCACCCATGGCAGTAGAGTTGCTAGGAATCTGTAGCCGATTATTCACAATATGTTTGCTGTGCAGTGGGAGCAAATGTCCGTCATGACAGAATTTATTGTACAAACCTATTTCCTGGAGCTCCACTTTCACTTTCTATTTCCTCTGCAGCAAGCAGAGAGAGAGAGAGAGGGGAGAGGAAGGGAGGGGGACAGAATATCAGCTCTAGAGACTACCAGGTGTGATGAGATCTGTGCCTTTAAGGCTAAGTTGACAGGTGGAGTTAAGAGAACTGGGGGAAACAGAGGCACAGGAGAGTTCAGTAGACAAATTCCTGCAGGCTGTGGGCTACCTCCTCATGTGTAAACAGAAAAATATTAGGAGACACCACTACAAGCCCACTGCACAGTGAAAAGCCCTGAGGTAAGCATTCCATACATAATGCGCCTGTGATTCCTAGAGAAGACTAATGCCAATTTCTCCAGAAGTGATGTCACAACATTGGCTTGACAGCTTTTTAAAAATTGTCTTCTGCAGCCACACCGAGCTGTAGCAGAAAGGACTACAAGGGAGAGATGATCTCCCACCCCCACTGGCGGCTTAGCAAACCTATATAACAGCCATTTTGAGGTGGGTTTTGTCTTAATTTGTTTAGGCGAGCAATGATCTGGAGGCAAATACACCTCTGATGGGCTCCTTCCATAAAGTAAAAGTCTTCCAAATATTGGCCATTGAGAATCAGATGAAGCTCCTGAATAACACATGAAGGGGGCCTTACTAATCCTTTTTATCATTATCATCATCTTGATGATGATGATGATGATGATGATGATGATGATGATGATGATGGTAGATGTTAGGGACCCAAGATGTAAAGGAGGATAAAGCAGAAAGAAGGAGGGGGCACCAATCAGCAGCTGGCCCCTCCAAAAACCTGGTGGAACAACTCAGTCTTACAGGCCCTGTGGAACTCCCCAAGATCCCGCAGGGCCCGGACAGATGGAGGAAGAGTGTTCCACAAGGGGCCAGGGCTGTAAAGGCCCTGGCCCGAGTGGAGGCAAGCCGCATTGAGGGGGTGGGAACCACCAACAAATTGGCCTCTGCCAAATGCAGGGGCCGTGAAAGGACATATGGAGTAAGGCGGTCCCGAAGGTATGAAGGTCCCAGGCTGTGTAAGGCCTTAAAGGTTAGCGCCCATACCTTGTGGATGATTCTGAACTCGACTGGGAGCCAATTCAGGCGGTGCAACACGGGCTGAATATGATCTCTGTAGGCGCCCTCTGTGAGCAAGCGAGCCACCGCATGTTGGACCAGCTTTGGATTCTGGATTCTGTTCTATCTGAGATCTTCTCTTCCCAGCTACCAATTTCTAGTGCTGAGGCTGGAAGTGTAACCGCTATGTTAAGAATGGGATGACCCAGAAAGGGGTGGAGTCTGAAGGGAACAGAAGGCTGCTGTACTCATGAGGTTGGAGGAAGCTACCAGGCTGGGACCTGGATATATTATTATAAGCTCTTAACACTTTGTTTAAGGTAACTGCAATGTTGCTGGGAATTAGTGGGAAGGGAGATGCTTAATTTGGCTATATTGTAAATGTTAGAATTTATTGTTTCAGAGGGTTTTTTTGTGTGTGAACATTCCAGTGTTTTGATGAAGGACTAGTGTGAATGGTGAGAGTTCTTTTGGGGACCTTCATCATCTTGAATCCAGTACACCAAGCTTCTGGAGTTTCATGAGCCAACCACTTGCAGGAAGAAATGGACTTGGTATTACAAGACTGTAGTTAGAAGGACTTGAAATGAAACTTAACAGGACTTTGAAGTGTTATGTTAAATGTTAATGTTTGATGTTATATGTTAAGAAAAGCAAAACATTGTGTTTACAATTTAGTTGTTGCAAACTCCTTCCAAATTCTGCCCCACATAACCCATAAGCTGAGGTTACAGAAGCATCTAGGCACACTAACATCATACTCAGAGTCCAATCTACAATTATTAGGATTTTATTTGTGGTTTTTAACAGACTAAATATAATATAGTGAATTATTTTAACATTTTATCTGAATATTTTTGTTGGTTGATATTTTGTCTAAAAGCCATTGTACTATATTTGCCTTAACTGATGATGCAATTTGGACTTATTTAGCTTTTGGTCTCTACAAATTCCATTGTAAGGTTTCCTGAGGGGTTGCCCACTTCAAGTTGGGAACCCTACACAAATGACTTAATAAACCCACTCTTACTTCATCCTCAGGCATTTCAAAATAGGGAGAGGTCCTTGTTGAACACCTGACTGGCCACCATATGTGGCCTGTGGGCTTGGGAGGGTCACAACTTTTGCAGGCCCTTTTTAAGGTAACACATTACTCTTTTGTGTTTGCTGAAAATCAAAGAATGTAGAGGGCAGGCATGGTGCATTCCCCTTCCACCTAGATCAGTGGTGGTGAACCTTTGGCACTCTAGATGTTATGGACTACAATGCTGGCAGGGGCTGATGGGAATTGTAGTCCATAACATCTGGAGTGCCAAAGGTTCGCCGCTACGGACCTAGATGAAATTGTTGGACTATTCATCTGGCATTCTCACATTCTGATAATCATGGATAAATCAGGGGCCAGGACCAGTGGTGGGATCCAAAAATTTTAGTAACAGGTTCCCATGGTGGTGGGATTCAAACTGAGGCGTAGCGCCAATGGGGCTGGGCGGGGCACGACGGGGGCGTGGCCGGGCATTCTGGGGGCGGGGCATTCCTGGGCAGGGCTGTGGCAAGGACGCAGCCACTGCGCCAGTCTTTGGGTGGGAAACGAATGCACGCAGGCGCAGGCTGCCACGCACACCGGTGCACCTCCTGCTAGACTGCTTCAAGTTCTGCGCGCTACTGCTGAGAGGAGGGTGTAACTAGAGCAAAAATCACATGGCAATATCACCAATTAGTAACCCCCTCTCGGCACACACAAATAATTAGTAACCTACTCTCGGGAACCTGTGAGAACCTGCTGGATCCCACCTCTGGCCAGGACTCATCTGCACATTCTCCCGCTTCACGTGTTGATTTCAATGCTCAGTTGTCTCTATTATCAGTTGTGGACTTCTCTGAAAGAAAACGCATGGCCTGCAGTTCAAACGTGCCCTCAGTCCTTCCTCTTTTTTTGATACTCTCATTTGTGGTCTCACCCTTCCAGTTCCACATCCAATGGGAGAGGTAAGATGTGGCATAATGCTAAATAAACTGAAATAAATTTATTGGAGATGCTTCATCCATTATGCTCAGATGCATTTGGCTTGAGCATCTTCTGAAGTTATGCTTTTGGGCTGGATGCCTTGATACTTTCTGTATAGAATTGCTGTGGCTGAAGAAGCCTAAGGTTGAAAGTGTTTAGCACTACTGATATCTATTTGATGTTTACATGTGGCCACCTTATCTCCTGATGTGGCATCCAGCTGAACATCTGGCAATTGGAGTACTTCCAACTTTTGATGTTTGTTCGTGCTTATACATGGCCAGTTTATCTCTTTATATGGTATCCAGGTGAGATCTGGCAACTGGAGTACTTCAGGCCTCTATCATCAGAGCAACAAGCAGCATACGATTTGAACATTCCAGTGTTTTGATGAAGGACAAGCATTCATTTCATCTCAGTTGATTTCAACACTGAAGGCCTTCTTGATTCTTACAACTGAATTGCAAGGATTTCATTGAAGGGATATTATTTATACAGAGACTCGTTATCTTTTGTGTATATTTTGGGATCCCTTTTCTGCCTGTTACTGTTGTTCATGTATTGTATTATTGTTTCCTTTGTTGATATTTGTGCTACTGGATGCCGTGCTTTTAATAATTTCTATTAAAGTGTATGGCTTTATTGCTGTTCTTTTGAGCCAGGCAGAGTAATTGTTCTAATAATACTAGTCCAAGGTCACCCAGCAGGCTTCTTGTATAGGAGCAGGGAAACAAATCTGGTTCACCGTATCAGAGTTCACCACTTGTAACCACTACACAATGCTGGATACCTTGAGGCCCAGTCTGAGAAGAGAAGTTAAGCAAGAGCCCTTGGGATCAGAACTAGAGGTAGTACCTTCATAAACAGGAAGTCCTTCGTTCCCTTCCCTGCCACTATATGTCAGCGTACTCATTTACTTGAAAACGACCACAACATCCTGAGTCAAAAAGAAGAAGAGACATCACTGCCGCTGTGTTCCAGCCATGGTTTTCCTGTCAGTTCCAGTGCACAGAAAGCTGCTTATTCTAACAGGACTGATTGTTAAGTGCTGCCTGAGGGAAGACGAACAATGATTTCCTATTGCCCTATGTGTGGAAAGCCGGTCTACTTTGGTAAGTTTATTCTGCTGAATCCAACAGGTTTTTGGGCTGAACTGAAGCATTTTAACATCTCCCATGTAATAGAGTATTCCAGTTGACTGATGCGCAGCTATGGCTACGTCACAGACTTAATCTACTTCAGTAATCCCTCTCTTCCCTCAGGGAGCTGAGGTCTTGTGGTAGTGATGGGGCGGGGGCTGACGGGCAAGAATAACTGGAGAGAAGGGTTGTCATTTACTGGTAGAGTATCTGCTTTGCATTGCAGGAGGTTCTAGGTTCAGCCCCCAGCATAACTAGTTAGTAGTAAGCAATGTGCAAAGACTACTCATGACCCTGGAGAAGTGTTGCCAGTCAGAACAGACAACACGAATGTCGATAGGCTGGACGCCTGAGTCAGTAGAAGACAGCTGCACACGTTCAGACGAAATGGTGTGGCGGATCTCACTTGAACCCTGCTGCTAAATTTGCAACCCCATCAGCACATCAACACAATGTGCAGCTGAGCTATGCATCTGTGGTATGGCCACATTGCACATATAATGGTTGAGGATTCAGTTTAAACAAGTCATCTTGCCTGCCAGCATTATGCTTAACTGGTGTCTTACAAAGAATTCTCAATATCCTCAAAACTACAATTATTGAGATTCTTCAAGGGAAGTTTGGAAAATCACAGTGCCAGTTCTAGAAAGAGTTACACTCTACTAACTCAATTAACTCCAGTGGTCTTAGAGAGGTCTAACTCTGTCTAGGACTGCATGATTAAAGTATTGTAAAACTAATATAGGCTTCGGATACAGGCATACGTCTTGAAGGAACAAAGTTTGTATGTAGTTGTAGGGGGCATCCGTGGATGAAAGACCATAAGGACACAAGGAAAGCAGATGAATCCATTTGACCAAAACTGCACAGCATAACAGAGCCAGATAAACCTAAGATCAGACAAGCTTGAGAGACACTGGTTAGAATGTTAGGCCCCTTCCGCACACGCAAAATTATGCGTTTTCAAACCACTTTCACAACTGTTTGCAAGTGGATTTTGCTATTCTGCACAGCTTTAAAGAGCACTGAAAGCAGTCTGAAAGTGCATTATTCTGCATGTGCGGAATGAGCCTTAGATTAGGGCCAGGTAGGCCTGAATTCAAATTCTCACTTAGCCATGATGCTCATCAGGTGACTTTGGACCAATCCTTCTCTCTCAATCTAACCTAATACAGTGAGGTGTTGTGAAATTAAAATGGAAGATGAAAGGGTGGGACAAAACTCAGATACATAAAAAGCTCACAAGTGTCTAACAGTCCCATCCTTACCCGGAGGTGGCTGGACATTGCACCAGTGTGGTGCCATCCTGCTGCCTCCAAGAGGGCTTTCCAGCAGTGTGGGATGCTCAAGAAAGGCCTGACCCTCTCCCCTCCCCTGCTGCTGGAAAGCCTCATAGGGCTAACAGGACTCATGGCACCATAGGGGTGGTGTAGGTCTGAGGGTAGAGTGATGTGCTCCTGGCCCTCAACTTTGAGAGGGAAGTGACTAATGTCAGCTTTGCCCCTGAGGATACCCCAGCCTGCCCCTCATGCTGACACCAGTGTTTCCTAGCATTATTGTCTTTTCCAGTGAGCCTTTTTTAGTGGCTAGTGTTTCCATTTAATTTTAGCTTTTACCGTGTTTCCCCGAAAATAAGACAGTGTCTTATATTAATTTTTGCTCCCAAAGATGCGCTATGTCTTATTTTCAGGGGATGTCTTATTTTTCTGTGTTCTGTACATCGGGCATGCTTCCAAACAAAAACTTTGCAATGTCTTACTTTCGGGGGATGCCTTATATTTCGCACTTCAGCAAAACCTCTACTATGTCTTATTTTTTGGGGATGTCTTATATTCGGGGAAACAGGGTAGCAGCAAAATCACCAGATAAAGTTTTTTCTTGGGCTGTATTTTATCAGGCTGCAAAGGAGCATGAGGTGTGTTGGGGTTTCCTATGTCAAAATTAGGTGTGCTGTATAGTAACAGGTCAACATAAAGGTCAACATAATTTATTCTGTAATTTAAAAGGGTTGTTGATTACATACATTGATTGTATACATATGTATAGAACAACTATGTATATAATATATGAGGGTGACATTTTGTACTTTTCCCCTGCTTTAAAAAAATGTAGATCCAGTACTACCAGACTCTTCACTTTCAGTACTAAAATAATACAGCTGAGCTGAAGAAGAAAATAAAGAAGATAAATATATCAATTCACCTTATACCCAACTTGCAGATGATCCTAGAGCTTCACCCTTCTTATCTTTGTAGATACTCACTCAAGGGTCTATGGTCACTGTCAGCTTTGTCTATATCTTGATTTTTCAAAAGTGCTGTTAATTTGTCCATATTTGTTAATTCTACTACTTTGTCTAACCATATTTGTTTAGTAGGATTTTCTTTAACTTTTCCGAGTTTTGCAAAGATTATCCTTTCAAGGAACACAAGTTGGGTCCAGGGAATCCAGCACAATTCTTCAGAAAAAAATGTAGCACTTAGTTTGTTTCTCAGCACATGGCAGACTGTCATGGAATTTGAACCTAAGACTTTCCAGAGCACCTGTGTATACACTAGTGCAGTGATGGTGAACCTATGGCACGGGTGCCAGAGGTGGCACTCAGAGCCCTCTCTGTGGGCATGCACAGAGTTCATCATGTGGACTCAATAATACATACACAGAGATCTAGGCTGGCCCAAATGGCTAGCTTGGATTATGATTATTAGCATTAAACCTAAGACCTAGTTTTGGGGAAGCAGTATAGGTAACCCTGTTAAGCGCTGTTAACCCCCACTGATTTTCATGTAAAGAACTAAAGCGAAATCCTTTACCTGGGAGTAAGCTCAGTTGCTGGCAATGTGGCTTGCTTCTGAGTAAACCCTCCTAGGGTCGTGATTCACCCATTGGAAGAGTTGCACAGTTGCTTCAAAGCAAAGCCACCGACTACCACCAAGCTTACTCCTGAGTAACGCATGCCTCAGAGCCAACCATTTTTTCTAAACTAAAACCTCAGTATTCAGGTTACATTGCCGTGTTGGTACTTTGCGATAAATAAGTGGGTTTTGGGTTGCAATTTGGGCACTCGGTCTCAAAAAGGTTCGCCATCACTGCACTAGTGGGTGTTTCTCTGTGCTGGCCTATTTAGCACAGAGGGGAACTGAGACAAGGTATTGTGTTTGTGTGATACGTGGCTGAATGTTCAGAAACCACAGTCTTCAAAAGGTGATGAATTATGAAAAGGGGAAGGACTCAGCATGGTCAGAGGCTTTCAGTAGCTCAGGAAGCACATGGCCAATGAGCAACAGAGGCCTGAAATGGTACAACTAAAAAATGAATTTGTATCAGGCGTCCTGCTTTTGTTGCCTGTTTCCTAAGAACGTTGCCGAAAGATGCTCCTGAGAACTTCATTGTTGCATGGCAAAGGGAACTGCGTGGTTGTCCCTCCAGTTGATCCATCTCCCATTGAGGTTTATACAACACACTCAAGAAGAACTGGAAGTTAGCCTTCCTATTGATGCATGCAAAAGGGTTGGGATGGTGAATAGGTGTCATGTACATGAAAGATACTGCACCTGAATATTATGGGCACTTTCACTCATGCTAAATAATGCACTTTCCATCCACTTTGAATGCAGTTTGATGATCATTTGCAAGTGGATTTGGGCATTTCACACAGTTAAATTCAGTTTCAAAGTGCATTGAAAGTAGATTGAAAAAGTGCTTTATTTGGCCTGTGTGAAAGGGCTGTGTGGCTTACGTTTGCTGAGGGTTTCCTTGGGCTCAGACACATCGAAACAGGATGTGTTCTTACACAGCCCTCCATCTCTCTCCCTCCCTCCCTCCCTCTCTCTCTCTCTCCCTCTCTCTCTCTCTCTCTCTCCCAGTTTAAAATTATTGTATTTTATTACAAGATCATGTAGTACTTAATAAACTACAGCAACAGCAGTAACAATAAGTGACATTCATATAGCACAGGAGAGTGTTCAAGACAGTTTGCCTACCTATCTCAATAAACCTTACAACCACAATGTATGTTAAAATTATAACCAAATGGAAAAAGGGCTAAGAAATCAGACCACCTAGTGAATTAACTGTTTGGACTGAGATTATCCTTGCAGTCTCTCTGTAAACCAGCTCTGCCCCATGGCTGTTGACCCCAATCTATTTAATATCTTTGTGAAGCCACAGGAAGGGGTCATCAGGAGGTTTGGGTTGCAGTATCACCAATATGCAGATGATGCCCAGTTCTCCTGTTCTTTTCCACCTAATTCCACGGATGCTGTCGATGTTCTGAACCGATGTTTGGAGTCAAGTAATGGGCTGAATGAGAGTGAATAAGATGAAACTTAATCCTGGCAAGACAGAAATTCTCTGGATTAGGGGAAAGGCAGGCCTGAGACTTGAGCTCTCTCCTGTCTTGAATGGGGTTACCCTTCCCTTGAAAAGCCAGGTTTTGCAGCTTGGGACTGCTATTTGACATAGGAATCACGTTAGACAACCAAGTGGCTGCGGGAATTTAGAGTGCTTTTGCCCAGCTTTGGCCAGTGTGTCAATTGTGGCTGTTCTTCGACCAGTCAGATCTAGCCACAGTGACTCATGTCTTAGTTACAACCAGACTGGACTACTGCAACACATTTTACTGGGGTCTACCCTTGAAGAGGATGCAGCAACTGGTGCAGATGGCCATGGGAAGCATGTGTCCCCCATATTAGAGCTATACACTGGCTACCAATCCATTCCCAAGCCCAATTCAAAGTTTATTTTTGACCTTTAAAACTGTTTTTTGCACAGCCGAAAAACAGCGCCCTAGGGATGGTAAGAACATTGTTCCTGGGGCACTGTTCGCATAGCATCGCAACAGTGCTGTGCTCGGGCCCCCCAACCGGCGCAACAACGCCGCTTTTGAAATTCACTCTCTACGCAAGTTTTTCCAAAAGTGGCATTTTCGCGCCAGTGCGGTGCGACGCGCACCAGCATGTGGACACTGCTTTTGGCCCCTCCGGTTTCCTGTTTACTTACCTCTCCTCCCTGCGCAGGTCTGAACGGCTAGAGGGACACACCCATGCTGTCCTCTGACCCCCGGAGGTTGGAGGGCGGAGTGGGTGTGTCCATCCAGCTATCCAGAGCGGTGCAGGGAGGAGAGGTAAGTAAACGGGATGACCTGCGGGCGGCTCCATGTGGTTTACCGTGTGAGCGGTCCCAAAGCTCCACCAGCATAATAACAGTGGAAAGCTGTTTCCTGCCGCTGTGCAGAAACGGCCTCTATGTGAGTTGTGATTTTAAAAAATTCTGGTTTTTTAACTGTTTTCAGTACATTTTATTTTCTATGTATTTTATCTATATTATCAGCTGCCTTGAGCTCATAAAGAAGAAATGTGGCTAACAAATGTTTTAAATAAATAAATCAAGTCAGTAAAATTATTTAGGAGCCAAGAAGTCCCTGGTTTTGACCTTGGCTCACATATCACCCTGGTCAAAAACTTCTTGCAAGTCGCTATCTTTCAATCTCACACTTTCTTTGATCTGTAACACTGGTCTATCTTATAGAGTTATTGTAGAGGCTATTAAAATAATGTAAGTGTGAGACTGTTTGCACTTGAGATAGCACTGTGTAAGAGTTATTTTCTCCAGCCAGGCAGATTTGCTGACAGTATAGTGGGACAGTACAGTTTTCTGTGGTCTAATGTTACCTAAAACTTTTTGGTTCATCAAATTCCAGTTAAAGGAAAACAGTCAATTGGTTTTCTGTTTAAAGTTTCGTGTTCTATAGACTTTCTCCTCTTCCCCTTCCTTTATTTTTGTCTGTCTGTCTGTCTGTCCTTCCTCCCTTCTTTCTTCAGAATAATACAAGTTGTAAAATAGAGAACATAGCTAGACAAACAGGAAGACGTATGTATGTGAGTAAAATACCGTAAAGTTGCGGCTGACAAGGTGACCCGTTGGGGTTTTCAAGGCAATATAAACTGTAAAATAAAGAGCATAGCTAGATAAACAGGAAGAGTGTTAAGTATCTAAAAGTTGCAGCTGACTTAAGGGGACCCATTAGGGTTTTCAAGACAAAAGACTAACAGAGGTGGTTTGCCATTGACTTCCTCTACATAACAATCTTGCTATTCCTTGTGGTCTCATCCATGTATACACCAGGACAGATCTTGCTTAGCTAGATCTGGCTAGTGTGAGCCATCCAGGTCAGGGGAGAAAGCTATATACAGATGACGAATTGGATACTTTACCCCAACATCTGCCCGCATTTAATTCTGGTGTCCATGATTGAGCTGGAATGTTGTCATAACAAGATATATATGCATGTAGGTTTGTTTGCACGTGTGTGTGTGTGTGTGTGTTCCTCAAAACAGTGACCAGTTTATGGGTAAATTCCGTCAGCTTTTTATGCTCAGTCTCACCCAATTCTCCTCCTTACTAAAGCTCCCATCCCTCGAGGCTTTTGTCTATATAGATCCCATCATCTCACAGCATATACTTTTTTTAGGTGATCACAGGGGGAATCTTCTTCCCTTTTTCACTTTTCTTTAACTTTGGTGATAAAATATCAACATAAAGATTTTCTACACCAAATGCACCTAATGAAGTGAGATCTGAAGGTTTACGCTAGAATTAAAAAAAATAAAACGATTATAAAATATCAGCATGAAGATTTCCTACACCAAATACATCTGGTGAAGTGAGATCAGAAAGTTTATACTAGAATGAAGTTCCCAGGAGCTTAATTGGGCTTGGAACAATGGTGCGGGGGAAGATCCATGTGGGTCTGCAACCTGCGGCTCTCCAGATGTTCATGGACTACAATTTCCATAGCCCATGCTGGCAGGGGCTGACGGGATTTGTAGTCCATGAACATCTGGAGAGCCGCAGGTTGCAGACCCCTGCAGATTCAGCTCGGATCTTCCTCCGATAAGGAGTTCCAGAACCCATCTGTCGGTTTAAGCTCGAGTCATGACATTCATTGTGTCTGTAAAGTGCTGTCAAATTGCGGCTGACTTACGATGACCCCAACGAGGGGCTTTCAAGTCAAGTGAGAAGCAGAGGCAGTTTGCCATTGCCTTCCTCTGCAGAGCCTTCTTTGATGGTCTCCCTTCCAAATACTGACCCTGCATTCCTTCTGAGATCTGATAAGGTTGACTATACATTGTACTTCACATGACATTCACTACAGTCATAATAAATGAGAACTGATGGGACAGACCCATTTTTAGGTACAACTTTTTACAAGTAAATATTTCGTTCAGTACAATAAAAAGCTACACATAATGAAAACACATAAAAACACAAGGGTGAGTTCAAGCGCAGAAATTAAAGATACTGTTGCTTAATCAGTGGTGGTAATTAAATCCTGAGGGTTATGGAAAGGCCTAGCAGTAGTGATATGCCCATATCAATAACCGTATATATGAATGTCCCACTACCATAGTAGTTATTACCACTGCTAATAATCACTATGGTATTTGGTCAAGTAAATACTGCTGAGAGGAGTAATTAATACTGATGGTATACTAACAGGGCAAACAGCGCTGTAAATGCTGTCAAAAATGACTGTGTATTTGAGTCCTGGCTGTGAAATCCCTTCCACTAATGAGTGTTTATAGGCATGACCTTAAGAAGCTTGTTTGCTTGCCAGTATTTTGACTTTGCAAGGAGAAATGCGGCTGGAGAATATTTAAGGTGATGAAAGGGGTAAAAAGAAGAAGAAATAAACTGAACTGACCGTTGATATTCGCCATTTAAGCTTAGATATTTGTGCCCCTGGAATACTTGCCTTTCTTCCTCTCGTAAACACTGAATCTGTTTCCTTTTTTTTTTTAAACCTTGCCTCTTTGGTATTGCCATATTATATTCGCTTGAGTGCAGTTTCCTATGGCAGGTTACCTAATCATCAGCTCGCAATTAAAGGAAACAAAATGTGAGGACAATTAAATAAGACAGCCTGTATGTAATCACACATTCCAAAGAGCCCAGGTTTCCAGAAAAGAGGGAACGGATTTCTGCCAATGCCCCACTCTCACTGAAGACCCTCCAAATTTTGCCCCCAAATAGGGATGTCAGCCTCCATGTAAGACCTAGTGATCACCTGGAATTACAGTTTATCTCCAGAATACAGACTCTTAAGAGCACAGATCTTCAGAAGTGTGTGGTTGAATACCGGGCAGCAACAAATATCAAACTCCATTTGCCAATCTTTGAATTGTTTCTCAGAGATTATTATAGGAACATAAGAAAGAGCCTGCTGGATCAGACCAGAGTCCATCTAGTCCAGCACTCTTCTACTCACAGTGGCCCACCAGATGACTTTGGGAGCTCGCATGCAGGATGTAAAAGCAATGGCCTTCTGCGGCTGCTCCCAAGGACCTGGTCTGTTAAGGCAGTGCAATCTCAGATCAAGGAGGACCAAGATTGGTAACCATAGATCAACTTCTCCTCCATAAATCAAGCCCCTTTTAAAGCTATCCAGGTTAGTGGCCATCACCACCTCCTGTGGCAGCATATTCCAAACACCAATCACGGGTTGCATGAAGAAATGTTTCCTTTTATTAGTCCTAATTCTTCCCCCCCAGCATTTTCAATGAATGCCCCCTGGTTCTAGTATTGTGAGAAAGAGAGAAAAAATTCTCTCTGTCAACATTTTCTACCCCATGCATAACTTTATAGACTTCAATCATATCCCCCCTCAGACTTCTCCTATCCAAACTAAAGAGTCCCAAACGCTGCAGTCTCCCCTCATGAGGAAGGTGCTCCAGTCCCTCAATCATCCTTGTTGCCCTTCTCTGCACTTTTTCTATCTCTTCGATATCCTTTTTGAGATATGGCGACCAGAACTGAATACAGTACTCCAAGTGTGGTCACACCACGGCTTTATATAAGGGCATGACAATCTTTGCAGTTTTATTGTCAATTACTTTCCTAATTATCCCCAGCATAGAGTTTGCCTTTTTCACAGCTGCCATGCGTTGAGTTGACATTCCCATGGAACTATCAATTAAGAAGCCCAAATCCCTTTCCTGGTCTGTGACTGATAGCACTGACCCCTGTAGCATGTATGTGAAGTTTGGATTTTTTGCCCCTATGCGCATCACTTTACATTTTGCGACATTGAACAGCATTTGCCATTTCTTAGCCCACTCACCTAATTTATAAAGGTCCGCTTGGAGCTCTTCGCAATCCTTTGCAGTTCTCACTACCCTACATAATTTGGTATCATCTGCAAACTTGGCCACCACACTACCCACCCCTACTTCCAGGTCATTTATGAATAGGTTAAAGATCCCTACATCTCTCCATTGTGAGAACTTCCCATTTACACCCACCCTTTGCTTCCTGTTTCTCAACCAGTTTTTAATCCACAGGAGGACTTCCCCTCTTATTCCTTGATTGCTGAGTTTTATCAATAGTCTCTGGTACTGACTGAAATAGAAATAACATTTTAAGGCAGAACATTCATTTTATTGTGGCAGTTCTGACCAACAGAGTCAGCTGCAAGTTCATCTGTATGTTTAGATCTTGTTTAACTTTCCTCCATTTTTAAAAATAATTATCAAATAGAGTATTATTTTTATGAGATATTTCAACTCCCAAATATTTACCTTTCTTTTCAATTTTAAATCCAATCATGGTTTCAAGTTTCATTTGATCCTGCCTATTCAGATTTACAATTTTTGTTTTCTGGTTATTTTTTTTTAGTCCTGATACTAATCCAAATTCTTCAAATATTACCACTGCTTTTTGAGATGATGGTATTGGGTTTTCCAGTAATAGAACTACAACATCATCTGCAAATGCCTTAATTTAATTTTTCCCCATGATCTTTTTTCCTTTCACTTCATCATCTCTCTAATTCTAGTAAATAACATTTCTAATATTAGGATAAATAATAGAGGAGAAAGAGAGCACTCTTGTGTCCCTTTCTGTTGTGATTTTTGAGAGAATTGTTCATTAACTTTAATATCAGCTATCTGCTCAGAATATATGGCCTTTTCCGCACATGCAGAATAATGCACTTTCAATACACTTTCAATGCACTTTGAAGATGGATTTTACTGTGCGGAATAGCGGAAAATCCACTGTGCGGAAAATCTACTTTCAAACAATTGTGAAAGTGGATTTAATGTGCATTATTCTGCATGTGCGGAAGGGGCCTAGGGTTAGGGTTCCTCTAAGAAAATGTTCCTCTAGCCCTACATTTTCTTTAAAAAATTGCATAAATTTCCAATTAACATTACCAAAGGCCTTTTCCAAGTCTAGAAAAATTAAGACTGCGGGGTTTTCAATGTGCAAATTTAAATATTCTATTACATTTATTACAATTCTTATGTTATCTTTAATCTGCCTTTTTATTTAAAAAAACTGATTGTTCCTTCTTAATATAATCTTTTAAAGCCTTTTTTAATCTTTGTGCTAAAATATCACTAAAAAAATTGGTAATAGTTATTTAACGACGTGATAGGTCTATAATTCCTTACGTCCATAAGATCATGGCCTTCTTTTGCAATTAATGTTATACAAGTTTGCTTCCATGTGCTAAGGAGCTCCCCTCCTTCTAGTTTATCATTCATTATCTTCTGTAATAGCAGCAATATTTCATCAGTGCAGATATTATAAAAATAGCTGAACTACCCACCTGGGCACAGGGCATTATTTAATTTGCTTCTTTTAATACTCTCTATAATTTCACATACCATAATCAAATTATTTAGTAATTTTCTTTGTTATAAGTTTCTTATTTTTTTTTGCACTAAGTAGTCCTCAATTAAGTTTTCATTTATAGTCGTGAAAAATAGTTTTAAAAATTTCTCTTGGATTTTCTCCTCTGTTATTACTATTTGCCGTTTTTTAAAATTAGTTATTCTTCCTTTTGCTTTCTTCTGTCTTAATTTATAGGCCAGCGATCTACCTAGCTTGTTTGCAAACTTGAAATTTTTCCTTTCAGTATATTTTAGTTTTTTCTCCATATCAGAGACTATTAACCTAGACAATTGTCTCTGGTGGTCTCTCACCTTTTGCTTAAGATGTTCATTTGTTGGATCTCCTTTTTCCTTTTCTATTTCTTTAATTCATTTAATATCTTTTCCCTCCCTTTTTCCTGGGATTTCATTTTTAATATAGTAGCCATCTGAATAAGTAAACCCTTTATGGATGCCTTACTAGTATTCCATGCAATATTATTTTTAACCTCATTATTGAGGTTAATCTCAAAAAAGTTTTTTTTATATTTTTCCACCAGTTTTTTCTTTTCAAAATTCATTCATTCATTTTCCACATGATCTTTTTTGTTCTTCTATCGTTAATTGCTAGCAATACAGCATTATGGTCTGAGAACACTCGTGGTTTGATATCAACTTTTGATGTTTTCAATGTTAAGTGACCTGTGTTGCATATCATGTCAAATGACTTATGCCTGTCTGAATCAGTGGCATCCCACTTCAAAGCAGTGGCGTACTCCCTGGCCCTGCCCAGTCCCCTGAATTCCCCCTGCCACGCAAGACACTTTCCTGTGTAGCCTGCCCAAAAGCAGAAGTGAATCAGCGGATTCAGCAGGGTTTGAAGGCTTTCAGTCAAATCCCAAATAAAGTTATGCTGGAAGTTCATTTAGAACTTCTCTTTAGAGTTGCAAAGCTACAGCTCCTTGCTTGTGCTGAGGTCCCAATACGACTCCTCACCTTCTCCCTGCGGTGGAAACCGGAGCAGGCAGTGTCCTTCCCAGCATCTTGCCAGCCCCTTGATCTACAATCCGCCTGCCTTTCCCTTCCTTTGCCCCCTTTCCTGTTTTGTAGTCAGGAACCAAAACTAAAAATCGATTCTGCACAAACACAGCTCTTCCTGTTACTGGCTGCCTGTCCCTTGCTGTGAGGTGGGGCCATGTGAGGTGGGCTTGTGTGAGGCGGCAGGCCAGGCAAGGTGGTGAGCAAATATAGATTGGTAGTTAGGGGCACAGGGGAGAAGGGGCAGCCAAATGCATCCCCCCATGTGACCAAGGCGAGTGGCACTTGGGTCGAAAGATACCCTCCCTCCCCGCCCCACAAGATATACCACTGGTTTGAATAGAAAGTTAAATTTTTAAAGGATTTTAGAGTTTAGACAGGATCAACCCATACCACCTCTATGAATTCCCTCATGAACTATTTCTGGCCTTCCAATGGGAACATGGGGTTTTATTGCTTCTATTTCAATAACTAAACCCTAAAGAAAGATGATTCTAGCAAATTATGCTGAGAACAGCTGAATGAGCTCCCTCCACCTGACCCAGAAGGAAAAATCAGGGCAGGCATTTTGCAGGGACAGAGACCTGATAGGGAAACTTGGAATTTATGTCCCTGCTGGATGAATCCAAAACCAGACTCTGAAGGTTTCACATGCAACTTTAGCATCAGAATAATAGCGACAAGGTGTTTTAGATTAGTGCAAGAACAGCAGATGTTTGGGAAGCTAAAAACCAGTTTGCTCACTTTTCGACTGCCAAAAATAATTTGATATTTCCTTGCTCCCCAAAATTTGTAATTAAAATAATTTTTCCACATGTTCAGGCACCTGTTCTTTCCCCTCTGTGATGGGTACAGTGGGACTTGCAGTGGGCAGAAGAGGCAGTTGGATCACTAAAGGCTCCAGCCAAAAGCAAAGACACTCCCCTTTAACCCACCCCTTTCCCCAATCCTTTGGAAAAAACAATAGCGTAAGTAGTGAAGTGTTTTACAGGTTATTGAGCAGTCTTCATAGCCACTGCTAGCAGCAACTGCGTGGCAAAATTCCAGCCCCTGCAGAGGAATCCGAATTCTGCTCTGCAATGAGCCTATTTTACAGTCCCTTCACCATGCACCAGAGCTCAGTGGCACAGAGTGGTAAGCTGTAGTACTGCAGTCAAAGCTCTGCTCACGACCTGAGTTGGATCCCGGTGGAGGTTGGTTTCAGGTAGCTGGCTCAAGGTTGGCTCAGCCGTCCATTCTTCCAAGGCTAGTAAAATGAGTACCCAGCTTGCTGGGGGTAATGTGTAGATGGCTGAGAAAGGTAACGGCAAACAAACACATAAGCAAAGTTGGTGTGGTAAGCGTCATGATGTGACATCACCCCATGGGTCAGTGGTGACCCGTTGTTAGCACTGGGGACTACCTTTCCTTTACCTCACTTTGCACCTAAATAAAACTCCAACTCACCAAGACCCTCTATTTCAATCTTCCTTTCTGGTGGAATGATATATTACAGTACTAATTTGTCTTTTCAAATGATAGGTTCATTTATGCCACTATAAAGTGTCAGTGATGAAGGATGCTTTTCAGGGAGAAAGGGCTAGGCGAGCAAAAGAGATACTTTTGCCTCTTGGGTTTCTCCTTATAATTTCAACACTCCTCTGACCATACATTCCAAATTTGGCTGACAGATGTGTGTTTCTGGCAGTCTGGAACCGGACCGGGAAGCAGAGGTGAACTGGGACACCAAAGGGGGTCAGGAGTAAGCCTAGCTGAGTGGACCACATGTACTAGCTACATCAAGGGGTTGTTTGGCTCTGATGGTCACTGATGGTCAGGTCATAGCCAAGATTCCTCTGCAGTGCTACCAGTGCACTTCGGCCACTCAACCCAGTTTGTTCTTGGCTTGTTTTAAAGTCCCAGCCCACCTGTTCTTCCAAGTCAGCAGCACTACTGAACTCACCTTCCTCTTGGTTGACAGTGGGCGTTTCCCCACTCTCCACGATCCCCCCTATGCCGCGCGCCCGGGTGTCCCCACAACCCCACGCTCTGCATGGGGTCATCAAAAGGCACCATTTACAAGAGCACTAGGGATGCTGTGCACTGAGGGGGCGCGACAGCGGCAGCGTTGGGGCGGCTGCGCTGTCACCGCCCCTGTCGTGGGGAGTGCCAGGGGACCCCACTCTACTTGAGGAGAGTAGCGCGGGGCTTAAGGTAAGTGGGGAAAGGCCCAGTGTCACACCGGAGCAGAAGATCACTGGGAATATTCTTAGAATAAAGTCGTTTGGTCATTTACCCCAGTGGTGGAATTCCACTTCAGCAGAACCGGTTGTTAAAATGGTGCTTGTAAACAACCAGTTGTTAAATGATTTGAATCCCACCACCGAAACCGGCTGTTAAATGATTTGAATCCCACCACTGATTTACCCCCATTTTCCACCAGTGCTTCCAAGGTTACAGGGAGAAAAATAGGAGAAAGTAGGAACGACGCCAGACAAATGTTGCAACATTACATCTAAGTGGTGTGATGCCACCTCTGGGTTCTCACTGGAAGTGACATTGTGGTGTTGAAGCAATATCATTCATAGGGGCTCAACCCTCCAGCTATAGGGGTTGCCAATGCTTGATTGGCAACTGTACACCATTCCAATATTTAGGAGTGGAATTAAGAGCTAGATTTAGCCTCTCCCACCTTTATCTACCCCTGCCAAAAGCTGATTATTAGGATTGGGGCCATCATATTCCATGTTTTTCACTTGGAAAACATATTTCCATTCTTCTCAAATATTTCTATTTCCTTTCCTGCAAAAAAAAGGGGGTATTCCTTTCCATTCGCTTCAAAAGATCCAGAAATATTACCCTTTTAATCTCAACATTAGCTAAATCATATCTGAAAATTCGGTACTGATCCCGGGTCAACAAGAAGAAGAAGAAGAAGAAGAAGAAGAAGAGTTTGGATTTATATCCCCCCTTTCTCTCCTGCAGGAGACTCAAAGGGGCTTACAATCTCCTTGCCCTTCCCCCCTCACAACAAACACCCTGTGAGGTAGGTGGGGCTGAGAGAGCTCCACGAAGCTGTGACTAGCCCAAGGTCACCCAGCTGGCGTGTGTGGGAGTGCACAGGCTAATCTGAATTCCCCAGATAAGCCTCCACAGCTCAAGTGGCAGAGCTGGGAATCAAACCCGGTTCCTCCAGATTAGATACACGAGCTCTTAACCTCCTACGCCACTGCTGCTCCTTTCTGTGATGAGAATTAAGTAGGTTCATTGTGGTAAGCTGTGGGATCTGTGAGCCTGGCCAGAGACTGGATTTCTTACTGTGTGAGATGTTTATTCGATAGGACATGGAGCCCTCTACAGCCTCCTGATACGAATGAGCAGCCAGTGAGGAAAGTGTTCATATGCTTACTAATGCTTCACCTCGGGAAGGGCAACACAACATCCAGCTTGTTCGGAACAGTCTTTTCCCTAAGGCTTAAAGAACGTCCTGTGCGAGAGGAGAGGGCCGCGGCATGCCTCGCAAGTGAGCTAAGGAAGGGAATGTGGTTTTAAAGTGTGACTGATGTGCTGTGCATTTAATAAGTCCCAGTGCATCCTGCTGGAAAGGGGATGGGACAAAACCGCTGACAGATTTATTTTCTGGTATCAGATGGCTCCATTATTAATCAGAGAAGGTAGATACTGAGGGAAGGAATGAGGTGAACAATAGAAATAACCTTAGGAACTGGGGAAACTTCTTATCTGTCTATTCTCTCTGAGTGTTCAAACGTTAAATGAAAGGTATTTGTTGAAATAACTCATATGTTTGCACTGTGCTTTAAATTCATTCCTTTGTATCGAATTCTGAACATGACCCTGGAGCGCTGATTTAAAAAATGCAGAATACAGTGGTTGCTTCTTTGCTACAGGTTTGGAGGAATCCCCCGGCTGGCAGAAAAATACAACTTAAAAACAACAACAAAAACATGGGAGGTTTTAAACCTCCTCAAATTGGAGAATGCAAACCAACAGCTTGTACAATATCACAACAGCATAGCTGGCATTGTGAGGTTGCCTAGCAACCAAGGCACAGGAGCTTTGGCCCAGGCAACCCCTGTATGACTTCCACTTTGAGGGGAGGCAGGAGCAGAGGGCGGGGAGAGGGGAAGGAAATTGGCAACTGGGAAGAAAGGGGAAAGAGGCAAACGGGAGATGGAGACGGAGAGACATCTTTTTTTTATGTTTAATCTACAACCGGGAGGTAGGTTAATTGGGGGACCCATCCAAGATTGGAGCTGATGACAGTCCTCCTGGTTGAAGGGAGGAGTCAGGTGTGTATGAAAAGAAAGCACAACGTTTTAGATTCTGATTTGGGAGAGGGGAAGAGAGAGAAAGGACAGTCCAGAGTTGGCAGCTCCGGGTTGGGAAACACCTGGAAATTTGGAAGTGGAACCTAAGGAGGATAGAGTTTGGCAGGAGGAGGGACTTCAATGTCAGAGAGCACACCTTCCAAAGTGTCCATTTTCTCCATGTGAGCTGATCTCTGTTGGCTGGAGATCAGTTGTAATCCCAGGAGATCTCCTGCCAGAACCTGGGGTTTGGCAACCCTGCTGTGAGTTGGCTGGAGCACTTTGCAGGGTTGCCAGCTATGGATTGGGAAATATCTGAGGATTTTGCGGGTGGAGCCTAGGGAGCGGGGTTGCCAACTTCCAGGTAGTGGCTGGAGGTCTCCTACGATTACTCAGGTTTCCAGGCAATAGAAACCAATGGTGTAGCAAAGGGGAGGTGTGAGGGAGCTTGAGCCCCAGACACCATTGAAACTGGTCACATAGAGGGCATGTTCAGCCAGCCACCCCCTCCCTCCCCCCAGCCAGCATCAAGCCTCCAGGTATGAGTAGAGTAGTCCCCGGGGGTGGAAGACCAGGAAGGCAATTGGAACGTGCAGAGTGTGTTCCACTGGGTACTGCCAACCTGGCTGGGAGAAGCATGCGAGATGAATCCAGCACAGTAGGCAAGACTCCAGCAGTGAGTAGACAGCAGGCCAAGTAGTGCCTGCTTCTGCTGCTCCCTAGGGGAGTTAGCCTCCTGCTGGGTGGGGACCAGTGACATAGGTATAGATTTTTTGTGGAGTGGGCTTGGGGGGGCGTGGCTCAGGGGGTGTGGCCACGACCAACCCCCACCCCTGGGGTTGTGGCCACACCTCCCCAAGTGCCACTATTCTGGTCATGTGGGGGGCACAAAATTGACCCCCCACCTGACTAGGAAGATGGCAGGGGTGGAGCCGTGCACCCTGGACCCTGCCCATGTCATGCCCATGTTGATGACAATGACATGGGTGGGGTCAAGGGCGCTCGAAGACGACGAGGCAGCAGGAAGTCCTGCTACCTCGTTGTCTTCGAGCACCCTCAACCCCACCCATGTCATCATCATCAACATGACATGGGCAGGGCAAGCAAGGAAATGCCAGACAGAGCAGTCCTTGCTGGGGCTGCTGTGGGGATCCGGAAGGCAGCGGGGGGAGCAATCCAGTGGGGAGCAGGCACCCTGGCTCTTCCCTGCCCCCGCCTGCTCTGGTGTTTCCTTGCTTGCAAGCAAGGAAACTCCAAAAGCAGGTGAACGCTCTGTCTGCAAGCAAGGAAACACCAGAGCAGCCAAGGGGATCCAAGGGGAGCCAAGGCTGCTGTGGGGATCCAGGAGGCGGCGGGGGGTGGGAGCGGTCCGGTGGGGAGCGGGCACCCCGGCTCTTCCCTGCCCCCACCTGCTTTGGAGTTACCACCCTAGGCTTATACACGAGTCAATACATTTTTCCAGTTTTAGGTGGTAAAATTAGGTGCCTCGGCTTATACACAGGTTGGCTTATACACGTTGGCTTATACACGAGTATATACGGTAGATTGCCCTCATGTATTTTGTCAGGAAATAGCAGCCTGTGAAGATTTTCAAATTAGTGCCACAGTACAAAGGAAGTAGGTTTTTAATGCTTTCTCCATGCAGTTTCACAGACTGAAATCTCCTTGCGTGGGGGCAGGAGTTATTAGTATTGGACGGAGAGAAAGTCATCTGCACTTTGGAAAGAAAGTCATCTGCACATTTTTCCACCTAGGGCACAAGGGAGTTTCAATTCAGCAAAGCCATGCAGCGGGAAGTGGTTAAAACATCTACTCCCTTTTATAGAGATTTCTGTCTGCTAATGAGATCATTTATTTGAAACTCCACCCCTGTGAAATATGGCTGCCCCACTTAAGGGAAGCTGACTGCTGCCCTGGTTCAGAATAAAAGGGGAGTAAGAGGAAAAGCAAAATGGTGGGCCACTCCCCACTTACCTCGTCTGAGTGCAACCCCACAGCGACCCCTCGTAGAAAAGCCTCCGTGGCTTTTGACAACGGAGACATTTGTTCCCCACTCATTTTCCATTCAGGAAATAGTGCGGGGTTCCACATCAAGAGTCAAAGAGGCAATCGAGCGTTCTGATTGGCTGGCACGTGTGTGCATCATTTACAAGTGGGAGTTGCAGCCAGCCGAAGGCGGGGCTCCATTTTGATTGGCTGACCCAAAAAAGTTACCGTTTGGATAGAGCTGGAGCGCATTGTTTTAAAGAGCGTCTGCACATGCTGGCGTCACTCACTTGCCATTGCAAATTGCTTGGGCAGAAAAAAATGAAAGTAAAATGCTCGGTTTGCGGTTTACAATCACGCCCGACAACCCTGTGCTCAGCAGCACTTTGCCAAGACTGCACAAAACAGTGGAGCTCGAAGCAAAAGAGCAAAAAAAAAGAGCAATGTTGGCACGTCTTGTTGTGCGTACTTTGCGTCTCAATTTCCAAGCACTTTCTGACGGGAATACCCTTCCTAAACAAAATGGTGGTTCCTGTTTCCTGATTGGCCGGAAGCTGCGCATCAGAGCGAATCAGCCGCGCGTAAACAGCCGAGGTTCCCCACCCCCCTTCAGCACCTGCGGGGTTTTTTGAAAATGTTGCTCTTTTCAGAGGACCTAATTTGCCGCTCGACAAGGAGGTGGGAGAGCGGCAAATTAAGGGCAGCTGCGCAGTGGGCGCTGGTGACGTGGGGAACGTCCATCCTCCTCGTGTCTTTTAAAGAGGTGACCCCGGGGCTTATGGTGAGTGGGGAGTGGCCCGGTGTGTTTCTTTGTGAACTTCTTCATGTTCTTCTGCCGCATAAATTAAATTTTAAATATTGTGTCAGAGAACATTAGATGTCTTCATCTAAAAATCTTCCACTTTTTTCTTGAGAAAGGGAGAGAGAGGCAGGAGCATCTCAATTACTAGCAACGTCACACTAAGCAGAGTTTCTCTAGTCTAAACTCAGCAATTTCTTTGTGCTACATGCATGACTTTGTGCTAAATGCAACGATGGGGCATGTTTCAACTTATGGAAAGGAATGAAGGGATTGAACTGATGCCAGATTGTGAGTTTTGCTAAAACAGGGAATCGCAGGACTTGTTGTCAGTCTCCGTGGCTGCAATAGCCAGAGACAGAAACAGCTCCCAAAAACCTTTGGGCATGGGGACATCCCACAACATCATGGAATCATTTCTGGCTGTATAATGATGTTTATGTTATGTTGAAACCGTTACATTTGAAGTGAATGCTACAGTGTCAGACGATGTGGGGATGTCACTTTCACAAGGATGTACAACGGGGGGTTCCCGTGCCCTCACTTGGCAAATTGTAATCATACCCTGGGAGGACTGGTTGGCAACCCCCTCCGTGTCCCCTCGGTTCCCTACATGCCCAATAGTGCCCTAGGATTTTTCTGGCTGGGAAAATGGTGCCCAGAAGAAGGGTTCTCCGTAGGCACTGCACTCCTGATCCTAATTGGGTACTGCAGGCTCAGAAATTGATCACAACTAATGTGAGATTGTGTCATGTATGACACAGGATGACAATCGGGACACAACTTGGGTACTCTGTAATGTGTGATGGCTTCCTTAATAGATCCTTGACTAGGCTGATGGGCCTCAAAAGAATAGAAGGCAGGAGATGTCAAGCAGCCCAGAGCTTGAACTGGGAGCCTTATGGACCAGAGCTGAATCCTCCTTGCTGAGAGCATTACGGGTCAAAGGACAGGCCCTTCAAGAAGTTCAATCATGGACCTCATAATTCCTCCAGATTCTGAGAATCAGATGACCCGGGCCAGTTCTGTGCCATTGCTTAGCTCCAAGATCTGCTGCAGTCCCTCAGTGTGGGGAATCTGTTGCCCAGGGCAACAGTGACTAGGGAAGTTGCTAGAATGATTTTTCAGACTGTTTCTCTGCCTGCTTCCTGACACCATCCTATAACCAAGGGCAGGCCCAAATGTCTTATCTGCAACCTGTCCCAGCTAACCTGCGCTTCTCTCAGGTATCATAATCCTTTCTGGTAATTGGGATCTGACTCCCAGCAATACTCAGAACTGGGCATTGGACAGCTAAGAAAAAGGAAGGGAAATTAGCTGGACTTTGAGAGTATTTTGTGCATATCTTGGAAATGACGGAAGTCACAAAGGGAACTGTAGCCTTCTCAGGAACTGATAATCTACAAAAAGGAAATGTGCCAGTGTGGTATAGCAGTTAAAGGTGGTGGATTCTAATCTGGAGAACCGAGTTTGATTCCCCACTCCTCCACAAGAGCAGCAGACTTTAATCTGGTAAACCAGGTTTGTTTCCCTGCTCCTGCACAAGGGCTGTGGACTCTAATCTGAACAATAGGGTTCGATTCCTTACTCCTTCACATGAGCAGGGGTCTCTTATCTGGTGAACTAGGTTTGTTTTCTCGCTCCTTTACATGCAGCCAGCTGGGTGACCTTGAGCTTGTCACAGTTCTCTCAGAATTCTCTCAGTTCCACCTACCTCACAAGGTGTCTGTTATGGGGGAGGGGAAAGTTTTATTATAATAAAACTTGTAAGCTGCTTTTAGACTCCTTTTGGTAGAAAAAAGCGGGGATGGGGGTATAAAAACCAACTCTTCTTCTAAAATTTGGCAGTTTTGACACCTGCCTGTAATTTTGACTTTCCATCCCAAAAGGACAATGTTTGCATCTTGGAAGCATACCTCTAGTTCCACACTTTAGGACTTGGAGCAATTTTTGAGAAAATAAGGTGCTAAGTGACCTCTAATTAAAACATCAGGCTGCAGGAAAACAGACAGGTACTGAGAATACTTGTTCTAGATGTCTTCTTTTAAAGGTGGGTTTCGGTTGTACACACATACACAGATCGCATATAATAACATCGTATGATCTAGGATAAAGAAAACCTTGCAAAAGGTGGCCAAGTATAAAAGAAAAATATATGTTTGATTGAAGTGGAGATGAAAGCTTTTAGCAAGGTTTGAAATTAAATTTCCATTATGTAAAATTTGAGTAAACTTCAAAAAGAGGCATGTTACAAAAATTGAGGTGCAGAATGGGGTGAGGGGGGAGAGATGCCAAATTATTCCTGCATTAAAAGAATCGACAATTCTTTTTATTCTGAAATTGCTTTGGCAAGGAACTCCAGCGGATCAAAGCAGCATTCCACATATGCTCCTCTATTAATGAGGTGCTCGGAGCATAATTACTCATACCTTTCCCCCCCTCTCTTTAACAGCTGAGCGGAAGCGTTCTCTTGGCAAAGACTACCATCCCCTTTGTCTGAAGTGCTACCACTGCAAACGGCAACTCAGCCCTGGCCAGCATGCCAAGGTAGGAGGGGAAACCCATCACCCCATCTGTCTCCTCCAGTGACTTCCTACAACCTGACAGCCATCATAGGACCTTCCAGCTTTTCAAAGGCTCCTCTAAGGGATTAGGTTGCACCATAGGCTGCTCAGAAGTGCTCTGATGTGACGGCAGGAAAGAGAGGGGGAGGAGAAGTGATGAGAAGAACATGCAGGTTTACAGCTGCCTCCAAGCTAGCAAAATGGCTGCCATTATAATAGGTGGGGTGTATGGGAAGAGACAACGTGGATGGAGAGCTAGGCCCCCTGGCTCAGGACATGCATGTGTGGGAGAAAACGGGCATTTTGGAACGCTGAGCCATGCAGAGTTTTTTTTAAAGAAAGAAATGTTGTGAACTGCATAGCAGAATGCAGTTGCGATTTGTGCTCATGTCACTGCTACACACTGGTGCTGTTTCCTTGTGCGCATGCATGCTTTGATGCTTATATTTCCACATGGATGTTTTGAACTGCCTCAGCCTCCTCAACGTGGTGCTGTTTTGGGGAACATCCTAATGAGGTAGGGCTTTTGTGCACTTACTGCTTGCCGCGTGGCTGATGAGCAGTCGATCCCCTCACAGTGAGGTTTCCCTGTGTTCACAGATTCACACCCACTGCCAAGGTTATTCTGTCTCCATTATGCCCTGTCCTCGATTTTGCCTGCTAACCTCATTTTTCCACCCCGCGCAGGATGGGAGGTTGCCTGCCTTTTTAAAATATAAGGGAGGGGCTGGTGTGTGTGCAGAGGTGTCTGGCACGATCAGCCAATGGAAAACATTCCCTGCTTCTCCCTCCTCCCCTTTCAATGTGTTTTCCTGTGCTTGGGAGGCTTGGGGGCACTTCCAACTTGGGGGCACTCCCAACTACCCAAGCCTTGTCAATTTCATTGGATGCACTGCAGTACCAATAGACTGCAGTTTAATGTTTTTTTAAAGGAATTCTACAGTGTGAACCTCCCAGGAAGGGAGGTGAGCACTGGTGTGGGAAAAGGAAGGTGGGCGTCATGAGCCAGCCCCTGGGTACTTACCAGGACACAGGACTCTGAGGCAGAACCAGGACACAGTGCAGCCAGAGTTGGCTGCTCCTGAGGAAGATGTGGCAGCAGAGCCAACGCCCAGCCCTTCCCTGCCTGATGGTGGAAGAGCCTGCAGATCCTCCTAGGAAACCCAGTAATGAGCCAGGTGTACATAGGAGGCAGAAGCAGAGGCTGCTACTGCAGAAGCAAAGAAGGAGTGCTCATTTGGCAGCAAGCTATGGGAGATTAGATGTCTCTGCATCTGATGAGGATTAACTCCTTGCAGAATCCCAGCCCCTTGAACAAGGCTCTCTATATAAGCCTTGCTGTGAGCTTGCTTCTGCCTGGGTGCAACAAGTGTGCTTCCTGCTGCTTTCGTGTGCCTGGTCTACTGCTGATCTCCAACCTGTTTACCTGATCTCCTGTGCCGTGACCTGTTGGACTGTGACCTGACTACACCTTGCCTGCCATGACCCATTGAACTGTGACCTGACTACGCTTGTGCTTGCCACTCGTTTGGCCCTGCTCAGTCAGACCTGATCATGCCCTGCCTGCTGGCAGCACAGCAGGGGATGGAGCGGAAAAACCCAAGGAAATCAATAAGTTTGGTGATTTCCTTTGCTTTCCCTTTGAAGCAGGAAAAGTCACATTTCAAGAGGTTTCAGAAAATGTTGAGACTCTCACATTTGAAACACAGCAGTTCAGAAGAGGGGAGAATGAGTGTCCAAACAAAAAGCTGGCCCACTGGGAATGTACCCTCAACACAAAGCAGACCACAAGTGCATAAAAGCTTGTTGTCTTTCTTGTTTTTTTAAATCCTGCTTCCATGTCCCCCCCACATTTCTGCAGTCTTTCCCAGACCACATTTTGATCTTTTAGAAAAGATCACAGTTAGAAAAATACCTGGAAATTTGAGGGTTGAATCTGGGAGGGTGAGCTTTAGAGAGGAGAGACCTCAGTAGGGTATAGTAGTGCCATACAGTCCACTTTCCAAAGCAGCCATTTTAACCAGGAGAAGTGGAATACATGTTTTAAATAGATAAATAGGCAGACTGGTGAGCTATCTCTGTTGTTTGGTGATTGGTTCTGATCCTGGGGGGAGTCTCCACCCCGCACTAGGAGGTCATCAAAGACTCAAAGAACAATTTGACTGTCAGGATCGGGCCATGCCCATTTCAGACTCAACTGTTACTCCGTCCTCCAGTGCTTGAGAAAAGCAAGCATGATTGGAACAGAAATACAGAGAAATGTGCAGAGATCTGCAAAGCTTATGAGAGCATCCCACACTCTGTTCCCCACGAGGCGCTCTGCTTTTGTCCCATTCTCTTGTGTTGCAGCCGTGCATTTTGCTCTGTGTGATGATTACAACCACATCGCTGCCAGAGTTTCAAGCCCATTAACAAGGACATTTGGAGGAGGTATAATGGCATGCCCCCGTACCTACATTTGAAATTGCTCTAGACTGAAAGTGTGTTTGGAGGGATCTTTAATAATAAGAAACGGCTGTCTCTCCTCTATAAATATTGGAAGGGCCTTACTGTACATACTTGATGTATGCATTCGAAATAATTTTCTATTAGTGCTGGGTTTAAGGTTCATTTGTTAGGCTTTAAGTGGGAAATAATATGGATGGACTGAAAAGTTTCTGAGATAAGCAACAGGTAACCCAGAGTTTCAGACTCTCAGATTCACGGGCTGCATCGAGTTAAAAGGAAGCAAATAAAATCATGTTCGTTAATTGCTTGTTTCAAATTTGCACCCCGTTTATAACAATGTATGCCCATGTTGCAGTATACTCCCTGCCTTGACATGGCTAACAACAATTCAAAAGGATAAACAATTACGATGTTATAATAAAATCAATTAAGGCTTAAAGTGTAGCATAAACAAACAATGACCACTCTAGGTTCTAATAAAACATCACTTCAATCTGGAATAAATTTTACCTTTCCCTAAATACTTGGGTTTATTTAAAAAAAAACCCCAACCTCTCTAGGGGGAGAATGTAATGTAGCAAGCCATAGTGCCTGTTGTAATTACCTTTGACATAACTGGTCTTTCATTTTGGCAATCTTTTGCAAGCAAGATCCAAGCTCAAAATATTTCAGGCTTTCCTGGCTGTGTTCAGATTGCAACAGGTATTGATCTTGAATCAAATGGGATGGAAGATAAATTCAAGGCCAAGGCACAGCCACTGATCACCAACAGACATGGATTAGGATTCCTTGTTTTCTACCTTCAAATGCCCAACTACTTAGTGAACCGAGAAAGGGAAGGTCTTCTATGTTCATTGTTTGTCCCATATTCTGCCTGTTTCCTTTGATTCCTGGCTGTAATTTAAATGGTTTACAGTGTGATGGCAGCATTTCTTATAACAGCACCTTCCTTATGAAGAGAGGCTGCCACGTTTGGGACTCTTTAGTTTGGAGAGGAGACGTCTGAGGGGGGATATGATTGAAGTCTATAAAAATTATGCATGGGGTAGAAAATGTTGACAGAGAGAAATTTTTCTCTCTTTCTCTCAATACTAAAGCCAGGGAGCATACACTGAAAATGCTGGGGGGAAGAATTAGGACTAATCAAAGGAAACACTTCTTCACGCAATGTGTGATTGGTGTTTGGAATATACTGCCACAGGAGGTGGTGATGGCCACTAACCTGGATAGCTTCAAAAGGGGCTTGGACATATTTATGAAGTTGATCTATGTCTACCAATCTTGATCCTCCTTGATCTGAGATTGCAACTGCCTTAGCAGACCAGGTGCTTGGGAGCAGCAGCAGAAGGCCTTTGCTTTCACATCCTGCATATGAGCACCCAAAGGCACCTGGTGGGCCACTGAGAGCAGAGTGCTGGACTAGATGGACTCCGGTCTGATCCAGCAGGCTCTTTCTTATGTTCTTAACACCTTGTAAGCTAGTGCTGATAAACGAAATGTTGTTAACAAAACTGCAACAATTAATCTTTTTTCTTGCCCTTGTTTCACAGTATGATGATAAACCCTATTGTTCCCACTGTTACATTCAACGCTTTGGACCAAGAGGTATCCTTCTCTAAACATCTGCAGCAAAAAACACTTATTGGGGCCAGACACGGTATAATTCCTGATTGACAACTGGTTTGTAGAGGAAGCTGTAGTATTGCCTGCTGGAGACCTCACAAGTGAGGCACACATAAAGAATCCATGTCTTCCACTTTGTCAGGAAACCTCCTGCCCCCACCACCCAGCATTACATGCCACCACTCATTGGGGTGTTGGGGGGGGGGGAATTCTGGAGGGCAACCAGCGTTGCACCAATGAGAGGATGTTATTTCCTGAATGACCCAGAATAAGATTCAATCAACAGTATCCACATAGCTATGATATGTATTATGTACCATCAAGTCACTTCTGACTCATGGTGACTGTATGAATCATGGCCGATTATACCCTAATGCTCTGTCCTGCAGCGAGGGTACATTTTCTTTGGGACAGAGTTTTCATTGTAAGCACACTCACACTTAGGGGACTACAGATTCCAGAAGCCCTGTGGTTCCTGACAGCAGGTAAACCCCGATGTTTTCCCTTGCTTTGGGGTTTCCACTCCTTCTGGACTCCCCACCCCCAGGCCCGGGCTGGCATTCCTGAGGTATCAACGGCAGACTTTTTCAAGAAACACAAACATTAATAATAACAAGCTGTAGACATTTTGAGATAAGGAATATAAAATGTTAAAGGGCTTTAAAAACAAAGCCAGCAATTTTGTGACTGACTGGGAGTGACCCAGAAGTGGAGACAGTCAAGTCGTGTAGCAGGCAGCGGTGCAACTCCTGGCGTGTAAACAGAGAAATGCGAGCAGACCCCACTATGGAGAGAAGAGTCCTGGGGAAAGCACTCCATGCATAAAGGGCCAGTGTCTTCCCAAACGTGCTATTGTTCATAGCCTTTCTCAGATCTGGCAGAGGGCCATAGCTTCCTTTAGAGAGTCCACCCATCTCATGTTGGGCCTTCCTCTTTTCCTGTTGCCGTCAACCGTTCCGAGCATTATCATCTTTTCCAGTCGCTCCTGTCTTCTCGCTATGTGACCAAAGAACAAAAGTTTTGTTGTTTTAGCTTCTAAGGACAGTTCAGGCCTGATTTGATCTAGAACTCACTCATTTGTGTGTTTTTGGGTGGTCCATGGTATCTGTAACATTCTCTTCCAACACCACATTTCAAGGGAACCTACTTTCTTCCTGCGAGCTTTCTTCATCATCCAGCTTTCACACCTGACACAATTCTGCAGAGCCTGAGAAACTGAGATGTTCTGCCAGGCCTGTGCTTTCCACCTTGCTGGCCTCTCTTTCTCCCTTCCGTATTCTCTTTCTCCTTTACCTTTCCCCTTCAACCCTTTTCTCCCTTCCCTTTTTCTCCCTCATGTTATCCATCAGTCCTCTTTTATTAGAAATCAATTTGGTCTGCCCGTCCTTTTGATTGGTTTGGTTGTTGTAGTGCCACTCAAGTTTTATTAACTAAGTTTTTAATGTTATTCTATGATTTTATTGTTAGGAAATTTGTTGGAACTACCCTGAACTCAATCTACTGGGAAAGGGCAGGGCAGAAATTGGGAATTCTAGGGAATTCTATGGGATGAATGAATTTAATCTTGGTCACCAGTGACATATCCTTTCAATCATTTCTAGCTCCTTCATTCATTTCTAGCTCCTCCTTCTCAGTCTCAGTTTCCTTCTGGTTTCTTGGCTGCCATGTGGATTTTCAACAACATGGCTTGCTGCTGACCTGTGGAACTATGAGCTGGTCAACTCCAGGTTTAAAGAAAGGCTGAACTACCAGTCTGAAATAATCTACAACTGATAATTGCTCCATGGGTGCTTAATGTCCCCATTTAATGAGACTGAGGGGACTATCAGGAATCCATAATATAGCTGGCTGTTTGCATGGTCCTTTATGAAATGCTTTGCTTCCTTGCCCCAATGGCCGTTCTGACTGTTCTCTAGAGTAGCGCTTTCCAAAATCCTTTGCAGCCTCCAAAAGCAAAGGAAGGCACTTGGCTTCGCCAGCATCAGCTTGGCAGAAAGCCAGCTTTCTGTCTGTGCCTGGCATCTGGCAGAAAGGGGTGAGAGAGGTGAAAATGCAGGAGCTGCTAATTCCCTCTTCATACCGTGTGTGCCTGCCACTGAGTCAGCATGCTCTTTCCTAGCTCAGGCCAAGTGGAACATGATACCATATGTTGCTTTCCATTTGTGAGAGTGGAGGAGACCGGGAGGAAAGGGTGGAGGGATGAGAGGCATTCCTTCTTCTGCTCAGCATCCAACGTGTGGGCAGGGAAAGCCACCACGACGGTCCACTGGAATTTTACTGGGTATGTGACATACATAGTTACAATAATAGTAATTCCATTTGAGAAAAGACTCCTGGTTTATTGCAAAGCATGGATCTGGGTGGAATGGAAAGAATAATCACAAAAGTGAGAAGTCTTGTTCTTGAGTTCCTACTGCTGCAATCCGAAGGGCACTTTCCGGGAGTAAGCCCCACAAGATAGCATGGGACATACTTCTGAGCAGACCAGATTAAGATTACTCCCTAAGGGTGCTCATTGTTTTGTGCCTAGCTTGTTTTCAACACAAGATTTGATTCTGCATTAGCAAACAAAATTTGAATCTGTGGATTTGTAGGCATGTTCTTACCTCTAAGCCCTGGTTTAGGTTTATATACAGAGTTGACGTCTTCCGAGTATACTTCAGAGACTGCTGTTCAGGGTCATTATTCCTGAATTAACAACATTTTTAAAACTCCAAAGACACCTCAGGATTCAGGCTTAGGTTTCACAGCACATCTTGGGTCACCGAGTTCTTGCTCTGGATTCTAAACGTCAGCCTCCCCTACAAATACCGTTCACATGACAGAACTTGTCCTAGTCCGTACCACTCTAGAATGCAGGGTGGTGAGAGACTGCTTGAATGCAGGCTTTTAAAAAAAATCCTCCCCTCACACAATACAATAGTAGTTCTTCCTCCTGTTGACAGGATGAAACTTTCGTCGATGTGCTCTATGAAAAACTTGGAAGTATTAGATCCAGTTCTCTCATTAGAAAAACATAAATATGGTAGCAAAAATGTTTTTTTTTACAGCTGCATTTAGTTCGGAAATGGGCCCTGTTTATGCAGATACTTTCCTGGGAGTAAACCAAGTGCTGACCGTGCTAATTCATGTGGTGGCTATTTTAGAGCTGGATTATTGCAATACGTTCTACGTGGGGCTTCCCTTGGAAAGGATTTGGACCCTTCAGTCAGCCCAAATTACTGCAGCCCATTTGCCATTAGGGTCCACTTGTCTGATCCACCTTCACCATCTGGTTAGGTATTGGTGCAGTCCTATGCCTGTCTTCTCAGAAGTAAGTCCCACACAGTTTGATGGTGCATAAGATCGTGTGCTGAATTGTGCAATACAAAGCCACTACTATGTGAGTTTCCCTCCTGCTGCTCCATTACTTCAGGTGACATTTGCAGGGCATAAAAACTTTCAATGCAATGACATGGTAGCACATGTTTTCATTTACTGGATATTACCATGGTACAGTCTAAAAGGAAATACAGGGATACTATTTTTGGCATCAGCCGTTTCTCAGCCATAATGTCAAGTTTCAACCTTAGGTCACTTACAGTATTGCCATAACTAGCATTGCACAGTACTGGTGTAATCTTTTCCAGTCTAGCCCATTATATCAGCTGGATTTGGATGCCCTGTCTACAACTTGTATGTCAAATGATATAAACAATTTTGGGGCTTATGTTCATTCTGGTTTCTCATGAGACCAAGCAGTTCAGAGAGTCTTTCCATTGAACGCTTTGGCTAGGCTACTGCAGAACTATGAGCTGGATGGATTTCCTGGCAAAAAAAAAAATCTTTGATAAGAGTTTCAAAGGAAGTTCTGCAGTTCAGGTCTAGGCAGCTTGGATCTGAACTTTAATTACCCAGTTCTTCAATTCTGAATTCCAGAATTTATGGCTATATTTTTGTTTTGTCATCTAACAATTTTTAAAATCTGTTTTAAAGGGACAAGACCATTAGCAAGTCACTCATCCTTTGGTGCATCCGCTTTATCAAAGGTTTCAGGAACAACCCGAAAGGCCTCTTAGATGTCCTGTTACACTGATGAGGTGGCAGTTCGTGCAACAAGAAGCAAGATCTGCATTTTCAGAATTTTCAGTCATTGGAGAACGTTGCTTGAACATGATGATGTAACGTTACAAGTTGAGACAGCATCCCGCAGGAAGTTACCCCTCCTGTTGATTAAAGCGGTACCTGCAATATATATATTTTAACCAGCTGTAACAAGGCTCGAGCAGGGGGTTCAATATTTTCTAGAGAATGGAGAATATTCCCAACTGAACTTTGATGAAGGGAAGTGCCCGTCTGGTATGTGAGAGCAGTTTAACCATAAAATATTGATGAACAACCGAGTTCCAGTTTAGATATTTACTTTTGTTGTTTTCTAATGTGATTAATGGAATGTGCACAGTAAGTTACAGAGAGAGGTGGGATCCAGAAGATTCTCACAGGTTCCTGAGAGTAGGTTACTAATTATTTGTGTGTGCCGAGAGGGGGTTACTAATTGGTGATTTTGCCACGTGATTTTTGCCTTAGTTACACCCCTCCTCTCAGCAGTAGCACGCAGAACTTGAAGCAGTCTAGCAGGAGGTGCACCGGCATGCGTGGCAGCCTGCGCCTGCATGCATTCGTTTCCCGCCCAAGGACCGGTGCAGCGGCTGCGTCCTTGCCACAGCCCCGCCCAGGAATGCCCCACCCCAGGAATGCCCGCCCACGCCCCCGTCATGCCCCGCCCAGCCCCATTGGTGCTACGCCACAGTTTGAATCCCACCACCATGGGAACCTGTTACTAAAATTTTTGGATCCCACCAGTTGTTACAGACAGTTTATGCATTTCTCTGAGACTTTTTAAAGCTAATTTTCTTATAATGCTGTGGCCATTTCCCCCTCTTAAGTCACTTTGAAGTGCTGCATGTTATAAGTCTTCTGCAAAGGAAGGTGATAAAGTTCTGTTCAAAAATTCTGCCCCTATGTTGATTGTCCCATTAAACTGGGACCTTTAAATTTGAATTAATAGAAATGTCTGGCAGAGAAAGTCTGTTTCCTCTGTGGAAAAAAATTATCTGCACACAGTGAGAGAAATCTTTGTGGCTGTATTTTCTGGTATTGTAAAAGCCTTAAAGGCTCAAGTAGATGAGTCGTCTCAGTCCATTCATAAAATGTGAATTGCAGGTGTATGCAGCCTCATTTTCCCTCAGTGTGTGGAATAAAGAGAACATTTAACTCTTCAATCTCTACTTCATGTTGCAATTCAAACCTCAAGTTCCCCAGGTTGATGTTAGAATTTTAAAGAAGAAAAGGCTGTTTTAAAAGGGCACACCTTTTCTTTTTTAAAAATATGAATAGCAAAATAGGGAACCTGTTTCCATTTGAAACAGAGCGGAAGTTGAAGGGTTAAATTCCCCATCTCTTCCATTCATGTAGACCTAAGGCAAATTGGGGCTTTATGCACCTGCACTTTTCATTTGATGCCCGACCAAGATATGCAATCTTTTTTGACTAAGTTCATGGAAACAAAGGAAGGTCTCCATTTATTCTGACACTCTGGGTTCTGTCCACATTGTTTTGGAAGAAGCAAGACAGTCAAAGCTGCATCCCATATGAACATAATGCAAATGTTCATAATTCCCAGTGGTGAAAACTAGCATGCCAAAGTGTCACAGAATTCATGGATTTAAATTCTGGTGTGGAAAGCAAGAATCTCAACATGCCAATCATGTGCGACATACATTAAAAACATACCACATGGGGAAGAAAGAGGAAAGCACCTGGTACATTTAACCTCTGCTCTGGAGCTCAGGTTTATTTTTTAGAAGAAGAAGAAGAGTTTGGATTTATATCCCCCCTTTCTCTCCTGTAGGAAACTCAAAGGGGCTGACAATCTCCTTGCCCTTCCCCCCTCACAACAAACACCCTGTGAGGTGGGTGGAGCTGAGAGAGCTCCGAAAAGCTGTGACTGGCCCAAGATCACCCAGCTGGCGTGTGTGGGAGTGCACAGGCTAGTCTGAATTCCCCAGATGAGCCTCCACAGCTCAAGCGGCAGAGTGGGGAATCAAACCCGGTTCCTCCAGATTAGAATGCACCTGCTCCTAACCACTATGCCACTGCTGCCCCTTTACACTAACATTTGGAAAAAAAACAAACATATGAATTCATCTATAACTCGACATCTTACAGGACTGTTCCAAATTCACACTCAATCCATACTGTCGCTTGCAAATAGTTAAGACTGGTTCTTACACTTAACACAGTTAAATGGTCCACTTTTTCCTGGATGCTGCATCTAAATGTTCTCATTAACTCTGCTATAAAACTAGTTGGACTTTTCACGAGGCAGCATTTGAAGAGGCACACCTGTACATTCATCCTGCGGAGAGACTGCACAACAAAATGTCAGCACTTGACTTGCCTGCATGTGTTTACATGAGGATGTTTAGTGAGACAGGAGTGCTCCAGAATCCATGGCAATGTCACTAAGGTACTAGAGTACAGGTGTCAAAATCACCTGTTATGGACTACAGCTCCCATCATCCCCTTCCAGCATGATGCTGGCAGGGAATGATGGGAACTGTAGTCCATAACATCTGGAGGACTACAGATGTACTAGAGCATGAATCTTGGATCATGAAGAATTGTGGGCAATCCACAAGCTCCTTTCCACCATCCCTGCAACATTCCAAGGGGGATTTGAATACTTTTTATTGCCTTGGATCCGATGGAGGATTTCTGTGAACAGATGGATTTCTGCTCCCAGAATGCCTCTTTCTTGCCTCCCCCTCCCACTGCAGCCCAAAATGTCCATTGAAATGCTGTTCTTGGCAATCTCCTGTTGTACTATCTGGGTAGAAATTCTGCTGCCTATGAGAACTCTCCAAGGTTTGGGTTGCATAATGTGAAAATATGTCTGAGAGAACCTGTCTGGCTGTTTCATATCAACATGGAAAATCCCAGCCTATTATTTCAAGTTAAAAACAAGAGGCAAGATATCACTTGAATAAATACTCAGTGCAGCCCTGAATCTTGATCGCATTTAAGAAAAGGATTATAGGATCCCCCCCGCAAAAAATGTAATGTGGATTTTACATAAGTACATTTTAAAGAATGGAATGAATAATGTAGATTAACAATAAAGACCTTCATCACGTTTGAGCACTGTAGCTGGTTTTTTAAAAACAGACATAAAACATATTTATACTTGGGAGATGAACAGTAACACTGCCAGATTCTTTTAGAACTTTACTGGATGATTTCGGTGCGCCAGAATGGGTTCTAAGATGTCTGAACTTCTTTACTGCATGGAGGAGCATTAGATTTGATGTGAGGCAACGGTATCTCTGTGGTCATACATTTGTACATGTAAGTATTCACTTGAGGCTGCGGTAGTCAACTCTGTGTATCCTAATCAACTGCAATGGAAACTCTTCCTGCAGAGAACAAAGGGCGTTTTCCCACTTACCTTCTGCCCCGCGCTACTGTAGGCAAGTAGCACGGGGTCCCCCGGCACTCCCCACTACAGGGGCGGCAACAACGCAGCCGCCCCGACTCTGCCGCTGTCACGCCCCCTCAGCGCTCTTCCTGGCGCTCTTCCAAACGGCGCCTTTTGATGACCCCGCGCTCGTGGGGAAGCCCAGGCACGCGCCAGAAATGACGCGCGCTGAGAGCAGTGCACGGCATAGGGGGGTCGTAGCAAGTGGGGAAACGCCCACTGTTACATGCTCTTTGCAGTTTGTTTCTTGCATAAATGGTTTTGGATGAACATCCTGGTGAGGTGATGCAACTTATCCGGCCAGGTTCAAAAAAAATCATTAAAATTTGCTGAAATAAATAAAGGACATGTGGGTGGGGGTGGGGTGGGTGGGTGGGGTGGGGAGGAAGAATATTGATGTCAAAAACAAATTGGCCTTTTCAAAACAGACTGGCCTTTTCTACACTGTTCACATCATAGAAAGCCTACACATGTGCTTACTCCCTAGGTAGAAGAAGAAGAAGAAGAGTTTGGATTTATATCCCCCCTTTCTCTCCTGTAGGAGACTCAAAGGGGCTTACAATCTCCTTGCCCTTCCCCCCTCACAACAAGCACCCTGTGAGGTGGGTGGGGCTGAGAGAGCTCAGAAGAACTGTGACTAGCCCAAGGTCACCCAGCTGGCGTGTGTGGGAGTGCCCAGGCTAATCTGAATTCCCCAGATAAGCCTCCACAGCTCAAGCGGCAGAACTGAGAATCAAACCCGGTTCCTCCAGATCAGAATGCACCTGCTCTTAGCCACTGCTCTTAGCCACTATGCCACAGGTAAAAGAAGACCTTGAAACTTCGTGGTTCAGTCAAGCGCTTTGAGATGACCAACCCACTACTCTAAATGCTTCAGCCCAAGCCCTGAACAATAAATAAGAATCATCTATTTAGGCACTGAGAAAACTGAAGCTTCATTCACATGACCCCTAGCAGGTGTTGAGATGTAGGCCAAGTGAATGCAACTCGAACTCCAACCAGTTTGGAGGTCAGTGTTGCACCGTCTGGAGAATTCAATGGTGATATGGAGAAGGGGAAAGTGATCACTCTCTTTGCAATCAGTATGTGGCCCAAAGGTACATTTTCATTGCAGCAGGTAATATATACAGTGTTATGTGCTGAGCCACTCCTTGCCTGGATGGTAGGGACATATGCTCCATAAATAGCCAGGCATATGTACTAACATTCCCTATTATTCAGAAATTTAACCCATATGTAATGTAAGTGACCACTTATGTTTCTAAACCAGTGTTTTATATTGCAAAAGTGGTTGATGGGCGTTACTCTCAAGCAAATTAGCCACCATGAATATTTTTTTTAAAAAGACATAGGAGGGTGTAGGTTTAAGATACTTGAGAATGTCTAACAAATTGAGCCATTAGAAACTTTAACAAGTGCAATTAAAACTTTGGCAGGTTTGAGAAAAAGACTTATGGATTCTGGGAGAGGAGGAATTTTTTAAAACAAATTTGGACCAGTTTTTTGGGGGGAAGAGAAAAGAAAGAAAGAAAGAAAGAAAGAAAGAAAGAAAGAAAGAAAGAAAGAAAGAAAGAAAGAAAGAAAGAAAGAAAGAAAGAAAGAAAGAAAGAAAGAAAGAAAGAAAGAAAGAAAGAAAGAAAGAAAGAAAGAAAGAGTGAGAGACACCGGTTGGTGGGTTTGGATGCCAACCGGGAGAAGATCCCCCCCCCCCCCCCAAGAATTGAGCCTCTGCCTTTTCTACAAATCCTCCTTCTTGGAATTTGGCCGGGGGTGGGAGCATTGTTTGGGAGCTGCCCAAAAAAGTAGCGGCTGCCGGCCTTAACCGAGAAGATGAAGGCACAAAGTGAAAGAGCCATTTCGCCACAAAGGCCCGGCACACTTACATGAGTAACATGAGTAACATCTAATTTAGGACAAAAAAAGAGAAGGGAACCTCGAAAAAAGCCACCGCCCCACTCCAAAAGAGCTGAGTGGCTGAGCATGTGCCGCGCTGCTTCCCCTCCTCTATGCTATCGGCTCTCTTTCCATGTCTGGGGGGAGGGAGAAGGAGATGGCAGCCATTTTGTGGCTGGGGCAAACAGCGGGAAACTCAGTCTGCCCAGGCTCCATTTTCCCTAGCTACGCCCCTGCAGGCTGGTGTGTGTCTGTGTAATAAGCCAGCACAGTTTGAATCCTGGAAGAGATGGCAGCAGACTGACTAGGTTGGGTAGTTGGCTAAAACACCGGGCTGGGGAGGGGGGCAGCACAGTGTGGTAGTTTACGTGCTGGATTAGGACCTGGGAGACACTCTGCCAGGGAATCTTGATGGGGGGACCTTGGACCAGTCATTCACTCTTAGCCTAACCTAACTCAAAGTGTTGTTGTAAGGATAAAAGGGAGGAGAGGAAATTGATGCCTGGTGCTTTGGGTGCCCAATAGAAAAGAGGGTGAGGTATAAGCATAAGCATTTATTGTCATTGTGCATGCACAACGAAATTTACAGCAGCATTCCTCGATGCACACAATTCCTCGATGCACACAATTTCAGACTCATACCCCATCCTCACTTTCCCCTTCCTCCACCCATCCCTACACAGCCCCAAACACATCAACACGTTCCAGTGGGGACTTCCGGTGGGGCAAGACGTTCCGTATAAATGGAATAAGTTAGTTAAGTAAATACAGTATCCCTCTCTACAGATCTGACGTGGGGAGGCTGCTTTGAATGTCCTGTAGGAGTGCTTCAGTCCCTCTCTACATGTGCACTACTTTGGTAGTAAGTACTACCAAGACATGATCAGCCTACTATGCTCTGTTTTCCAAGGGGAATCCACATGGCTAATTTCTGGCCCTTGGAATTTCTCACCAATTGGAGAAGTGGGCTGTGCTGGCTACCCACATTCCATTTGATGGTATATTACCACCATAGAGAAAGAGAACTATGAGTCTCTTTTAATGTACCTGCATCTTCTCTGTTTGTTCACTTTTGAGCATATGGATTGGCCCTCTGTTAGTTCTCTTTGGCTGGCTTGAATGCTGCTGTCTCAAAACCCTTGTTGCTTTTGTCTCTGGTTTCCACCTTTCTCTAACCAGCCTTTGCAAATGAGCCAGATGTTCCACACATCTGCACTTTCTCCTTGACTATCTGGCCTTCCAAAAAATGCATCCTTCTGAGATTAGTTGGGTGCACCATTGGGAAGTTTCTCTGGGTGGCATGAAAAGCAACAACTGAGCTGCAGTCAGGGCTAAGTAAACATCACTAAATGCTTACAAAATATTCATAATAGTTTTTAAATGGGTCCTTCAAGGTATGGGGGAGGGGGGGAATACGCGCAGTGAAATATGAAAAAAGCTTCATTGTTATCTCTTCTGCAACCATAATAGCAAAATTATGACATACCATAACTTGTAGGGGGAAATTATTGAAAGCATTCTTCTCAGGTGCTATTCTTCAAGAAGAGAGGCTATTACGGTGACACAGTCATTTTCCGTGGGTAATTTACTCGCTTGATTAAATGTTAATTTATTTTATTACGGACTATATTTGGGGATTAGCCAAACCATAATGTACTTCAGCGAGTAAGTCAAGGAAGAATGAGGAAGCCCTCGTGATAAATAACACCAGCTTCTCACAAAATAGGCAATAAGGTTATCGCCGCTGCTCCGGCACACCTGGAAGTCACCTGGAGGTTAAGGCCGGGGGGGCGGGGTTGCAGTTTGCTGTTTCTGCTGAATTATACAGTTCACACACAGTTAAAATTGTACATGGGCCCCTTGCACACATTTCCAATCAACCACATCTGGTTCTGATTAATTCTAACCTGGTTGATTCTAATGGGAGGAGAGGTGCAGTGGTGGGATTCAGCAGGATCGCACCACTACGGCAGAACCGGTTGCTAAAATGGTGCTTGTAAACAACGAACTGTCAAATTATTTGAATCCCACCACCGGAACCGGTTGTTAAATTATTTGAGTCCCACCACTGGAGAGGTATACCCACCACTGGAGAGGTATACCTATTTCATCAGATCATAGAAGCTAAGAAGGGTCAGTATTTGAATGGGGGACCACCAAGGAAGAGAGCGGTTGCTATGGAGAGGAAGACAATGGCAAACTTCCTCTTCTTGTCTCTTGACTGGAATGCCCTGTGGATGGGGTTGTCATAAGTCAGTTGTGACTTGATGGTAGATATGTATATAAAGGTAAAGTTTCCCCTTCAGTCATGTCTGACCCTGGGGTACCACTGTGAGCAGTGATTTCATAAGCAAGCCTATTTTGTGGGGTAGTTTGCCATTGCTTTCCCCGGCTATTCTTTACCCCCTAGCTATGAGCTAGGTACTCATTTACCGACCAAGAAATGGATGGATGGCTGAGTTGACCATGAGCCAGCTGCCAGGATATCTGACCCACAGGGGGCTCGAACTCCTGACCGTGTGAGTGGCAGTGCAAGCACTTAACCTCTACACCACGCGGCTCCTAGATATGTATATAGTAGGCTCTAAAGCAGGGCTAGGCAGCCCCTGTCATACATGCCAACGTCACATCAGACCCTTTCGATTGGCATCTAGGGCCAGAATTCTGCCCAAGCCACTGAGAGACTGGTGGAATTATTGAGACCAGCTCTGCGGAGGAGGCAACTGACATTGAATATTCCTGTCCCTTTCAAACTTAGCCACTGAGTTCCAGGATGGTGGCAGCACCACAAGGTCCTGGCTTCTTCCAAGTGTACCTGGAAGAATACAACCCTCTTCGCCCACCCACCCACTCCATTTTGTTTGCCAGCACACCTGTCTTCCCAGGTACTTGGGCTCTGAGGTCACATCAGGCAAGGTCGTAGCGAGCAACCACAAGTGACTGTGTTCTGAGGCATAGAGTCGAGCATACATGACAGTGCCCTGCACATTCAGTCGGCAGCATGCACCCCCAATCACAGCCACCACATTGTGTTGTGCTGTTTTCACACATGCCGAATAATGCATTTTCAATCTACTTTCACTGCACCTTATAACTAGATTTTACTGGGTGAAACGGCAAAATCCACTTGCAAACAATTGTCAAAGTGGATTGGAAGTGTATTATTCAGTATGTGTGAACGCACCAGTGCCAGACCAGGCAGAGACAGATGGAGTTGACAAACCAAACCGGGCACCAAGGATTACACTAGTATTTCTGCCTCATTTCTGCAACTTGTATTGGTCTCATTTCTGTAATCTGCATCCGGTCCCGACCCTAAATCTCAAAACCAGTTTGCCGGCAGCAGCCAGGTCGGCAGCACCTCTTCCTACAGAACCGTGAGCCCCGTTTGTGCTTTGCTGTTCATGAGCCAAAAGGCTTCTGGGAGCAGCCCCGACATAAGCAGTCAGCCAGTGAACATCTGAGCTTGGATGCATGGCTGTCCGAGCCAGAACCTTCATTGGAACCGGACAGATGGGGGGGATGTTTATTTATTTACTTTCGCTCAGCATTATCAATTCTGAGTAGCAGCTGTGATTCTGAGTCTCAGCAGAGGAAGGTCTGTTCCCAGGATTTACTATCCAAGATGAACTGACCTGGAGACGCTAAGGACTAGTGGACCTGGCACTGTTTGCGTAGCAAAGCATGTGCCCTGCCACTGAGCCACAGACCCTTCCTTTTCCCCCAAGAACTCTCCTACTCCAACCGTTTTTAACCTCTTTTTGCACAGGTAGCTTTCAGCACCAGAAGGAAGTGCAGGCAAAGGGCTGGAGACAGAGGGAGAGGCTGAGGGACTCCCACATATTGTCTCCCATTGCCCAAGGCTAGCAGACACACGGTTGCATTCATGGCATCCATCCAATCTTTCACCTTTGACCTTAGGGGGTCAAATGGGAAGCCTACCTAGTTAATTCATGATTATAGAGGAATTATATCTGTACATGGCTGCCGTGGGGGCTGGGACAAGTCACAAAATATTTGGAAGTTCCTCCTAGGACACTAAGGACAGAGATGGGTGCTTCCTGTTCCTCCTAGGACAGAGATGGGTGCTTCCTGTTAATGCTTCCCAGGCTCCTCTGCTGCTCCAGTGTAGTGGGGGGAAACCAAGACTGTCTCTTTGCTTTGAGGAATAGGGAAGTGGGTACCAGGAAACACAGTGACAGGCGTCATGATGCCCATGTGCACAGTGTTGGGAACACTGAATTAAGCTGTCCCTTCCTACCATTATTCCTAATTCTCACTGATGCCTCCTCACCCGCTCCTCTTGGCAAACCTGGATTTTAGAACATGTCCTTGGTGACATAACAGTAAACTCCATCCTTAGGCTGTATGATCTTTGTTCAGCTCCTCAAAATAGCTGCAGTATTGGTGGCAATTGTGAAATTGGCTTGGTCTCACATTAGGGTTCTCAGCTGCACACTGACAACCAAGCGGGAGGCTCAGGAGGACAGAGATATTCTGATGGAATGGTATTACTTCATTTCCATTGTGAAGCTGGAAGTGACATCATCACAATCTAGGATTCCATTGCAATTCTATGGTAAAACATTGGAATCCAACAGCATTGTCTTAACAAGATGATACCACTTCCAGATTTACACCAGAAGCGACATCAGGTCATGGGAGCAACTGTGATTTTTGCAGCAATTTCCCCCAGTTCTTACTGAGCAACAGCAGGGGACAGTTTGCTGGCTGGGATGTCTCCTGCTATAGTGGGTAAGCAGACAACAGTGTTACCAGCTCCAGATTGGGAAACATCTGGAGATTTTGGGGGTGGAGCCTGAGAAGGGTGGAACATTGGGAGCAGGGGTGTACCGCCAAGGGGGACATATGGGGTCAAATGTCCCCGGGCTGCAGCCATTTAGTCACGTGGGGGTGGAAAATCACCCCCCACACTCCTCCTCCTTCCTCCTGTGTCTCTCTGACTTTGAGATGACCTGGTGCAAATAAAGTTGTTTGGTCATGGTGGGGGAGCGTGACCGCCCATGCCCCCCCTCCCGAAAACTCAGATTTTGCACCAGGCTACATTATCCCTAGATACGCCTCTGATTGGGAGGGACATCAATGGGATATAATGCCATAGAGTCCACCTTCCAAAGTGGCCATTTTCTCCAGTTGGCCCCTGTTGCCTAGAAATCAACTGTAACCCCAGGCGATCTCCTGCCACAGCCTGGAGGTTGGGAACCCTAGTTGGGAACCCTCGTTCCTAGTGATCAGCTTAAAGCAGGTCAGTACAGTGTAGTTAAAAACAGCTCATCTTTCCCATGTTGTGATCTTCAGACGCTTGACAAGTATGTCCCACACTCTCACATATATACACACACAATTGTTTCATCACCAGGCATGTACTGTTGAGCTTCCATCTGTAACTGGTAAACATACATACATTAGCCTTTATTGGCATAATCAGAAAGCAAAACAAATACATCGGTAATAAAAGCAAAAAAGCCCCCAAAGGACCATAACAGATACATACTATTAGATACTCCCAGCTATCTCCATAATAAAATTGGCGACCTCTTCACAAAAACCAGGGTCCGAGTTATTCAGCAATAAAGATAACCTGATCAGATCTGGCAGCCCAGATTGAAAAAGAGGATATAAATTGATATATTTGGATCTGATTTTAACAAATCTGGTGCAGTGCAGAAGTTGGCGGGCCAGGGTTTCAGCTGCATAACCTTGCAGATTTTTCTAGGTTACTAAACCTACCCTTTAATAGGGCAGAGGGCATAACATTGAATCGCGCAATGGTGAGAGCTCTCCTTGCTCAGGGGTTGTAACTGCTGGTAAACTACATTCAGCTGGGCAGGTCTCAGCTTTCTGCAGGCTGGGCTTAAGGTGTTAAAATAGGAACATACGGCTGGAGTCTCAGCTCTGCACCCCCAAATCCCAAACTTAGCAAGAGGAAATTCAGGTTCCGTAGCAAAATCTAGTATGCAAATGAACAGCCGGCTATCGATGGATGCAATTTGCATAATCCTGACCACAAAATTTCCATGCCACGGGGGTCTTTGAGAATTTCCTGACAGTAAATGGAAGCAAACAATTTACCGGAGAGCATCTGAGATATTCAATAGCTTGCAGCCCTGTGCCTCTGGTGGAGAGAGGGGACTACGAGTGCTTATTGGAAGGAAATGCGAAAATGGAAGTGATACATAAACTGCGAGATGTTGATCAGCCACAGGAAAATGGCCTTGTCGGCCAAGGACATGATCTTACATCATTGCAAGGACAGGTGGCGGATCGGAAAGCTCTCCTGGGCTGCATTTTTGCTGGATCTGTACGGCATGGAAAAACCGCAAAGGCAGAGCTGTGGTGGCAGTACAGAAAGCAGTGCAAGTCTGCAATGCATTCTCTCAGGCAGCAATAAAATAATGCACTGCACACACGGGCTCCTTGATGCCTGCGTAGCACTAAGGGCAAAGACAGAAACAGCCTAAAGCCGTGGTGGCGAACCTTTGGCACTCCAGATGTTATGGACTATAATTCCCATCAGCCCCTTCCAACATGACCAATTGGCCATGCTGGAAGGGGCTGATGGGAATTGTAGTACATAACATCTGGAGTGCCAAAGGTTCGCCACCACTGGCCTAAAGGGAGGTCTGTGGGTACCGCTGAGGGCGAAGACAGAACTTACATGAAAGGAGGACAGTGCATGTACTTCAGCAAAGAGTGGCCTGAGAAACTGAAATGGCTCAGAAGCAAGGCAAGTTGAGCAGCCCTTGTAAGCATATCCACACCCAATCGCTTCAGACCCAACCAGTGGCTCTGTTTGCACCTGGCCTCTGGTGGCCCTGCAGGGCAGAAGCCCACCAGGAATTATTCTGGTGAGCCAAATGGCTTGTCCACCCCTGCTCTAGAGTTTCCAGCTCCGGGTTGGGAAATACCTACAGATTTGGGGGGATGAAGCATGGTGAGAGTGGGATTTGAGGAGGAAGGGACCTCAGCAGGGTATAATGGCATGAAGGCCACGCTCCAAAACCACCCTTTCCTCCAGAGGAACGAATCACCTGTAGATCAACTGGAATAGCAGGAGAGCTCCCAGCGCTATCTGGAGCTGATGCAGAATGCTGATGAGTCAGCCTGACCAAGCAATGCCGATTCAATCTGCACTGGCTGCCTATTCACTACTGAAGAAGAAGAAGAAGAAGAAGAAGAAGAAGAAGAAGAAGAAGAAGAAGAAGAAGAAGAAGAAGAAGAAGAAGAAGAAGAAGAAGAAGAAGAAGAAGAAGAAGAAGAAGAAGAAGAAGAAGAAGAGGAGGGGAGGGGAGGAGGAGGAGGAGGAGGAGGAGGAGGAGGAGGAGGAGGAGGAGTTTGGATTTATATCCCCCCCTTTCTCTCCTGTAGGAGACTCAAAGGGGCTTACAATCTCCTTGCCCTTCCCCCCTCACAACAAACACCCTGTGAGGTGGGTGGGACTGAGAGAGCTCCGAAAAGCTGTGACTAGCCCACAGTCACCCAGCTGGCATGTGTGGGAGTGCACAGGCTAATCTGAATTCCCCAGATAAGCCTCCACAACTCAAGCGGCAGAGCAGGGAATCAAACCCGGTCCCTCCAGATCAGAATGCACCTACTCTTAGCCACTATGCCACTGCTGCTCCCACTACTGGGTGCAATTCAAAGTTTTGACATTGTTGCTTAAAGCCCTAGATGGCTTGAATCCTACCTGTTTGAAGGGGCGCCTGCACCCATATGAACCTGTCCGAGCACTAAGGTCGAACGGGGTGGGGGGCTTTCCTAGGGGGCCCTTCCCCCACCAAGGTGCGGGGGGAGGGAATATGCTGGAGGGCTTTCTCCGTGGCTGGCCCCAGACTGTGGAACAGCCTCCCTGTGGAAATTCACCCTTATGAGTTTCAGTATCTGGTGAAGACCTTCCAATTTGGCCTTTGAACCTCTAAATAATTTCTCTAATGGCTGACCATCTGGGGTGGGGGAAAGTATGTGGGTGAGTACTGCTAGGGTTTTAAGGATTGCCTTATGTATACCTATGTTATATACATATGTTTTTAACTGATGTTTTATTGTTACTTCTAATTTTGTAAGCTGCCCTGAGACCTCCATATAGGGAGTGGCATCGATCTCAACCAACAAACAAACAAATTTATTATCAGGGCAAACCTTCCCCAGATGGGCTCAGGGCAACTTACAGTACTCACTATAGTAAAATAAAACAATAAATCTATGAACATACAGCGTCTCGGTGCCTTGGAAATAAAACTAATAGTGCATCCCCCCACTCATTTGTTGGTCACACCTGAGGGTAGGAAAGAAAGAAGGGGAGGGAGAAGGAAGAAGAAGAAGAGTTTGGATTTATATCCCCCCTTTCTCTCCTGCAGGAGACTCAATCTCCTTGCACTTCCCTCCTCACAACAAACACCCTGTGAGGTGGGTGGGGCTGAGAGAGCTCCGAGAAGCTGTGACTAGCCCAAGGTCACCCAGCTGACGTGTGTGGGAGTGCACAGGCTAATCTGAATTCCACAGATAAGCCTCCACAGCTCAGGCGGCAGAGCTGGGAATCAAACCTGGTTCCTCCAGATTAGATACACGAGCTCTTAACCTCCTACGCCACTGCTGCTCCTCAACTGCAGGCCTGGTGGAACAGCTCCGTCTTACAGGCCCAGCAGAACTGCAGTGAGTATCACAGAGGTTTCACTAGACAGAGTATTCCACCAGGACGTGGCCAGGGCTGAGAAGGCTCTGGTCCTTATCAAGCTCAACCAGACTATTTTCGGACCATGGCCCACCAGTATGTTATTTCCTGAGTGCAAGGCTCTTTGGAGAACGTAAGGGGAGAGGCAGTCCTGCAAGTATGACAGTCCCAGACCATTTAAGCTTTGACAGTCTCAAAGCCTTGAACCTGATTCAGTACTCCACCTTGAGCCAATGGAGCTGGAAACAGCCCTACCCTGTTGTTGGACCACTCAGCCTGGCATGTTCCAGGCCATTTTCATTTCTCAAACTACTCCTGCTGTATGAAACTGCCCAAAGGTAGGAGATGTGGCTCAGTGGTAGAGAACCTACTGGACATGTAGAAGGTTCCAGCTTCATTCCTCAACATCTCCACTAAAAAGGACCAGGTAATAGGTGATGTGAAAGAACTCATCTCCAAACCTTGGAGAGTGGCTGCCCATCAGAGTAGGCAATACAGATCCTGACAGACTGGTGGCCTGACTCAACTGTAAGCTAGCTTCGTGTGTGCAAGTCACAATCAATGTCTGTTTCACACAGAGAACACTGTAACTACAGAGACTTGCCCATCTCTTGTCATTCCACCTTCCATTCTGCCTTGCTGCTTTATGTAATTAAGGCTATAAGACCCTTCCTTAAGGGTATAAGACCCTTTTTTAATTAGGCAACAGTTCAGAAGAAAAATGATTCACACCACACTTGGGTCGAATCCCCACTACCGTCTTGGCCAGGTTTCAGAACACAAACTAACCAGGTTTGAGGGACGACCTCCCCGGTCGAATCCCCGCTACCGTCATAGCCAGGTTTCAGAACACAAACTAACCAGGTTTGAGGTTGTTTGTGTTCTGAAACCTGGCTAAGACGGTAGTGGGGATTTGACCATAGGCCCCTTTCACACATGCAGAATAATGCACTTTCAATCCACTTTGCAGCTGGATTTTACTGTGCAAAATAGCAAAATCCACTTGCAAACAATTGTGAAAGTGGATTGAAAGTGCATTATTCTGCATGTGCAGAAGGGGCCTCAGTCATGTTGATTAAAGCAGGTTTAGAAGCCAGCCATTACGCCTTCACAAGGAATGTGATTCTATCCATAATGTTGGGGAAGCAACATTAAAATGACATTTGCCCTCGCTGATTTTTTTCCCCAAAACCCACAGAACAGATGTTCCTGAACATCTGCGCCTCCAAGTTACTTCCTGGTCTGACTTCAATTGCAGGCAATTCCTCATTCTGTGCTTTGTCTATGTTATTGAAACGTGCATTCTACACTTCTTCTCAGAGAAATGAAAAGTTTCAGGAGCCATGTGGCAGAGTTTGGTTTCCTTTCAGATAAGAGAGCAAGTGTGGGAGACTTCTGGTATCTTTGAAATAGTTATTTGCCAATACACAAGCAGGGCTTACTGGAAGCAAGCAGAGCGCAGAAAAACTGGAAGCAGATCCCTTGAGAACAATTCTCGATCAGTTCCTGCCACATCCCGGTTTCAGCTAATGATAGCCAGAAACCCTCATCTGTCACTCACTTTCTGTCTCTGTCCATTCCAAGGCTGAAACCTGCTGTCTCTAGCCCCTCTACACATGACACTGAGCAGCCTGGACTCAACACGCCCAGAGAGGGAGCGGATAACCAATTCTTCTCTGTCCATATGTTCCCCTTTACCATTTATTTCCTCATCCCGAAGCTTTACTGGGAGCAAGATGACAAAAAACAGGTAGGTAGAAGCAGGCATTTGCAAAGGGAAGTCTTAATCAGAAAAAACTGTGTGCTGCCTGTTAGACTAGCATCTGGGAGATCCATGTTTGAATTTCTTCGCTGACAGGGAAGGGCAGTTTGGGCAGAGCCTTTTCTCCCAGCTATTCCGCAGGATCATTGAAAGAACAAACTTTTATACCAACTTCTCAAAGGAGCCTTTTCTTTCTTTTCCATTTTTCCGTTATGTCTTTTGGAGACTAGCACAGTTCTGTCAGCATCCCCACCCCCACCCCCCCCCAAATGGTTTTCAATACCCTCAAAGCCTCTTTCCCAGATGTGCTGTGGAGTCTCCCCCCCCCCCAGAAGAAAACTCAGGCTCCACGTACCCTTTGCCAAAAGTACGGTTGGAAATCCTAGAGAACAAGTAGGCAGAGACGCAGGAAGAACAGGGAAGTCAAGGCAAATAGGATTACAGTGGAACCTCGGTTTTTGTTGGTAATCCATCTGAAAAGAATAGATGAAAACCAAAACTGATGAAAACCGAGGCAAACTTTTCCATAGGAATCAATGTAAATCCAATTAATCCATTCTAGGCACTCCAAAAAACATACAAAAACCACATTTTTTTGGTGAATAAACATAGTGTTTAATGCTGAAAACAGAAACAAACAATAACACTAGGACCAGCTTCAGAGCCAGTGGACCAATGTCGCACCAGAAAGCTGTCCCAAGAGGTCTGTTTCTGACGCCTCTTCGAGATATGTCTGAAATGGGGCAAGACATTTTCATTAAACAAGTTGCAGAGACGGCCTGCAACAGCTTTGTGATTTTTCTCCACAAACCCCTGCACCTTACTGCAAATCCATGAAAACTGAGGCAAATCGATGAAAACCGAGACAAATTTTTCACTGAAAAAATCGATGAAAACCGAAGGCAATGAAAACCGAGATTCCACTGTATCTGGCAATGTAGCACTGTGGGGCACTGTTTGGGCTGGCATATGCTCCACTGGGAGAGAATGGGGAGAGCTCTGTCTCCGGGACCCAGCAGCAGAGAACAAGGTTATAATGGAGAGATTGAAAACAGAAGCCTCCAAACAGTTAAATTATTTATCTTGGCACCCTGATTCTTCCTTTCTGTAAGGCCTTGGCCTTCCTTAAGCCAAATGTGTAAGGGAGAGGCAGGGACTTTGTATCCTGTGGATGTTAAATCAACTGTGAGTACTGTGCTTCCAGTTCTTTAGTTGGTTTAGAATAAAAACTGCAAATAATATTGTAACAAATACATTATATGAATGATCTATGTGCCCTTGCTCTCCAGTAACACAGCTGCGATCCCTTTTTAGTACATGGCACAGTTTAGTTTTTAGACTGCCCCAGTCCTCTGAGATAAAATTTAACTACTCACTTTGATGCCCAATTCCTGTATAATTTATCAGCAATGTCACAATTATGTGGGCCTCGGGGGGTTATTTCCCTTCTGAGCACTGCATAAGCTTTTTTAAAATGAAATCTTTCTGAACTAAATTTGGAACAATCATACTGTACTTAGCTCATTTACTAAAATATGTTTGTAAGGGTCCTCACAAAATGGATGAGAAAAGGGACGTGGTTGAGGGGAGCGCAGAGAAGTAAAGACAGGAGTGGCAAACACAAACTGATAAGGATAATAAGTGTTATAAACTCACAGATGTGTTACGTATTAAATGAAAAGCTACTGAGAGATAAAAAATGGAAGATGCAGGGCTCGGTGCAGTGGAAATTTCCACTGATGGAAAACAGTCGATGTACACCAATTCCCCTCTCCCTTCTGCAAACAATAGCACACTCCTTTCATATCATTCTATCATGAAGGTGAGATTAGGGTTGCAGCAAGAGGGAGAAAGTCCTTCCCTGATGCTGATGGAAATCCCTTCATCCATCAGAGATTTTACACAGGATCCATCACACACACACACATTACATGATTGGATGTGGAAAGAAATGTTATGGCACAGTAAGGATCTCAACTGGACTACAGTGCAGCGAAAATGCTAAAGAGAGTTTGCTTATATTCTTGATAATAAACTGCCCTTTTCTGTATCCCAGAACACATCTGGTTGAAGTAGCATTACCAGTTGGGTTTCCAGTGAAGGTTGGGAAATATCTAGAGATTTTGAGGGTAGAGCCTGAGGGAACGGTTTGGCAGGGGAAAGGATTTTAATGAGGTATAATGCCATAAAACCCACCTTCCAAAGTGGCCATTTCCTTCAGGTGAATTAATCTCTGGGCCTTTCCCCACTTTCCCCACTTTTCCTGCTGCTGCCGTCGCTGCGCACTGCTCTCAGCGCGTGGCATCCCTGGCGTGCGTCCGAGTGTCCCCATCAAAAGGCACCATTTTCGCCAGCGCCAGGGATGCCGCGCACTGAGGGGGCACGAGAGCGGCAGCATCGGGGCGGCTGCGCTGTTGCCGCCCCTGACGTGGGGAGTGCAGTGGGAACCCACGCTACTTGCGGAGAGTAGTGCGGGGCTTAAGGTAAGTGGGGAAAGGGCCTCTGTCACCTGGAGATCAGTTGTAATAGTGGGAAGCCTCCAGCCACTACCTGGAGGTTGGCAACCTTAGTTACCAATGTTAAAGTCAGGCCTGGAGTTCTCCTACAGTTACAACTGGTGTCTGATCAGTTCCACTGGAGGAAATGGCACCTTTGGGAGTGGATTGTATTGGCAGCACATTCCTGATAAGCTTTCTATTCTCCCCAAACTCCACCCTCCCCTGGCACCACCGTCAAATCTCCAGAAATTCCCCAAGATAGAGTTGGCAGTGCTAAGCATAAGCTAAGGACCACAACTTTTCTGAGCGGGTTGTTAGAAACTGGAGACATGATTACAGATTCTTGGAAGAGTATAAGGCATATTGACTGGGTATGTGAAAGAAGATTACCGTAAACAGATGCGTGGAGGATAGGCTAATCAAAAGCTAATCGTTATGAGGACTCTTTAGGAGGCAACTTCAGGAGAAGGCCTCCAGGCCCTGTTCGTTGGTCTTCCAGGACAACTGGTGAAACAGGATGCTGTACTACAAAGGCCACACCGGTCTGAACCAGAATTAACACATGAATCTGTCTGATACTAAATCAGATCATGGATCCATCAAAGTTAAGATTCTCTGCTCAGCCTGGCAGTGGCTCCGCTGAGATCTTTCACATTACCTCCTCCACGGTCCTTTTAACTGGAGAAAATCCTTCTTGTGAGGCTTGGCACACTTCACTTGCTTCAGTTATCAGCCTGGCCTGAGTTGTCAGCAGGACACAAGGAGACAGAGCATCTTTTCCGACCTCCACCCCCCTGACATACTGGGCTGAACTCTACTGAGCTGATATCACAATATTGCCTGGATATCAGCAAATCCATGGAAGCAAGATAAGGAGCAAGCTCACCTGAAGCAATACCAGAGAGTTACCCAAGCACAGCCAGAGGTCAGCTGTTTCGCACCAGAAGATTCAAGTCTAACCTGAAAGCTAGTATAGCCATACCAGAGCTGGACTCGGGGCAGTGGTAGTGGAATACTGCTGAACTTGAGACGGCAGTGGTATTCTTTCTCAATGTCCTTGAATGGCTCACTACCTGGGATATCAATATGGGGCATCAAAAAGAACATAAGAACGAGCCTGCTGGATCAGACCAGAGTCCATCTAGTCCAGCACTCTGCTACTCTCAATGGCCCACCAGATGCCTTTGAGAGCTCACATGCAGGATGTGAAAGCAATGGCCTTCTGCTGCTGCTCCCAAGCACCTGGTCTGCTAAGGCATTTGCAATCTCAGATCAAAGAGGATCAAGATTGGTAGCCATAGATCGACTTCTCCTCCATATAAATCTGTCCAAACCCTTTTTAAAGCTATCCAGGTTAGTGGCCATCACCACCTCCTGTGGCAGCATACTCCAAACACCAATCACACGTTGCGTGAAGAAATGTTTCCTTTGATTAGTCCTAATTCTTCCCCCCAGCATTTTCAATACATGCCCCCTGGTTTTAGTATTGTGAAAAAGAGAGAAAAATTTCTCTATGTTGGCATTTTCTACCCCACGCATAATTTTATAGATTTCAATCATATCCCCCCTCAGACGTCTCCTCTCCAAACTAAAGAGTCCCAAATGTTGCAACCTCTCCTCATAAGGAAGGTGCTCCATTCCCTCAATAATCCTCGTTGCCTTTCTCTGCACTTTTTCTATCTCTTCGATATCCTTTTTGAGATGTGGTGACCAGAACTGAACACAGTACTCGAAGTGTGGTCGCACCACTGCTTTATATAAGGGCACGACAATAGTTTATTATTAATTTTATTATTAATTCCTTTGTATTATTTTTTTAAAATTTCTTTCCTAATTATTCCCAGCATAGAGTTTGCCTTTTTCACAGCTGCCATGCATTGAGTTGACATTCCCATGGAACTATCAACTAAGAAGCCCAAATCCCTTTCCTGGTCTGTGACTGATAGCACTGACCCCTGTAGCATGTATGTGAAGTTTGGATTTTTTGCCCCTATGTGCATCACTTTACATTTTGCTACATTGAACTGCATTTGCCATTTCTTAGCCCACTCACCTAATTTATCAAGGTCCGCTTGGAGCTCTTCCTCAAGCAATCCTTTTAAGGCTCTCACCACCCTACATAATTTGGTATCATCCGCAAACTTGGCCACCACGCTACCCACCCCTACTTCCAGGTCATTTATGAATAGGTTAAATATCCCTACATCTCTCCCTTGTGAGAACTTCCCATTTACACCCACCCTTTGCTTCCTGTTTCTCAACCAGTTTTTAATCCACAGGAGGACTTCCCCTCTTATTCCTTGATTGCAGAGTTTTATCAATAGTCTCTGGTACTGACTGAAATAGAAATAACATTGTAAGGCAGAACATTCATTTTATTGTGGCAGTTCTGCCCAACAGAGTCAGCTGCAAGTTCATCCGTATGTTTAGATCTTGTTGAACTTCCCTCCATTTTTAAAAATAATTGTTATCAAATAGAGTATTATTTTTATGAGATTTTTCAACCCCCAAATATTTAGGGAGGTTCTCACCACCCTACATAATTTGGTATCATCTGCAAACTTGGCCACCACGCTACCCACCCCTACTTCCAGGTCATTTCTGAATAGGTTAATCTGCAGGGGAGAGCCAGCATGGTAAGAGCAGGTGGATCTGAAGAACTGGGTTTGATTCCCCTCTCCTCCACAGGAGCTGCAGACTCTAATCTGGTGAACCGGGTGTTTCCCCACTCCTACACATGATGCTTGCAGGGTAACCTTGGGCTAGGTGAGGTTCTCTCAGCCCCACCTACCCCACAAGGTGTCTGTTGTGGGGAGAGGAAGGGAAGGAGCTTACAAACTGCTCTGAGACTCCTTATGGTGGAGAAAAGTGGGGTATAAATCCAAACTCTTCTTCTTCATGAGGCCCCTGATTCAACAGGCATAAGAACATAAGAACAAGCCAGCTGGATCAGACCAGAGTCCATCTAGTCCAGCTCTCTGCTACTCACAGTGGCCCACCAGGTGCCTTTGGGAGCTCACATGCAGGATGTGAAAGCAATGGCCTTCTGTGGCTGTTGCTCCCGAGCACGTGGACTGTTAAGGCATTTGCAATCTCAGATCAAAGAGGATCAAGATTGGTAGCCATAAATCGACTTCTCCTCCATAAATCTGTCCAAGCCCCTTTTAAAGCTACATATCCAGTGTTGAGTGGCCATCACCACCTCCCTGCAGCAGCATATTCCAAACACCAAATCACACGCTATGCGTGAAGTAAAGTGTTTCCTTTTATTAGTCCTAATTCTTCCCCCAGCATTTTCATAATGTATGCCCCTGGTTCTGAGTATTGTGAGAAAGAGAGAAAAATTTCTCTCTGTGGCCAACATTTTCTACCCCATGCATGAATTTTATAGACTTGCAATCCATATCTCCCCTCAGACATCTCCTCTCCAAGCTAAAGAGGTCCCTAAACTCTGCAGCCTCTCTCCTCATAAGGAAGGTGCTCCAGTCCCTCAATCATCCTCAAGTTGCCCTTCTCTGCACTTTTTTTCTATCTCTCTTTCAATTATCCTTTTTTGAGATGTGGTGACCAGAACTGAACAAACACGAGGTACTCCAAGATGCGGCCATGCACTCCCACAGCTTTATATAAGGGCATGACAATCTTTGCAGTTTCCCATTCTCAATTTCCTCTTTCCTAATTATCCCCAACATAGGAGTTTGCTCTTTTTCACAGCTGCCATGCATTGAGTTGACATTCCCATGCTGAACTATCAACTAAGACACACCCAAATCCCCTTTCCACTGGTCTGTGACTGGATAGCACTGGACCCCTGTAGCATGTATGTGAAGTTTGGATTTTTTGCCCCTATGGTGCATCATCCTTTACATTTTTGCCACATTGAACTGCATTTGCCATTTCTCTAGCCCACTCCACCTAATTTATCAAGGTCCACTTGGAGCTCTTAAGCGCAATCCTTTTCATGGTTCTCACCACACTACATATAATTTTGGTATCATCTGCAAATCTTGGGCCACCACCATGTTACCTACTCCACCCCTAATTCCAGGTCATTTATGAATAGGTTAAAGAGCGCTGGTCCCAAAACGGATCCTTGGGGACACCACTCCCGACATCTCTCCAATTGGCCGAGAATTTCCCATTTACACCCACTCTTTTGCTTCCCTGTTTCTCAACCAGTTTTTTTAATCCATAGGGAGGGACTTCCCCTCTTATTCCTTCATTGCTGAGTTTTCTCAATAGTCTCTGGTGTAGGAACTTTTGTCAAAAGCCTTTTGGAAATCCAAGTGAAGACAATGTCCACTGGTTCCCTTTCATATCCACATGCCTGTTTACACCCCTCAAAGCAACTCACGTAGTAAGTTTGGTAAGACAGGATTTTTGCCTTGCTGCAAAAGCCATGCTGACTCTCTTCTCAAGCAGGTCTTGCTTTTTCTACACATGTTTTATAATTTTATCTTTAATGATAGATTCTACTAATTTGCCAGGAACAGATGTGAAACTGATTGGCCTGTAATTTCCCGGGTCCCCCCTAGATCCTTTCTTAAAGATTGGTGTGACATTGGCCATCTTCCAGTCTTCAGGGATGGAGCCTGATTTCAGGGGATTAGAGTTGCATATTAAAAGTGAGAAGATCCGCAATTTCATGCTTGAGCTCTTTAAGAACTCTTGGGTGAATGCAATCTGGGCCAGGGGATTTGGTAGCATTTAGTTTATCATTGGCTGCCAGAACTTCTTCCTTGTCTACCACTATCATCGCTAGTTCCTCAGAATCGCCTCCTAAGAAACTTGGTTCAGGTGCAGGAATTTTCCTCACCTCCTCTTGGGTGAAGACAGATGCAAAGAATTCATTCAGCTTCTCTGCAATCTCTCTGTCATCTTCTAGCACACCCTTTGTTCCTTTGTCATCTAACGGGCCTACTGTTTCCCTTGCTGGCTTCCTGCTTTTGATGTACTTGAAGAACTGTTTGTTGCTGGTTCTGATGTTCGCAGCCATGCGTTCCTCATAATCTTTTTTTGCCTCCCTTACAGCTAACTTGCTTCTCTTTTGCCACCATTTGTGTTCCCTCTCATATTCTTCATCAGCCAAACTGGACTTCCATTTTCTAAAAGACATTTTCTTTTTTCTGATAATTTCCTCAACCTCTCTTGTTAACCATGGTGGCTTTCTTTTGGCCTGGGTGCTGCCTTTCCTAACCTGCGGAACACATTCCAGCTGAGCTTTTATTACTGTGTTTTTAAATAACCTCCAAGCATCCTGGACAGTTTTGACTCTCTTGATTTTCCCTTTCAGCTTCCTGCGCACTATCCCCCTCATCTTTGAGAAATTTCCCTTTCTGAAGGCAAATGTAACTACATTAGTAGTTGTCACTTGTTCGCATGCAAAGATACTGAAACTGACAGCATTGGTGGTTGCTGGTGGCATCCAGCTCGTATCGATCATTTTCACCAATTAGCATATTACGAAATTAATACCTTACAAGGGGCAGAAATTGTATTTTGTGCTACAGAATTTTCCCATTGTAATCTGTGCACCATCTCATAGGCTTCCAAACGAAAATACTGGCAAGTATGACTGATATTGTAACTTGGAATCTAACATAATAACCACTGATCTCTATTGGGGCGGGGTGGTGGTGGTGTTGTAATTTAGCAATCCTTCATTGTAACAAATACATTTTATTTCGAAGATGTATATGAGCTTGTTATCATCATCTATGTCTTTCATTAGAAATCAGGAGGGCAAGAATAGGGGAGAGGTTTTCTAGAAGACCAGGAAGTCCTGAAGGGAGAGATATCTGATTGCACCATCAGAGTAGATTGCAATGGGCATATTTATTCCGACTCCTGAAGGGAAAAAGGTTTGGTAATTTAATCTACCCATTGTGAAACAGCTTTCATTAGCAATGATTCATGATAAACCAGAGTTACAGCTTTGATGCGTTTCTGTTTAATACAGGATTCTGTGCATTTATATGACCCACGCAAAGTTAGATGAACCATCAACCCAGACTATTTGTCTGGTGGAAGTAGTGGATGCAAGTAGATGAGGGGAAAAAATCAGTTTCTTCTTCACCATCTGTGCTGTTAAGTTTCTGGGTGTAATTCAAGGAATTTGTGATTTGAACGCTTCGCAGCCCAGGGATCTAAATTCCTTAGAAAACCTTTCTTTTCATAGAAGCACTTTTTAATAGCATCTTCGAGACACCAGCTGCTAGTCTGTTACAATTAGGGGTGGGTCAGACCTATGTGGGGTGGGTCAGACCTATGTGGAGGCAACCATATTTTTGGGGTTCAGGCAGAGGCGTAGCTAGGGAAAATGGAGCCCGGGGTAAAGTTTTGTGCGCGCGCCCCCACTCCCTGTATGGGCAACCTCCCCCCCATCATGACCAAAGAATGATTTTTTGCACCAGGTCATCTCCAAGTCACCATCACATTATAGAACATGCCCCAACTCACAAATCGGAACACAGCAGTGGTCCAGCCCATACAGCGGAAATAAAAAAATTTTGACGACATTTTCAAAATGCTTTCAAAATGTTTAACAACTGTTATAACGCTTTAAAATGTTTTAAGTGTTACATGACTTAAAATGCTTTCAAAATGTTTTATTACTGCTGTGAAAACATTTTATGGGGTTACACCCATCACCCCCAATTGCCCCCCAGCATTGGAAACATAGCACAGAGCCATTTATCATCTGGGAGTGGCTAGAGGCATAAGCCTTTGGCTTGTAGCTATGGTTGTGGAACCACCATGAGCCTTAGATGATCTTGTAATTTATCAGTGTTTCAAGGACATATGGGGACCTGCTACATGAAAGGGTTGATGATGAGAAAGCCCACTTGCTCAAGCAGCACTCTGCTTGGAGAACATTAGATCTAAGCCATAACAAGCAAATGACATTTTTTAATGAGACAGTTACAACACTGGTTAAATAAAACAAAACTTGTAGATCTCAATTCTAATAAAACAACAGTATATATAGGCTTATTTAGCTCAAGGATATGTGGGTGTTCCTAGAATTTCAGCCTGATCAGTCAGCTGAAAGGAGACGGTGTTTCTCTGTGCATATTTGCAGTCCATTCTTCTTCTTCTTTTCTTTTTTGCCAAACTTGGTCATGGATACACTTTAAAAGTATTCTCCACGTTCCAAATGTTCGGTAGACAAACATGATTTGCAGTACAGGGGGCTACTGCTACCCCCCTTCCCCGCCAAACTTTGGTGCTGAAAAAGGCCAGGCGAGGAGGGAGGGGGCCGATGTGGTGCATCAGGCCACCTCCTCTGGGTGGGGGCACTGCCAAGAACCTTCCCACACTCGGATGCAACCCCCCACCAGTGCAGAGTTGGAAATGTCTGACGCCCACCCCTCCCCCAGGCCCGTGCCTAAGCCCTAGGAGGGGGCACTCACTCTGCACCTGCTCAGGGGCCCGAGGCTCGCCCCTTGCCCGGCACTCACTCACTCACTCGTTAGCAGCCCATGCAGCGCCTTCAGGCTCCTGGTGCAGCTGGCCTGTGCCGCTTCCTTCCCGCTTGCAGTGCTCTTGGTCTCCGCTCTAGTGCCTGTGCACACTGAGCCCCCTCTGCCTTGGCCCTCGAGCAGCAGCACGGAGCACGCCCACCAGGCCAATCGAGGCCTGCCCGCACAGCGCGTGCACATTGCACCTAGTCAGGCTAGAAGTATGGGGGGGGGCGATTTTCCACACCCCCCCCCCACATGACTGAACAGCGGCTGCCCAGGGCATTTGTCCCCAGATGTCCCCGTGGAAGCTCCGCCTCTGAGTTCAGGTTTAATAACCAAGACATTTTCAGAGAAACCTAAAAAAAGCTGATGTGTAATGTTGGCCTTTTCAGGTTCTTTGACAATGTTATGGGCCTTAGAAACCTGAACCTGAAAAATACCATAGGGTTGTTTTTTTTTTAAGGATACTGAGATCACTCACTGTTTTACCTTGCACCTTTCTTGCCTGTTGTGATCAGGAAGCCAATTTTTTGGCAAGCTGTTGAGATTTATCCAAACAAATTCAGTGTGTCCATTTGAACATTACACTGTTTCCTTGCTTTTCACCCCAGTCCCTGCACCACCCACCTGTCACTGCCTCCATTTTTTTTAAACATCCAGAGTTTAAAAATGAGCTTTTGAGTTGAAATTACTATTTAGATTTCTCTGTGTGCCTCTGGTGTCTGCCCATGAACCTAATTATTTTGCAATCAGTTCATGACATCATTTTATGATAGACTGAGCAGGGACAAAAAGCAGGCTAAATATCTAAGGTTGGTCATTTTTAGCAAGTGTCCGACTGTGAAGGCATGAAGGGAAGACACACTGAAAGCGATTCTACGCTTGATAAGTAGATCAGTTCTATGATTTGTCTAGGTGTCTTTTCTCTGGATCTCCAAGGAGCTCCAGGGAGCATACATGATCCAAGGTAGCCCTTTTTTTTATCCAAAACATTTCTGGGGAGTAGGCTAAAGAGACAATGACTGGATGAATGAACATTTGAAGATGGGCCTTCCAAGTCTAAGAGTGCTCTTTACCGAAGTCCATGGGCCTAAAAGGATACAACTGTGTTTAAGGCTGTAATCTTTAGGTATCTTCCAAAGAGCGCTGGCTCAACATGCCAATTCCAAAAGCTCTGAGAGTGGCGAGTCTCAGCTGCATCACAGGCAAAAATATATCCTTTTTTTGAAAGTTGCACTTTAATATATCCAAGACCAGGCCTTTAAGCTAAGCTAAGAATTTTTATCCTCTCCTTTTTTAGGAAATCTGAGATGGCTGAATAGTGCCAAAGCCATTATATGTCAACGGGTAGCTTATGCACCTCCCAAACCATCAGAAGAACAGATTTGGTCTACAGCCTTGGTTTTCCCTTTCTAGTAACCTTTTTCTTTTTGACAGCTGGTTATTGTGTACTATATGTCCAGGGAATGTGAAATCAGAAAGTGCTCTGATCCATCTGTTAATTGTAGCTACACCTCTCTGTTTTCGTTTTTTGGGGGTTTTTTTTGACAAATGAGGAAAAAATGCAAAACAGAACAACCACCCAAATTGCTCAACAACCAGAACATTTAGAGCCAAACTACTCAATATGTTTTCTGGCAAGTTGAACCTGGGGTTCCCAGACCAACTCATGAACCCTGAGGTTGCTCGGTAATTATGTTCCAGCTCAGGGAAATGACGGGGAGGGAAGACAGGAGCCCCATCCAGGCTGCAATTCTGAGCTGAATTGGGCTCCCGTCAGTTTTTGAAACGATGTGCCCTGTTGCTGTTGTGGTGGCTGTGAGGAAGCCAGTTGGGTTGCCGGGACCTGAGTCTCCCCCACAAACAAGTATTGTGCAGTTTGGCCATTAGTTGCACAAGGACCCACATTCAGTCACAGACTTGTGTGGTTAAAAGAATCTCAAGATATCTCTGGGAAAACTGTCAGATTGAGTAGTGTCTGGCTTTGACAGGCAAATAGCCTGATGGAGTACAAGTCAGTTTCCTATGTTCGATAAACAGTTAATATTTAAAATATCCAGGAGGGTACCCTCCGAGACTTCTTTCTGAAATGTGAGCCGTATCATCTTTGTGTATTCGTCTCTGACCCTTTACAAGACAGCACTTCTTCACTTTGTTCTAGGAATCATCCGGTCAACATGAAAGCATTGCATACAAAAGAAAAACACCACCCCACCTTAAAAAAATAAAAAACAACCGTTCATCCAAAACATGATGGATTCCTTCAGCAGACTTCCCGGGACAGTACCACATTGGAAACATGTTTTCTATATCAACATAGAATTTTTGCAGAAATGTTCCACTCGGTCAATAACATCTCTCAGTGCTCCGGGGTAGTGCAAGGTCTTGGAAGACGAGACATGCAGCTCATGTGGTCATTTGATGATGGAAAGCTGACGGGAGCCCAATCATCATTTTTGAAAAAGCGAACTTTTGTATTAAGAATGGCTGGAAAAGTAATCGTGGCGTCTAATTAATGAGGCATACCTTGCTCTTTCGATCAGAGTTTTCTTGCTAGCTTCCTCCTGGCAGAACCTCGTAGATGATGATGATGATGATGATGATGATGATGTATTAAGAAGAGTTTGAAGAAGAGTTTGGATTTATATCCCCCCTTTCTCTCCTGCAGGAGACTTAAAGGGGCTTACAATCTCCTTGCCCTTCCCCCCTCACAACAAACACCCTGTGAGGTAGGTGGGGCTGAGAGAGCTCCGAGAAGCTGTGACTAGCCCAAGGTCACCCAGCTGGTGTGTGTGGGAGTGCACAGGCTAATATGAATTCCCCAGATAAGCCTCCACAGCTCAGGCGGCAGAGCTGGGAATCAAACCCAGTTCCTCCAGATTAGATACATGAGCTCTTAACTTCCTACGCCACTGCTGCGCCACTGCTTAAATTTAGTATACCGCCCCATCCCCGAAGGGCTCTGGGCGGTTTACAACAGAACAACAAAACTAATACAATAAAACCAACACATAATTTAAATAAATACATTAAAAACTAATACAGATAAAGCCTCACTGTGGCGCCCCAGAGCCCTTCCGCCTCCTGCCGGGAAGCCAACATAGGTGTCACAATCGACTGGATGGCATAAAAATGTTACAGCGGGGAAAGCGGGGGAGCGGACAATCAGCGACTGGCTCCCCCAAAGGCCCGGTGGAACAGCTCCATTTTACAGGCCCTGCGGAACTCGTGTAGGTCCTGCAGGGCCCGAATAGCTGGAGGAAGAGTGTTCCACTAGGCTGGGGCCAGGGCGGTAAAAGCCCTGGCCCGGGTGGAAGCCAGTCGCATAATTGAGGGGTGGGGGACTACCAGTTAGTGCACCAGTTAGTGCAGAATGCAGAGGCCTCTGCATATGGGGTAAGACAGTCTCGCAGGTATGAGGGAGAAAGATGAGAAAGTTGCCGGGTTGCATTCTGGATCTGTAGTTGCATGTAAATGAAACAAGAGTTGGAACAGGGGGTGCCACGTTGCAACGGAGCATAACACACACACACACAGAGAAAAAAATCAGGATTCCACATAATGTTGTCAAGAGATAAGACATCCTCATATGAATCAATCTAACCAAATCAAAGGTTAAACCAAGCATTAGATCAAATCATAAAACTTTGAGTAAACATCCTGCTGAAAGTGAGGAAAGCCTCAATCTGTTTAGAAAACTGCAAGGTCCCTTTGAACAGCAAAAGAGCTGGCCTGAGTGTTAATCCTAAAGCAAATGGCAAGAGGGGGAGGGGGGTGTTCTTTAAGACAGGCAGAGTGAACAAAGAAGACAGCTCTTATGAGCATGGCCATGCACGTGCACCAAAACTATGAACCTCTTGTGACTTTACTTATGATTATGAGTATTAAAAGTTATTCATGTGAGTATTAAAAGTTAAATTTTGTTATGTCTAACTGCACCAACTTAATAGAATAGTGCTTCTACCTGAACTTTTTATTTTATACCAAAACAGTCAAAAGCTTTTACAGGTGTGGCTTTGCTGTTTGCAAGAGTACAACCCAGACTTGGCCACGGAATGACTGGCCACGCCCCTGTCATGCCCCGCCCAGCCCCATTGGTGCTATGCCACAATTTGAATCCCACCACCATGGGAACCTGTTACTAAAATTTTTGGATCCCACCACTGGGAAAGGGGCAGGTTTATGTCATACCTAGTAGATGACTGGTGACTGTGGTATCCCCTGTCATATAGTATTCACTCAGGCACTGGTTCTCAGACAAACTAGAAGTCTCATCTTGATGCCCATGATGCCCATGATAATTTCACCAAATTTCTGTGGATAAGGACCACAGAAACTGGGGAAATTCCTAGAATGTTACAGACAAGGTGACTGGAAGTGACATCACCATGCCCACAGGGTCGTTCCCTTCCTTCTTGTTTTTTCCTGCCACTGAATGTGGGGTTCAGCCAAGCTCGGTATTCAGCTCAGCCCTGCTACCTGTGAAGTTCACGTGGACTTTGGAGTGGGTGCAGAACTGAACACTGGGCTTGGCCAAGTCAAGTGGTAAGTTCTGCCCAGCTGCCTCTGATACACATGTACGCTTTGGAGGTGGTAGGACAGAAATGAAGGCTGGGCTTCGGCATTCAGCTCTGCCCTGCTATCTCCAGAGGGCACGTGGAGGTGGCAGCACAGAGCCAAATGCTGGGATTGGCCAGTCTGAGGCCGCCATTCAGTTCTCTGCCACCTGCTGCCTCTGAGCCCAGGTGGACTTCACCAGCAGTCAGCAGGTAAGTGAAGAGGAGAAGGAAAGGTGTTTCCCCATCTTTTTTCTAAAACAGCAATGTGGCCAAAGCTTTTTCGGTCCCTTATATTGCTTTTTGATTCCTTTATATTGCTGCCATTTTGGAGGGAAACCCCTCCCCCCCCCAAATACCAATCTTTTTCAGTTTTTTCTGGTTGGGCTTTGTCAAATGCACGCCCCTGTAAGTCCCACAGTGCTCAATTAGCCACACTTGCAACAGACTATCTTTTTTTTTGGGGGGGGGAGGTCTGCTGGGTTTGTGAGCTGGGGCCCCAGACTTCAAAGTGGAGCCTAGAAGTAGGGCTGAGGAAATTCCTGGAGATTTGGGGAGTACAGCCTGGGAAGGGCAGGGTTTGAGGACGGGAAGGACCTCAGCAGGGTATGATGCCATCGTGTCCACCCTACAAGGCAGCCATTTTCTCCAGGGGAACTTATCTGGGCAGCCTGAGATCAGCTGTAATTCCAGGAGGTCTCCAACCTTCATCTGCAGCTTCATAACCTCACCCAGATGGCACCACTATCCACATTGTGGGGTTGTTTTCTAAACAGCCTGTCGTGCATGTTAGTGGCATCTATGGGCAAAGAAGAGGAAGACACTGGAGGATGATCCAGCCCAGAGGCGTAGGGGGGGATGGTGCCCAGGGCAACACCTGCTCCAGGCGCCCCCAGCTCCTACACCCCCAACCCTCCATGCCCCACTACGGTAAGGAGCCTGCCCCAGGGCCCCCCCGACCCAGCCCTGCCAAGCTGCTCCTTCGGCTGGCGGAACTTCCGCTGGCCAAAGGAGCAGCCTGGTAGGGCGGGGCGGGGCGGGGTGGGGCGTGCCCGGCAGCAATACAGCCAGGCTGCTCCTTTGGCTGGCAGAAAAAGTGCAGAGAAGGGCAACGAGGATGATTGAGGGACTGGAGCACCTTCCTTATGAGGAGAGGCTGCAGCATTTGGGACTCTTTAGTTTGGAGAGGAGGCGTCTGAGGGGGGATATGATTGAAGTCTACAAAATTATGCATGGGGTAGAAAATGTTGACAGAGAGATTTTTTTCCCTCTTTCTCACAATACTAGAACCAGGGGGCATTCATTGAAAATGCTGGGGGGAAGAATTAGGACTAATAAAAGGAAACACTTCTTCACGCAACGTGCGATTGGTGTTTGGAATATGCTGCCACAGGAGGTGGTGATGGCAACTAACCTGGATAGCTTTAAAAGGGGCTTGGACAGATTTATGGAGGAGAAGTCGATTTATGGCTACCAATTTTGATCCTCTTTGATCTGAGATTGCAAATGCCTTAACAGACCAGGTGATCGGGAGCAACAGCCGCAGAAGGCCCTTGCGTTCACATCCTGAATGTGAGCTCCCAAAGGCACCTGGTGGGCCACTGCGAGTAGCAGAGTGATGGACTAGATGGACTCTGGTCTGATCCAGCTGGCTTGTTCTTATGTTCTTATGTTCTTAAGCTCCACCAGCTGAAGGAGCAACCCGGCGTGGCCAAGGGGAGGGGTGTGGGGGTCCAGCTGGCGTACACCCAGGGACCTGTGACCCCACATGTCCCCGTGAGCACTCCGCCTCTGATCCAGCCTCTCACATGGATTAGGAAAATATCCTCAAACATACTGTTCTCTTTGATGAATATAGTCCAACTTTACTGCTTGCAATTCTAGATCAGATCTAGAGAGTACAGCAACCGGTATAATCAAATTTTACCTTCATAACAGACTCCCTGATATTTATGATATTCTTTTTGAACATCGATCGGCCGAGAGACCATCAGTTCATCCTTCATCAGATCTTTCCTGGAGAAACATCTGCCTTATTGCGGCGTGCCCGTGGCTTTATTTCCTTTCAACCATTTTTTTCCTGCTCGGAGCAGTTTTGCATTTGAAAAGGCTCTTCTGTCACATCTGGGTGCCTGTCATCTTTCTTGGGCTTAAAGCCGCACCGTCCTTCACCGGGTCACAGAGCTCATCCTCTTAGAGAAAAGGAAACTTCACAATGCTACAGGGCGGTGTCATGAATTACGTGTCTTGAAGAAGAGATAACACGCTTGCGAGCTTTCTTCTGTTATTGTAATGTTTCAAAAGGGAGGAGAGATTCGAAGGGTTAGATTGTGATCTGCTCTCTGAACAAACTGAAAGCCGCTTCTTTCAGACAAGCAAAGGGGAGCAGACGCCTTGCTGAGGACGAGGCAGTGGCGAAATGAGTCTTTTCAACAGCATTTTCCCCTCAAATTTAAATGCCCCACTCTGAATACTGACCCGCTAACCCCGTACGGCTGCAGTCTTACAGCTCAGTGTGTCCTGGTTTTCTGACAACCGAGCGGACTTTTCGCATCCAAGATGAAAACAGGAGACACATTATCAGGTTCACACTGGAAAGGTTTACTTTTAGAGTGGGGAAGGAGAAGAATTGCCTACCATCAGAGGAGACAAAGGCTTGCATTTCTCCATGAACGTGCACCCTAACTGAAAGAAGACCACCTGGAGAAGTGCTTCGTGCAGATCCTGAGTGAACACCTCCTGTTTAGAGACATCTTTTTCATTAATAGAATCTACTGTGATTTCACTGGATTTAATTTGCAATGGCCCTCTTGAAGTTCTGTTACGGCACGCAGTTTGGAAGTCAGTAAATTAAGGATGTCGGTAATGTCCTGCAAAATTATGGGGAATGAGGTCTTGAGCAGGTGTTCCAAGAGCTTGGTACCCCCCCCCCCCAGTTGTTTCATCTAAGTATCATCAAGAAGAGTTTCCTAGATCATAATTGTCCCTTGAGGTGCTGTCTTTTAAATGAATTAGGTGAGATTTATTCTAACGAGTAATGTCATAGCTGGTAGGTTTTTGATTGGTACCTGGGCATCAGAGACGCCGCTGTGTCCTCTGCGGTAGGCAAGATCCACCAATGGTCCTCCAGGATAAGGCTCCACATCTGACCAGCTCGGGCCTCAGTTCTTCTGGTTCGGTCTCTGCCGGTGCTGGCATGACACACTATAGGGCAGTGATGGCGAACCTTTTCGAGACCGAGTGCCCAAATTGCAACCAAAAACCCACTTATTTATCGCAAAGTGCCCACACGGCAATTTAATCTGAATACTGAGGTTTTAGTTTAGAAACGCATTACTGGGGAGTAAGCTTGGTAAAGCAACCGTGCAACGCTTCAAATCGGTGAATCACGACCCTAGGAGGGTTTACTCAGAAGCAAGCCTCATTGCCAGCAACCGAGCTTACTCCCAGGTAAACAATCGTGTGGGGGGGTGATTTTCCGCCCCCTCCACATGACAGACTCTGTGCACGCGTGCCCACAGAAAGGGCTCTGAATGCCACCTCTGGCACCTGTGTCATAGGTTCGCCACTGTTGCTATAGGGTGCCAATTTCACGTTGAGATATATCTAGAGATCAGAGGGAGCTAGGGAGGGCAGATTTGGAAAGGAGAGGGGCCTCAGCAGGGCATAATGCCATTGAGCATAGGTGTCAAACTCGTGGCCCTCCAGATGTTATGGACTACAGTTCCCATCATCCCCTGCCAGCATCATGGAGGACCTCGAGTTTGACACCTGTGCCATAGAGTCTGCCCTTCAAAGCAGCCAGTGTGGAGATCAGTTGTAATTCTGGGAGATCTCCATGCCCCACCTGGAGGCTGGCAACGGTACTTCTAGCCCAGTCTTATTTACATCCAGCTGGGCTGATTGTGCAATGGAAAGTGAACAACCACTGCAGCCTCACCACCATGACAAAGGTCAGCTGCGTTTCTGAAATGCTTTCTGAACAGGACATCCTGTCAACTGAGGACAAGAGACGGTCAAAGTTAAGAAATTCAATGTCCCATTGGTTTCAGCAGAGGACAGGAAAGCATTACAACCTAACTGAATTCAATCTCAAAATGTGACTTCAGTCTTGAGGGTGAGTTGGTGTTTGCCTGTTTGAATTCTCCAGTGATTTAAAAAAAACTATTCTCTGCACATGGAAAATTAGGCTGTGAGGGACAAACTCTCTCCCTGCCATGCTAGCTGTCTACATCATAGGAAGTCCTCTTTATGTTGTCTTGTAATTTGCTATAAACACATTGTGCCCATTTTTACTAATTGTTGAGGATTGCCCTGCATATACCATGAAAAGGCTCTATATACCATATACCATGAAAAGGAGCAGCAGTGGTGTAGGAGGTTAAGAGCTTGTGTATCTAATCTGGAGGAACCGAGTTTGATTCCCAGCTCTGCCACCTGAGCTGTGGAGGCTTATCTGGGGAATTCAGATTAGCCTGTACACTCCCACACACGCCAGCTGGGTGACCTTGGGCTAGTCACAGCTTCTCAGAGCTCTCTCAGCCCCACCTACCTCACAGGGTGTTTGTTGTGAGGGGGGAAGGGCAAGGAGATTGTCAGCCCCTTTGAGTCTCCTACAGGAGAGAAAGGGGGGATATAAATCCAAACTCCTCCTCCTCCTCCTCCTCCTCCTCCTTCTTCTTCTTCTTCGGAAGCACTGACCAAAACTGGAGCAAATGTTAAGTCCCCTGAGCCTGTTTCAGCGTCTTCCTGGCTCGACAGCCTTATTTCAGCCATTCCTTTCGCCATTCCTGTGTCTGCTCTTTGTGCTATTATACTAATGAAGAAAGGAAGAGTCTCTAATAAGGGGGAATTAGTTTTCTAATCTCTGACTAGTGCCCATGGTTAATTGTTTTTAAAATTACAGCGCAAAGCACGTTCCTACCCTTCATTGCCCTCTTTATTATCAGCTGCAGGGAGAGAGAGAGAAAGAGAAAAGAGCTCTAAAGCTTTTTATACGGTTCATTAATTTCTCCATAATCTGTTGTATTTTTATTTGGGGACTCATAATACATTTGCAAAATGGCCGTTTGAAGTGATTTTCAGGACGTTCTTGGAGGTTTGCTCTTTGACTCATAATATTTTGCTCTTCCAAGGAGCAAATCAACCGTTCACCTCCCAAAGCTATCAATAACCCTGCTGTCCCTTGGTGGGTAACATTCAGAAGGGAATGCTGGCTTCTCACAACTTGCTCGGTTTTCATCTCCGGGACTGGCAAATTGCAAGGAATCACAATGACACCTGTTCAGAACACCCCAGAGAGACTCCTGTTTCTCTTGTTATGATTCTATCAGATTGGCAACCCTGCCTGCATTTCTTGGTGTAGCACCATTTCTCCCAGCAATTTCTGTAGTGAATGAATGCTCTTGCAGGGAGCAACTCTGTGTTTCCATCGGGCCTTGGAGAGTTCTGTTTGGAGAGGAGCTGTGGCTCAGTGGTAGAGCATCTGCTTCAGAGGCAGAAGGTCCCAGAAGCAAGCCCTGACATCCCTAGTTAGAAAGGACCAGGCAGCAGATGATGTTAAAGACCTCCACTTGAGACCCTGGAGGGCCGCTGCCAGTCTGAGTAGGCAGTACTGACCTTCATGGACCAGCATCTAATATAAGACAGCTTTATGTATGTTCATTTATCACTTGAGTCACCCAGAGCCTGTCATGTTAGGGGAAACCTGCATAGAAGTCCAAATAAATAAATAAATAAATGAATGAATGAATGAATGAATGAATGAATGAATGAATGAATGAATGAATGAATGAATGAATGAATGAATGATTGATTGATTGATTGATTGATTGATTGATTGATTGATTGATTGATTGAGCAGTTGCAGTGGAGAAGAGGAGTAGATTAGAAAGAGCTAAGTGAGCTCTGGTTTTCTTTTTGGAGGGCTTTTCTCAAAGACACATCTTTTTTAGCCACATCTTTTTAACAGGGGTTAAGATTTTTTTTAGCCACATCTTTTTAACAGGGGTTAATGGGTTAACAGCCACATTTTTTTAACAGGGGTTTTCTTGTTTTCTTTGTTCTGAGAGGTGGGGCTGCTGAGAGGTGGGGCTTCCAATTAGCTGTGTGACTCAGCCTCTGGAAGCAGCAGTTGTTTTACTGAATAAGGATATATCTTGAGGGATAGTAGAAGGTATAGAAAGCTCAAGGGGGAGGCACTCTGGCCACAAATTAACATCTGGCCTCCTGTGGGCGCAAGGAAGAGGAGGGGAAAAAACTAAATTTTCAGACGCCATCAACAATTTATGGTTCTTTTAACTTTGTGAGGGTGGAATGTTTTAGCTGTTTTAATGTATTTAATTGTTGTCAACCACTCTGAGCCCCTTGGGGAAGGCCGGTATATAAATTGAATAAATGAAATGAAATTTAAACCAAAAGAGAATCCCTGTGGTAGCTTTTATTAGGACCAACCCAAGGACTCATAACATTCTGCAAGTTTTTGAGTAGCCTGAAACTCTTCATCAGGCCAGATGTTTCAAAAAAAAGGAGGGAAAGCAGATATTTAAGTCTTTGAGATCTTAAGAGCTTCTCCAACCAGATTATGGTAGACCATCTCTGACAGGCAAAGAAGATCCGGGCATCAGGTTGCTAAAAGCAAGAGTCAATAAAGCAACAAAGTCCACAGCAACTATTCTTCCAGTGTTCTTAACCTCCCCCTTAACCAATGAGACTTCAGTTCCTTCTCAGAAGTAGAAATTGCTTGAAAATCCTGATATTCTCAGGAGGTAGATTTACAGTGTAGCGAGGTATATATAGCCAAATTGGACAGTGGTTTCATCTAGCCTGAAGAAGCGGTTGGTGCTGACAGTGCTGGCCTTCTCGACTGGGGAGCGAACTCCTGGTTCTTGCTCCGTTAGTGGCAATCAAGCATCCACCCCCAGCACAGACTTGCCTGGAAATAAAAAGCATTTGATTACCCAGTTCCTGGTTCAATGGAGTGGGGGACACGTGAAGCAGTTGCTTCTGTGCACAGATCACCTACACTGGGTTCGTTTGAGATCATCGGGTGTAGACTGAGAAATTAAAATGGCCTCTCAGCTTGCAGTATCACGAGCCAGCACTGGGGGAGGAGGCATTCAGCTGAACTCTGGCCAGCAGCACCAATTACGAGTGTTGGCTCACTGATTGCTTTCTCCCTCACCACCACCAAGCAGTACATGAGGATCAGAGAATCATACAGTTGGAAGAGACCCCAAGGGCCATCAAGTCCAAATCCTTGCAATACAATAACATATAATCAAAGCACTCTTGACAGATAGCCATCCAGCCGCTCTTTAAAAACCTCCAAAGAAGGACACTCCACCCACTATCAAACAGCCCTTACTGTCAGGAAGTTTTTCCTGATGTTTAGGTGGAATCTCTTTTCCTTCGCCTTGGACCCATTACTCCTGGTCCTAGTCTCTCGAGGAGGAAGTTGTTGAATAGCCATCAAAATGTCCAAGCCAAGTGGGCCCTGCAATACCTGGAGAGCCCCCTGGGTTTGGCTCAGCTTGCTCTGGCCTGATAGTGGCTATCCAAGGCATTGGCCCAACAGGAATTTTCCTGGTTGAGTCAAATGGCAAGTCGACCTCTGGAAATTGTCCTGAGTTGTTTCAAACATGTGCAACTCCTATACAACCCTAGTGATAAAAATTCATTTTAATACAAATATAAGATATTGCTTGAAAAAGATACAAATTGCTTGAGAAAGGCAGACATTGGTAAACTGGATCTTTGCAGAGTTTTGAAGTGATCAGGCGCTGATCAGTCAATATTTTAACTCATATTTCAGAGAGAAACTTTGTGATGGAAAACAGGTATCAACAGGTACTAAACCGGTACTAAACTGCCAAGCAGCTGACAATACTGTCTTGGGGTCTGATCCCAGGAGCCAAACAGATAGAGAAGAGGGCATTCACGACCACCATGCAAAACGTACGTACAAGTTAACATCGGAGTCCGCATAGTTAAAGGTAGCGGCATTTATGGCTTCAGCTATAAAAAACTTGAGACTGTTAAATCCTTTCTTATGCCAGAATGCTCAGAAACCCTCGTAATCTCTCTCTCATACACATATACAGGACATGTGTCCAGAGAGAGAAATAATTCTACACTCGGCTTGTGAGGCTTGGCGGCAACTCTGCAACCCTGCAATATTACTACTGAGTCCCAATTTTCAGAGATACACACACAAATTCCCTAGGCATCTTCCATAACGTTCTTTCACTCTATCCAGGTTTTGGCATGATAAATTGTACCATCATGTTTTTATGAGGATTTCAAGAAAGAGAATAAATAAGAACTGAAGTATATTTTCATGGCATACTTAAACAGTGTATAGACATTCCATTTCCCTGTCATCACAAGCCAGTTAGTTGTTAAGCAAAAGAATAGAGAGGCACAGACGGATATTTCAAAATATCAAGAGATACCAGTGGGAGGGCTTCTCACAGTGCAAACCTAAATAGAGTTACATCTTTCTAAGTCTTTCTAAGTGCATACCAAAAAAGAAGTATTGGATATATATTGGAATAAAAAAAAATCTGTACAGCCTTGCTGGTTCGAATGGCATGTCTATGTAGCATCCGATCTACCTCACACACACACACACAAAAGGACAAATGACATATATGTGTAATCGGCAAGCAAAACTGAATGTATTAATACACAGCAATGATGGAAATTGTGGGCTGCCATGATGACAGATGAGGAAACATCTGTTGGAAACTTCAGCAAATGGTGGACGTGCAAAATCACAGAATATTTTCAGGAATCTTAAAATATTCATCTCCATTATAACCTATAGGGAAGTTATCTGGAAGTCGGGGGAAGGGGGCTGTTTTTTAAGCTAGAGTCACCAAAATTGCAGCAGTGTTGTTGACTGTAAATAAATAAATGATTGAAATTGCAGCAGAGCTATAGGTGCCTGTCCACAGAAGAACCACCAAGTTTTAAGAATATTGGGTCAGGGGTGTCATGATGGGCTTCTTCCTGGCGATGACTCACCCCCCCCCCATCCAGAAGGCCATCAGCCTTGGCCAGGTGCCAGCTCGTCTGCTTCCCCCTCCCTTCCTGCAGCAGACTGATAGCTAGGTGGGGCCATGGCCCTCCGAGGTGTGGCATGGCTCCTACCTTTTGTGTTTACAACTTTGTATTTGAATTGGAGTATTCTTCCTTTTGTTACCTTGTTGCAGCTGCGGCACCTTGGGCCCGGCAAGGGGCGGGCCAAGGGCAGCAGGGATTTAAATTTTAGTTTGTGCTATGTTTTCTCAGAAATCGTCTATGTTTCGTTATGCTTTGGTCATCCAATAAAGTCTACAGTTTTAAAACTACGGATCGCTTTATTTTGGGATTGAGGTCTCACAAGGGGGTCCGATGCTATGGGTCCCTAAAACAGGTGCCCCATTGTTCCAATTGGGGGGAAAAATAGCCTTTTTTCTCCAGGGCAAAGGCAAACAGGGATACCTGCAGCAAACACTGGTCAATGCGTCCCATGCGAAGAACCAACACAATCCCAAAAGAACCAAAGCAGAACCCAGGAATCGCAGGAGCACAATAAGCCAATAGGGCAGGTTTAAAAGAATGAATGTCAAGCCAGATAATCTCAGCAGAAAAAAATCAAGGGGGGGGACCACTTTAGACTGATTTTTCACTTTCAAAATGCCCCGTGGCATATGCGGGAGCGTACCTGCTGCAGGGCCTCCCACCCTGCTTGTAGTTCCCCACGGCTGCCTGACTCTTTCCTTTACTCGAGTCAGGGCCAATGCGGGAAGCCCCAGCTGGTTCCCCACGAGCCTGGGGCTTTCCCATAAGCACCGCACTCTTCCGCAGCCTCTTCCAGGCGTGCGTGGTCAGCCTCCATTTCCTGCATTCAGATTGACTGAATCTCGTCCCGCTCCCCCCACTTACTTTCAGTACTTAAAAAAATTAAACAAAGAGAATCGCCCTCCCCCCGCAAACTCCTTGCACTTGGGGGCGGGGTCTCTTGGTGGGGAAGGCCAAAGCAGCGAGGCAGGAAAAATGGCCCTGGTGCTGTTGCCATGGAGTTCTTCACGGCAGGGAAGCCCCCAGAGCAACACAGGGGCATTCAAAAAGAACCTCCATTTTGGCAGTTGTGGAAAGCCACGGAGCAAAGGCAGTGCTCCGGGGTGGCGCTGGGGCAACAGTGTGGCAGACACGCTGCAACAAGGGGGCAGTGAAGAACTCTCCATTGCACCAGAGCATTTCCCGTGCTAACAAATTTGACCGTGAAAAAAAATGGCCTTTGTAAGTCCAAGAAGGCCTATGTGTAACAAAGAAACCCAGAAGAACCCAGGACCAATGTGGCAGTGCCAGCCCAACAGTACCAACGTCAAACCAGAGAATTCCAGCAGGATTTTTTTTTCTGCAAGACCAAGGGCAATTCACAGAAGCCTAATTCAATACACTGTCGAAGGCTTTCAAGAATTCAGGAGCTCCCTTCTGAAAAATGGAACTATAGGACATCCTAAAGTACTAGTTTCTAAAATTGCCTGGCTTCAATTGTTTTGAAGCTCAGAGTGGACACTAAAGAGGGTTTTTAAAAAAAGTTAATATATGCTAATTACTGTTTGACAAACAACTTTGCATCTTCTTAATTGCCTAGCACTAGCCTAATTGGGGAGAAACATAAGCCTTACGTTGAAGCTTCATTTGAGCTTTTTTGTTTTACAATTCCTGATACGCCCTTATTAAAAGTAACCGCTTTTTTAAACCTTACCGGAATCTCAACGATCAATGGCTCAACTTGTACTTGGTAAAGGCCATGCTCAGTAATGATGGAAACAGTAGTAGTACTAATAGTAGTACTAGTAGTAATAGCATTAGTTGTTCTCTTTGAAAGCTTAGTGGAAAACGTGCCTAGCAGGACACCTGCCCAGTTGTACTTGGGAATCATGCTTACAGAAATATTGGAAAAGTGATTATGAGAAGATCCATTTCCAGAGTTCTTTTTTTGTAAAAACATTTTCCATTTCTCAAGCTGTAGCAACATAAATAAGTATTAAAGCCAGCCTTTTATTTGTGTTTAACAGATGCCCACAAACACTGTTTCTCATCCCAGCAGGGGGCATTATTTTTGCCAAAAACTTTCCTTCTCTGAAGTGCTGAAAAGAATAACACCAGAAAACATCCTTGTTTTCTTTTCTGGCAGGCTCGCGCTCACTGCACCTGGGGGTCAAATGTGGTAATGTGGAGTAAAATGGAGCCATTTGCTTGTGAAAATCCTTCTAGGCTAATTTTGATGCCAACTCTTCACCTCATATCCTCTGAAAAATTGCAGAAGACTGTTGGCATTTGTAGTGGACCTACCACAACATAGATGAACAGTCTGTGTCCCTTCCACACATGCAGAATAATACACATTCAATCCACTTTCACAATGGTTTAAAAGTGGATTTTGCTATTCCACACAGTAAAAATCCAGCTTCATAGTGGATTGGGATTGAAAGTACACTGTTCTGCATGTGCGGAAGGGACTTTTAATCACTGACAGCATCTGAAGAGTGACATACATGAGGTAGGCTCAACAGATAAAACTTCATGCTGAACACCTTCCAAAATAAAAAAACTATCAGGTGGTACCAATATGAGTTCTGAGGGAATATGCATTCAAAATATACATTCAGCATTCTGCATTTGAGACTGGAATGGCAAAATCTGAAATTCTGAGGACCTTCAACTATTTATTTTGTAGCTCTTTTATTGCATGTCATCCTCACCAGGAACAGCATTGTCATTAGGCTGTCTTACTCCGAATCAGAGAGTTGGTCCATCAATGTCACTATCAAGTACTCAAACCAGCAAGGTCTCAGACAGAGATCTTGCATATCAACTACAACCTGATCCCTTTCACCAGAGATGGAATTTGGGACCTTCTGCATGCTAAGCAGTTGCTCTGCCAACATGGCACAGCTTGTCCCTTTACAGTACTATGACATTGACCTGTGGATTTGAATTCAACAATCTGTGCATTGAATTCAACCCTACAAGTTGCAGACCCAAGAAAGGAACAAAGTTGTCAAAGGTTCCTTGTCAATATTTAGGTGGCTGGTTGTCAGGAAGAGCTTTTGGGTGCTTGGGGAGGAATCTCTCTAGATCAGGGGTCTGCAACCTGCAGATGTTCATAGACTACAAATCCCAATTGGCCATGCTGGCAGGGGCTGATGGGATTTGTAGTCCATGAACATCTGGAGAGCTGCAGGTTGCAGACCCCTGCTCTAGATAAACGTCTTCTCTAGCTGGGCTGTGCTTTGCCCCTTCCTTTTCTTCTGCACTACATTGTGGCCTCTATGCAGAGTCTGACAGGTGTTAATGTCTAGTCTTATTTATTCAGGGCTGCCAACACTCACCATGGGCTCCTGGAAATATATCTGTTTTATCCCCCCAAGGATTGTCATTCTCTACATGGGGGCCTGCAGCTCTCCCAGAATTTCAACAGATCTTCAAATGACAGAGGTTAGTTACCCTAGAGCAGGGGTCTTCAAACTATGGCCCTCCAGATGTTCAGGAACTACAATTCCCATCAGCCCTGCCCCTTGGCCATGCTGGCAGAGGCTGATGGGAATTGTAGTTCCTGAACATCTGGAGGGCCATAGTTTGAAGACCTCTGCCCTAGAGAAAATGGTAGTTTTGGAAGATGGAGTCTATGGTATTATAACCTACTGAGATTTCTTTCCTTCTGCAATCCCTGCCCTTTCCAGGCTCCATCCCCCAAATTTTCAGCAATTTGATAATCCAGAGTTGGCAATTCTATCAGACCCCCTCCGCACTTTTACTTAAATTACAGAGAGAGACGGGGGAGGGGGGAAGGAGGGAAGGCATTGTCCAATCCTTAATAAAATGAAAAGCCTCTCTAGAAATCTATAATCACTTTAATCTTTTGATTATCTGGAAAATAAATCAAGTGTTCTCATGCTGCAGGAGAGCACTCGCTATAATTGCAAGTCAAGCAAAGGGTTAAAAAGAAAGATTATAATTTTTAGAGAGGTTTCTAGCTGTTGCCGCCAACCCCATCAGACTGGAATGAGTCAGGTGGACATCCTGCCCTTCCCCCACAAGCAATTTTGGCTCCTTGGTTCCACTCTCTCTAGGTTCCTGTACTGTTTATTATAGTTGTACTCCACTGTCTTCCGGCTGGACAAAACTGGTATGGTCACATGCAAGGTTTCCCAGCATAGAAATTGTAGCAGCACAAGAAAATCGAGTCGAAAGTAATAAAACAAAACGGTAGTATTTTTTTTAATTTACTGTACATTAAAATCATATGTGAAACCATAAGATGCCAGGATAGATAAGACCACCTCCAATTAAAACCACTGCAACAGAGTCAAAGAGTTATTAATGAGAAAAAAATCCAGCTGCTACCTCCTGGCCTCCAACAAATTCTTCAACGATCTACAACTGCCTGGGAATTTTTTTAAAATTAGCCTATTAGGGTTGTCCGCTCTCGATTGGTAAATTCCTGGAGGTTTGAGGGTGGAGCCTATGGAAGGCAGGTGGAGAGGGACCTCGGTGGGGTATAATGCCCTACAGACTACCTTCCGAAGCAGCCATTTTCTCCAGGGGGAATTTTGCTGTCTGGACATCAGTTGTAATTCTGGGAAATCTTCAGGCTCCACCTGGAGAATTGTTTATAACCCTGCTTGTCCCTGAATCAGTGCACAGCACTATTCAATGGATTCCACACAGCTCTAGGGCCACCTGGCCATTTTGTACCTGTGCAGAAGCTATTAAAGCAGTGGCGTAGTGGTTAAGAGCAGATGCAGTGGCATAGTGGTAAAGAGCAGGTGCATTCTAATCTGGAGGAACCGGGTTTGATTCCCAGCTCTGCCGCTTGAGCTGTGGAGGCTTATCTGGGGAATTTAGATTAGCCTGTGCACTCCCACACACGCCAGCTGGGTGACCTTGGGCTAGTCACAGTTCTTCGGAGCACTCTCAGCCCCACCCACCTCACAGGGTGTTTGTTGTGAGGGGGGAAGGGCAAGGAGATTGTAAGCCCCTTTGAGTCTCCTACAAGAGAGAAAGGGGGGATATAAATCCAACTCTTCTTCTTCTTCTTCTTCTTCTTCTTCTTCTTCTTCTTCTTCTTCTTCTTCTTCTTCTTCTTCTTCTTCTTCTTCTTCTAAAAAATAAACCTGAGCTCCAGTGCAGAGGTTAAACGTACCAGGTGCTTTCCTCTTTCTTCCCCAAGTTGTATGTTTTTAATGTATGTCGCACATGATTGGCATGTTGAGTTTCTTGCTTTCCACACCAGAATTTCAATCCATGAATTCTGTGACACTTTGGCATGCTAGTTTTCACCACTGGGAATTGAGAACATTTGCATTATGTTCATATGGGATGCAGCTTTGACTGTCATGCTGCTGCTGCTGCTGCTGCTGCTGCTGCTGCTGCTGCTGCTGCTGCTGCTGCTGCTGCTTCTTCTTCTTCTTCTTCTTCTTCTTCTTCTTCTTCTTCTTCTTCTTCTTCTTCTTCTTCTTCTTCTTCTTCTTCTTAACACTCCAGCTAATAAAGCACATGCTGATCTCCTGAACAGGGATATGACCCTCAAAATATAACAATGGCTTCTACAGTGAAGGAGGAGACTCAGGTTCTACTTGAACACCTCCCAGACTGCTTCTTGGGACCCATTCATAGGTGATTTGAGTGATGCAGGCCGCATCCTCCATGATGCTCTGATGACGTTCATACAGAAGGAGTGGATCAAGTACAAGATCATTCTGATTGGGAGGGTAATTTTTGAATGTGAATAATTAATAAGGTATCTCCCTGCACACCCAGATGTTAGCCTCCTCAAACATTCTTGGCACAATGTTGTATACAGCTGCAGGGAAAATGCAGCCCTGCCCCCCAAAATTTCGAATAGGACTAAGACAACCCATAACTAAGCCAATTGCTGCTGGTATGAAACTTTTAGAAATGATCGGCACCATCACCACCACCACCACCTGCCACAAAAAAATCCTTGAAGGTGCTATAATGGAACCGCACTTTTCCCCTCAAGTCTCCCCTTCCTTGTCATCTTAAAGTAGGTTTGGAGGTCTACAGAACTGATCCCTCTAGCCTTCTTTTTATCTGCTGCTCTCCAAGCCAAGGATAAGAGGGGAGATTGCTCAATGAACTATCTGTCCTGCATTTGAGAAAGGTTCTAGAAACATATTTTTTAATAGCCGGCCTTCCCATAAAGCAACACAAAACATACTGTCGAAGGTTTTCACAAATGGAATCAATTGGCTGTTGTGGGTTTTCTGAGATGTGTGACCGCGTCCGTCCGTCCGTCCGTCCGTCCGTCCGTCCGTCCGTCCGTCCGTCCGTCCGTCCGTCCTTCCTTCCTTCCTTCCTTCCTTCCTTCCTTCCTTCCTTCCTTCCTTCCTTCCTTCCTTCCTTCCTTCCTTCCTTCCTTCCTTCCTTCCTTCCTTCCCTCCCTCCCTCCCTCCCTCCCTCCCTCCCTCCCTCCCTTTATTAGGCATAGGATAAAACAACAGACTAACAATAACAACAATAAAAGGTTATTAGGTGATCAACAGGAGTGCACAGTTGTTGATAAAGCTGTTGCCAAAAACTTTGCTACGTCTGCAGTTCTTTTAGTGCAGCAGTCATTCCAAAGTTGACATAACTTGTCTTGGTCAGAAGTGGCAAGACATGAATTAATATCAGGTTCAATGTAGAGACTTCTGAGTTCTGTGTGGCGAGAACAATGCAGGAGTATATGAGCAGTTGTTTCCACTTGGTTGGCCGAACATTGACAAGTTCTCGCTTGTAATGGGACCTGAAGGAATCTGCCACAGACAACTGCAGAGGGGAGGACATTTAGACGAGCTTGCATAAAGAAGCTTCTCTGTACTGGGGATGAGAGATTTTTGAAGTAGGCCGGAAGGGATCCATCAGGTGGAAGAAGTCCATAGCTCAACGATGAATAAGGCCTGTCAGTTTCAGATAGCAGTTTTTTGTCTTTCTAGATCAAGTACTCTTTGTTTCAAGGTGCGAAAGGTACTGATCTCATCCAAGTTGGAAAAAAAATTCCACAGAGAAGCCTAAGGTTGTGATGTAATTTGTTGGTTCCATTTGGAGCGGTATGAATCAACGAACATGCGCCATGTTAACCTGCCTGCCCTTGCATTGTGATGGAGGTGCACCCAAAATTTCAAGGCTGGTAGCCAGACTCTCGTAGTCATAAGATTTAAACCCATTTCTAGGCATAGGCTGACATTTGCAACACGGTTGGGTAGTCCGAGAAGGCTGCGAAAAAACTTGGACCTGAATTCTTTCTAGGTCTTTAATCGGGCCACCTACCCATGTTGGGGCTCCATATAGCATCTTTGGAATTAATTAAGATTTGAAGATTTTAACTGCAGAAAGTATGTAATGACCTCCTTTGGTGAAAAAGAAGTGTTTAATCGCAGCAGTATTGCGTTTTGCAAGGGTGGTAATGCAGAGGCATAGCTGGGGGCGCACTCTGGATTTTTCGCCCCTCCCCCCATGGCGCCCACTCCCCCTTACTTTAGAAAATCAAGCAGGCTGCAGAACAGGCCTTCCTGTTCTGGTGGGAACTACATTTCCCAGGGTCTCCTGGGAAATGTAGTTCCCACCAGAACAGGAAGGCCTGTTCTGCAGCCGGCTCGGTTTCCTAAAGTAAGGGGGGGCGGCGCAGGGGGGCCGCTGTGGGAGGGAATCATACCGGATTCCCCCACGGGAATCATACCGGGCCCCCCATGGAGACCCTGGGAAATGTAGTTTCCACCAGAACAGGAAGGCCTGTTCTGCAGCCTGCTCGGTTTTCTAAAGTAAGTGTGTGGGGGGGGGGGGCGCCGCAGAGGGTGTGCTGCGGGGGGTGAGGGAAAGGGGGAGGGTCCGGGGGGATTTTGCACCCCCCATGTGACCCAAATCCATGCGCCCGGTGCGTCGCGCACCCCCCCCCCCCCGTCCCCTGGGAGCTTCGCCACTGTGGTAATGTGGCTGAGTTGAGGTAAGCATTTCAGATTGAAATGAAACATCACCCCCAGGTACCGGAAGCGTTCTGGTAGTCTTTGCTCCTAAAGCTTTGCCTGCATCTGTAGCTGTCATCTTCAGAGGCACATCGTGATCAGTTTCTCTCCATGGCACAGAATGGAGTGAGATATATATTTTATCTATCTCACAGGTGGGAGGGAGGGTGAGGAGCATTTGTGTGTGTCTCGATGGAGTTGCATTTGGATGTCTCTGTTTTTGGGGTTTGGCCACTACACCTACAAGTGCAGCTCTACTTGGACACATACAAATGCACCTCACCTCCCTACTCCCACCTGTGAAGTGGACAAAACATTTACCCCACCGCACAATCACTCCACGCTGTTCCACGGAGAGAAACACATCTTACCGTGACATGCCTCTGAAGATGCCAGCCGTGGACGCAGGTGAAACGTTAGCAACAAAAACTACCACAACACAGCCACATAGCCCAAAAAACCCACAACAGTGTGTGTAGAGGAGGGAGGGGGGAGTCATAATTTTCTTTTCAGATGGAAAAACTACCTCAAGCTGTCGTAGTGCATTTATGACCTGGGAAGGCTCAGTATGATCAACGTCAGAGCTGTGCTCTAGGGGGAAAAAGTCAATATGGTGTTCTCCTGATAAGAACTCCTATGGCTTTGGATCCTCTACCTTTGCTAATGGATAAAGGTCACAGAATTCCAATGCAAAGAAGGAGGGATGTTATTTCCGTGCAGCTTCATGAATTTAACACTGGCAGGATAAAAAAGTTGTTTTTGGAAATAAAAGGTCTTACCTGGAGAACCCCAATTTCTACACGATTCAACAGAAGATGCAAGATGCCCTCATGACTGCAGGGACAGCAGACATCTACAAAGCAAAAAGGTATGAAAATTGGGTGACCTATCATAGCAAAACAACCACACAGTCAAAACACACAATAACTGCCTGAAAATTCATTGCATTTCAAATATATAGGATTTTATATGTACGTGTGGGGAGTGTGTGCACGTATAAATATATATAGCACTTCAGTACCATGTCTGTCACGTGCAGTCCAGTCTTGTGGCCGTTTTCCTGGAACTCCACCCTGCTGAGTTCAGCACCATTTAGGGAACAACATCACATTTTGGAAGACACAAGGCGGCGGCTGAAAAAAGGCATCCCTGCGTTTTCTCCCTCTCGCCAGCTGTTAATTGGTTATTTGGTTTTGTGGTGTCATGACTTTATATCAGAACAGACCAATCCCATTAGTCTTTTGCAGTAACCCCCCCCCCCCTTTTTTTTTAAATTAGCAGAGTGTTCAAGGGCACATTCACACAGCAGTGCACCATCTGGTATGTGTGCTGCTATAAACAAGTGACCCCGGAGCCTCCTTATCTTTGCAAAAACTAATATTATTCCTTCATTCTAAGGAACTCCAATCTAGGCAGGATAAAGATAGGTTTCTAATCTACTCCAACTAGGATGGATAGAGATGCAGGATGCATGTCCGGCCTGCGTGGTGCCAAGATGAAGTGAGGTGGAGAGAGGGTGTAAAAGGTGGAAGGAAGATTCCCTGAGAGTAGCAATCTAAAACATCAAAGGGATAGCAGCAGAACAGTAGAAAAGATAAGATGTTCATTGTCCTGACCTATGTGTCTGGGGGGGAGGGGGCGTCTTGTAGTCCATCTCTGAAGTCTGGGGCTGAGAGGCAGCGCAAAGCCTTATACTTCCAACAATCCAATCAAGCAGAGCTTTTCTTGAGTTCTTAGGATAGTCACCATTTAGGATCAACAAAACTTGTAAATAACTTGTGGTCAATTGTTGAAGGCTTTCACGGCCGGAATCACTGGGGTGCTGTGTGGTTTCCGGGCCGTATGGCCGTGTTCTAGCAGCATTCTCTCCTGGAAGAAACCATGAAAATGAACAAAACTTGGCTACCAGTGTTGAAAAAACACTAGAGTCAAGGCAGTGACTAATCAGCTCCACACAAACACAGGATGACTATACACAGTAAACAATCAAAGGGAACAAAGACCAAGCTACTCCTATTCAGATGCCCTCACCTATTGACCTTGCTATCTTCATTGCCACTCACAAGTATATATACTCCACTTGCTTTACTACTGTCAGATCCTCTGAGGATGCCAGCCACAGATGCAGGCGAAACGTCAGGAGCGAATGCTGCTAGAACACGGCCATACTGCCCGGAAACCACACAGCACCCCAACTTGTGGTCTGGTCGCCTGTGGCAATTGCCCCAAGTGACTAAATTGGGAAGCTTTGTAATGTAGGAGTTGGGGCGTCACACCCAAGCTTGAATTCCCACTTTGCCATGGAAGCTGGACCGCTTTGAGTCCCCACTTTGCCACGGAAGCCATTCTCAGCCAAACCCACTTCACAGGGCTGTCTGAAGATAAACATTAGGAAGGGGAAAACACTTGTTGCTCTGAGCTCCTTGTAAGGAAGAGCAAAATACATAGAAAGACCATAGGCCACTTTAAAGATGTCAGTCTTTCCATCAATGTATTTGTTTCCTTTGTGTGTTGAGGTGCCTTAAAATGCTATATATAAGAACATACAAAGGCCCCTTCCAGTGAATAAAAGGGGTTTGCAGTACCTTTTAAAGACATCTAAAGACTTCAGGAAACCTACCTCACGAGGCTCTTGTAAAGATAAAATGGTGGAATCGTGCATATAGTCTTGCACTCCTTGGGAAGAAGGGCAGAATAAAAAGGTGCTTAAAATGTATTACGTAAAATGGGTCTATCTGGACAGGCAGTTTGTAAACGGATTTGGATTGACGAGACTGCAGGTGCCCAACAAGACTGAACACAAGAAGCAGTTCGCTCTGATTTTAACCATTTGATGTTGTCACCGGAGAGAATCCTTTTTACCCAATCCAGCTGGCACCTTCACCATCAAGTCATTTCCTGGTGAGTCCTCTGAAGGGCTTCTACTGATGTACACAAAATTCTTTGAGAAGTGCTGAGACAGTGATACTTAAAACAGCCAATAGACTGCCTTTGAAATAACGGCGTGCTCTACATTTGTATTCTCGGAAGAGAGTGAAAGATTGAGTTGAGCAGATAGCGTACTCCCATTATGCAGAAGGAAAGGAGTGCTGGCCTCAGGCAATAATTATAACTTCAAATTAAAGAATAGTTATTCTTTAATGACAGAGTAAAGAAAGCTCTTTCTTTGGAAAAACCCTCCACAGGCACAGCTACAGCTTAGGATGTTGCATTCATTCGACAAAAAGGTAGACAACAAAACCCACCTGCATTAATACGCATGAAGTCCTAAGAATATTTTTCTGGGGGTAGACTCCACTGAATAAAATGGGAGCTACTTCTAAGCAGATCTGTTCGGGATTGTTCTCTGCGTTTTTAACCAAAACAACACTGAAGATTTAAAGATAAATTTGAAGAAGAAGAAGCGTTGGATTTATATCCCCCCTTTCTCTCCTGTGAGGAGACTCAAAGGGGCTTACAAACTCCTTTCCCTTCCCCCATCACAACAAACACGCTGTGAGGTAGGTGGGGCTGAGAGAGCTCAGAAGAACTGTGACTAGTCCAAGGTCACCCAGCTGGCGTGTGTGGGAGTGCACTGGCTAATCTGAATTCCCCAGATAAGCCTTCACAACTCAAGTGGCAGAGTGGGGAATCAAACCTGGTTCCTCCAGATTAGAGTACACCTGCTCTTAACCACTACACCACTGCTTTAAAGATAAATTAAAGATAAATTTTCACACTGGACTCCAAGACAACAAGAATTTCCACAGCTCTTAAACAGAATCAATATAAATCCTTAGTATCAACACATACTGGGATCTTATGTGGGGCAATTCATGAAGCATGGAACTGCCATTTGGTGAAGGTTACCTTGTAATCTGAAACAGTTACATTCTTTTGAGCCCACTGATTTCAACAGACTTACAAGGGTAAGTCTCTGCTCAGCACGGTCAGTTCAGTACTCAGGCTTATACTAGCCCAACCTGAACCCATTATAAAACCTAGAAAACTTGCACGAGCAGAAAAAAGTTCATTGAAGTTTTATCAGGCACACAAAAACTGAGCTTGTTACAGCTCCTGAATATACAAAGACATATAGAAGAGATGAAAGGATTACAGATTCCTTCAAAGCAGAATCTTTAGAAGAAGAACCTGCAATTTTAGAAAGTGAAGTGAAACCAGCACTCAAGGCAGTTGGGAGAAACAAATCACCAGGTGTAGATGAGATACCAACACAGCGTTTGCAAGTCACGGAGTCCATCAAAATTTTAATAAGACTATGCCATCAAATAAAAATAATAAGTTAGGGTTGGGGTTAAGGCAAGGGCAGGGGCTCAGGCTTGCCTTAGTGTTATGTTGAGAACTAAGGCGCTGATCGAGAATAGGGCTATGGTCAGTTTCACATTTTGGGTTTTTGTTACAATTTTGGGAACAATTTATGACTGAATAAATTAAATAAAAATAATAAGTTAGGGATAGGGTTAAGGCAAGGACAGCAAGACAGCATTGCCTTAGTGTAACGAAGAGTTCTCGGGTACAGTCAGATTTAGATTTCGGGTTTTTATTACAATTTTGGGAACAATTTATGACTGAAAAAATTAAATAAAAAATAATAAGTTAGGGTTAAGTCAAGGGCAGGGGCTTAGGCTTTTTCGGACTGCGCCCTAGAACTCTACGTGACCCTAAGGCAATGCTGTCCCACTGCCATTGCCTTAACTCTAGCCCTAACTTATTATTTTTATTTAATTTATTCAGTCATAAATTGTTCCCAAAATTGTAACAAAAACCCGAAACGTGAAACTGACCATAGCCCTATTCTCAGGTTTCGGGTTTTTCTTTTGGGTTATTTTATCTTTTGGGTTCTTGTATCGTCATTTTAACGCCATTGTAATGCCGTTTCAACGCCATTGTAATGTCGTTGTAACGCCGTTGTAATGCCGTTGTAATGCTCAGGCTTGCTTTAGTGTGAAGTGGAGTTCTAGGGCACAGTCCGAGAATAGGGCTATGGTCAATTTTACTTTTTGGGTTTTTGTTCCAATTGTGGGAACAATTTATGAGTGAATGAATTAATAAAAAATAATAAGTTAGGGTTAAGGCAATGGCAGCAGCTGAGGCTTGCCCTAGTGTTACGTGGAGTTCTAGGGCGCAGTCCGAGAATAGGGCTATGGTCAGTTTTAGGTTTCGGGTTTTTATTACAATTTTGGGAACAATTTATGACTGAATAAATTAAATAAAAATAATAAGTTAGGGTTAGGGTTAAGGGAAGGGCAGCGGGTCAGTATTGCCTTAGTGTTCTGTTCAGTTCTCGGGTGCACTCTGAGAATTGGGCTATGGTCAGATTTATGTTTCACGTTATTATAATGCCAATGTAACGCTGTTGTAACGTCGTTATAAGGGTTAGGGTTTAGGCAAGGGCAACAGGTCAGCCTTGCCTTAGTCTTTCGTAGAGTTCTAGGGCATAATGCGAGAATAGGGCAATGGTCAGTTCTTGGTTTTGGTTTTTTTTTACAATTTTGGGAACAATTTATGACTGAATAAATTAAATAAAAATAATAAGTTAGGGTTAGGGTTAAGGCAAGGGCAGGGACTCAGGCTTGCCTTAGTGTTACTTAGAGTTCTAGGGCACAGTCCGAGAATAGAGCTATGGTCAGTTTTAGGTTTCGGGTTTTTGTTCCAAGTTTGGAAACAATTTACGACTGAATAAATTAAATAAAAATAATAAGTTAGGGTTAGGGTTAAGGCAACGGCAGCAGCTCAGGCTTGCCTTAGCGGAACATGGAGATCTAGGGTGCAGTCCGAGAATAGGGCTATGGTCAGTTTTAGGCTTTGGGTTTTTGTTCCAAGTTTGGGAAAAATTATGACTGAATAAATTAATTAAAAAGAATCTTTAGGGTGAGGGTTAAGGCAAGGGCAGGGGCTCAGGCTTGCCTTATTTTTATTTTGAGTTCTAAGGCACAGTCCAAGAATAGGGCTATGGTCAGTTTTAGGTTTCGGGTTTTTGTTCCAATTTTGGAAACAATTTTCGACTGAATAAATTAAATATAAATAAGAACTTAGGGTAAGGGTTTAGGCAAGGGCAACGGGTCAGCATTGCCTTAGTCTTTTGTAGGGTTCTAGTGTGCAATCTGAGAATAGGGCAATGGTCAGTTTTTGGTTTTGGGGTTTTGTTACAATTTTGGGAACAATTTATGATTGAATAAATTAAATAAAAATAATAAGTCAGGGTTAGGGTTAAGGTATGTTAAGTACAGTTCTAGGGCGCACTCCGAGAATTGGGCTATGGTCAGATTTATGTTTCATGTAATTGTAATGCCGTTGTAACGCCGTTATAAGGGTTAGGGATAAGGCAAGGGGAGCGGCTCAGGCTTGCCTTAATGTTACGTTGAGTTAGGTTTCAGGTTTTTGTTAGGTATGTTAGGTTTCGGGTTTTTGTTACAATCTTGGGAACAATTTATGACTGAATAAATTAAATAAAAATAATAAGTTAGGGTTAGGGTTTCGGCAAGGGCAACGGGTCAGCGTTGCCTTAGTGTTACTTTGAGTTCTAGGGCACAGTCTGAGAATAGGGCTATGGTCAGTTTCATGTTTCGGGTTTTTGTTACAATTTTGTTGTAATTTTGTGTTTTTGTTCTAATGCCCAGCAGACTGTAAATATTCAATCGACATTCTAATCCCTAAAAAAGAAAACGTCAGACCGCAGCCACTACCTGACCATTGTATTAATTTCTCATGCAAGTAATGCAATGCTCAAAAGTTTACAACAAAGATTGTTACCATAGATCAGGCGTAGGGAACCTGCGGCTCTCCAGATGTTCAGGAACTACAATTCCCATCAGCCCCTACCAGCATGGCCAATTGGCCATGCTGACAGAGGCTGATGGGAATTGTAGTTCCTGAACATCTGGAGAGCCGCAGGTTCCCTACCCCTGCCATAGATGAAAGAAATGCCAGATGTTCAAGCTGGATTCAGAAAAGTTAGTAGAGATCATACTGCAAATTTACAATGGGAGAATTTCAAAAAGAAATCAGCTTGTGTTTCTTCGGTTTTGACTGTGTGCATCAAGAAAAGCTATGGTTAGTTGTAAAAGAAATGGGTGTGCCATGTTATGAAAAGCCAGGACTGACTAGAAAACACAATAATGCTCAGAAAAGTTGAAAGCAGCAAGAAAATAGGAAGATGGATTGACTCAACAAAGGAAGTCACAGCTGTCAATTTGCAAGACCTGAACAAGGCTATTAACAATGGCACATTTTGGAAGCCATTCATAGGATTGTTTCTAAGTTGGAAATGATGACAGAACTTAACATACACACAAGCTGTTATTGGGAGTTGATCAATCTAATTCACCACATTGGAACATTTAAACTGAAAGGCTCTTAGCGATTTTTGTAATGGTGGCTTTATTTGTGTAGGACAGAGGGTTACTTCTTTTCTGGCACAATGCATCACAAAGTGCCTAGCCACTTGAAGAACCCACAATATAAATAAAACGATAGAAGGTACAGGAGAGAAAGTGTCATGGATATTTGTGAGAAAGAACCCTGAGGCTCATAGAATCACACTCTCCACTGCACACCAAACTACAAGAGACACTGTAGCTGAAGGGGGAACTGCATGTTATTAGCAGGTGGAAGCATAGCAATATGAATGATGACTAGTAGGATTAATATCTCTATGCAACAGAAGAGTTACTTTGGGGACAATAATGTTTATCTCAAAGTGCCACTTAAGAATGAGCGTCTCTTGAATGATGCATTCATGAATCAGGAGAAGTAGCCATTGTCTCAGAAAGCATATAGGAAAACCATTCGTCTTTAAGATGTGTTAAGATTGGCTGGGATGGGAGCAAAACACTGCACCTCCCGGAACATCTACATTAAAGTAATCATTTAGACAGCTTATTGAACAGCAGACTTGCCATAGATGCAATATCACAGCCGTTCAGAAAGAAAGCAGATAACGCTTGAGTGACTGTATATGACGGACCCAAAACTGGCAGAGCAGAGGAATAGCCAATATTCTGCTGCCACCTTCAGGCCTACATCAATCCCAGGGTTTTCAGAATAGTACAAAGGCACATTTCGTTTTATGGAAGGGATGTTAATTTAGAAATATTTGGCAAATATTTGCTACCAACATTCTTATGTTGTCAACGTGATGGAATGAATACTATTTTGCTTCCTCCAGATATGCTTGCTGATCTTTCTTAGGTGCTTCCTCAAAGTTCCAGGTTTCTGACCTACACAGGGTATTGTTAGCACAGCTTACATTATTACATTGGAGGATAAGCAGGCAGAGAAGCCTTTTCTGGTTTCTCTTTATACACATTTTCATGGTTGCAAACAAAGATCTCAAGGTCAAAACGGGGTCAAGGGAGCTTTTCACTCACAACACTTGAATCATCCTAATAATTTGTTGTAGTGAGGCACTAAGCCAGTGTAGTGTAGTGGTCAGTGTCAGACTAGGATGTGAGGGAACAGGGTTTGAATCCCCACTCTGCCTTGCTGGGTGACTTTGAGTCAGTCACAAACTCTCAGATTAACCTATCTCTTGGGGATGCTGAGAGAATAAATGAAAGAACAATGGTAGCCGTATTGGGTCCTCATTTGGGTGAAAGGATGCGATTTAAATGAAGAAATAAACAGAGTTAAGCCAGGTTAAATGTGTGTGAGTGTGTTATGTTCCACGAGCAATGCTGTCAGGTTGCCATTTCCCGCAGCAGCTGGCAGGAGATGGGGAACAGAGTTGCCAGATCCAGTTTGGGAAACTCCTGGAGATTGCAGATGGAACCTAGGGAGGAAAAGGACTTCAGTGAGCGACAATGCCAGATCCACCCTGCAGAGCACCCATTCAAATCAGAAAAACTGTACTTTGGATATGAGCTGTCATTCCTGGATATCCCCAGATTCCACCTGGAGGATGGAATCCCTAATTGCTAAATTGCTTTTCACTCATGGAGACCAATAAATTCCAAAACATCCTTTGCTAAGGTCTTGCAAACCTCATGATTTGTTAACTCATGATGAGCTAGTTGATCTATTCAGTGAAGTACTTTTTAACACTCTCTGAGGTCAATAAAATAAGTATCCAGCTTGCTGGGGGTAAAGTGCAGCTGTCTGGGGAAGGCAATGGCAAACCACCTCATAAATGTAGTCTGCCTAGTAAATGTGATGTGATGTGATCCCATGGGTCAGTAATGACCCGGTGCTTGCACACCTCTACCTTTGTAGAGGGAATGATAGTGAATGATGCCTTTTCCCAAGCTTACAAAATTAAATAAATAAAAAACTTCCTATCCCAGGTTTTTTAAAACTGCAATTTGAAGTTGACTTCAATTCAGCTTGAGGTTATAAAAACATAAAACTACATCCTGCACGCACACACACAAAAAATCCCCCTGCAATGATAACCCCAAACTGCTACGTTAAAAGGGCATCTTGAGCGCTCAAACCAACCCGCCTTTAGACGTGACCACACGAGGCAACCCGCCCAGCCTTACAGACACACTCAAGATAGCTCCCAACTGCCTGGCTTCGTTCCGCTTTTCTTCGACCTTCTTCCCATGCGCCCTTTCGTTAAACCCGCCTGTTCCGGTGGGAATGCGTGGCTCTCATTGGATGGCGATCGGAATTGAGATGCCCGTGAGGGAATTTTAAACGTTAGCTGACGGAGGGGCTGCTTTTTCTAGGAAGAACTGAACGGGACGGTTCTGCTCGGTGCTTCCCGTGGTCGCGTTGGTCTTGCAAGCGGGGGAGCGCCTCTTCACTCCTGTTAGTTTTTTGTCTTTTAAGGGTTTCGTCGTCTTTCTTCCCGCGCGACCCGATCCGCGTCTGCTCGTGAGCAAACCTCACGACGTTTGGGAGGTACCGGTAAGTCTGTGCGTTACAAAGATGAAGTGGCTACAACCTCCCCCCCCTTTTTTTAAAAAATAATTTTTATTTGTATATTTGGAATCATTTTTACATCTTTCCGCATCTCTGTGTTCAATCCAAAATATACTCCCCCCCCCTTTTTCTCCTCCCTCCCCCAAAGTTCTTTCTTCTCTCTTTAAGTAACCAGCAGCAGGTTCATCCGTTTCAATCTCTTGTCCCATCTTCCCTCTTTAACTCCGGTGGCTACAACCCCCCTAATTCCTTGAAGGTAGAGAAGGATTTAATAAATGTGATATGTGACCCCTGTGTATTTGGGAGAAAAATTGATGAGGCAGTTAGGTGTAGCTCTTTGGTATCTCTTCTTGGAAATCTAGCCACTGTGGCTAAATTTTAAAAAAGGGTTTCTCCATCCAATTCATCTGTGACTTATGCGGATGCTGTAATCATCTGGTTAATTTCTGAACAGAAGAACCAACTGGCCAACCAAAGAAATGTAAAAATGGGATAAGAAATTAAAATGCCTTAAATTGTAGCAGTAATTAGAGTTGGGTGCCTGAAGAAAGGACAATCTGGCCCCCAGGACAATCTCAGCCTACCAGCTCTGCCTTTCTTCTGAAGCAGTGGTGAGTATTTACAGAGTAACGTTAGTTAGATGTTCTAGTGCCGTGGTGGCGAACCTTTGGCACTCCAGATGTTATGGACTACAATGCCCATCAGCCCCTGCCAGCATGGCCAATTGGCCATGCTGGCAGGGGCTGATGGGAATTGTAGTCTATAACATCTGGAGTGCCAAAGGTTCGCCACCACTGTTCTAGTGGCTCCTTTTAAAAAAACCCGTCACACAACTCTACTCATATATGCACAGAATAGTAAATTTGACATGCCTCGGGAAGAATCCAAATGGCAGCTAAAAATAATCCACCTGTGTGTTGTATAATTCTGTAGTGAGTAGCTGGTCCTGGGTGAGGGTTCTCCGACTCAAAATCCTGTCTGGTCTTGAATCGGGCTGACCCCAAGCAGCACTTTCTCCCTGCCTGTTTCACTGAGTTGTAACAACTGCAATCCTACTTTGAGTTTTTGTAGTCAATGTATTGTTTTTGTAGGTATCAAATCTACACTTGTGTTTTAAGCATTACCCTTCCCTTCTTCCAAGGAGTTCAGGGCAGCCTAAATGGTGGTTCTCCATTTTATCCTAAAGGAGGCTAGGCTGAGAGAGACCCAACAAGCTTCTATGGTGGAGTATGGATTCAGACCTGGGTTTTCTAGGTCCTAGTCCAACACTATTCACTATGCCACAGTGCTTATAGTAAGAAAAGCTTCTACTTTATTCAATTTGAACTTCATCCTTGGTGATGTTAATGAGTATCTCCCTGCTCAAGTATTGCCCAAAATATGCAATACTTAGTTTCCTATCAAACCTAAACTTGTTTCTCTTCTTTAATAACATGAACAGCAATGTACTATTTTGCATCTTTCAAAGAAGCAGAAAAGTCTCAAGTGACTTACAACTCCCTCCCTTCCCCTCCCCGCAACAGACACGTTATGAAGTAGGTGGGGCTGAGAAAATTTGGAGAGAACTGTGACTAGTCCAAGGTCACCCAGAAGGCTTCATGTGTAAGAGCTGGGAAACAAATCCAGTTCACCAGATAACAGTCCACTGCTCCTGTGGAGAAGTGGGGGATCAAACCTGGTTCTCCAGATCCACATTTTTAAAGTATAATTTAAAGTATAATTGCCTTAGTTTTCTGTAAGCAAGAATGCAGATAAACTTAACACTAAAAAGAAGGCTGTAGACTTCAGCTCCCTGTGCTAACTCACCACATATATCTGAATTTTTGCTAGATGACAAATAGGAAACATGTGTTCGCATGCACAGTCTCATACAGTTATAGCAGAACTAGCAGCATATGTGGATGTACACTTAAACTTGGCAGCTTCGTTGTTGTACGTCCAAACTACACATTTTTTCTTTACAACACATTTGCGGTCAAACTTGGTCACGTTTAAACAAGATATGAACATTTTTAATGTTCATGGTGTTTATAGAATTGATCGCTTATCCAGTACTTTGGATTATCTGTTGTAAAAATCTTTGTATGCTACCCCGTCTGAATAAAACCTACTGTTGAAAGGCAGCTCATTAAGAACATAAGAACTAGCCTGCTGGATCAAACCAGAGTCCATCTAGTCCAGCTCTCTGCTACTCGCAGTGGCCCACCAGGTGCCTTTGGGAGCTCACATGCAGGAGGTGAAAGCAATGGCCTGCTGCTGCTCCTGAGCACCTGGTCTGCTAAGGCATTTGCAATCTGAGATCAAGGAGGATCAAGATTGGTAGTCATAGATCGACTTCTCTTCCATAAATCTGTCCAAGCCCTTTTTAAAGCTATCCAGGTTAGTGGCCATCACCACCTCCTGTGGCAGCATATTCCAAACACCAATCACACGTTGTGTGAAGAAGTGTTTCCTTTTATTAGTCCTAATTCTTCCCCCCAGCATTTTCAATGAATGCCCCCTGGTTCTAGTATTGTGAAAAAGAGAGAAAAATTTCTCTCTGTCAACATTTTCTACCCCATGCATAATTTTATAGACTTCAATTATATCCCCCCTCAGATGTCTCCTCTCCAAACTAAAGAGTCCCAAACGCTGCAACCTCTCCTCATAAGGAAGGTGCTCCAATCCGTCAATCATCCTCGTTGCCCTTCTCTGCACTTTTTCTATCTCTTCTATATCCTTTTGGAGATGTGGCAACCAGAACTGAACACAGTACTCCAAGTGCGGTCGCACCACGGCTTTATATAAGGGCATGACAATCCTTGCAGTTTTATTATCAACTCCTTTCCTAATGATCCCCAGCATGGAGTTTGCCTTTTTCACAGCTGCCGTGCATTGAGTTGACATTCCCATGGAACTATCAACTAAGACGCCCAAATCCCTTTCCTGATCTTTGACTGATAGCACTGACCCTTGTAGCGTGTATGTGAAGTTTGGATTTTTTGCCCCTATGTGCATCACTTTGCACTTTGCTACATTGAACTGCATTTGCCATTTCTTAGCCCACTCACCGAATTTATCAAGGTCCGCTTGGAGCTCTTCGCAATCCTTTGTGGTTCTCACCACCCTACATAATTTGGTATCATCTGCAAACTTGGCCACCACGCTACCCACCCCTACTTCCAGGTCATTCATTCAAAAGGAGAAAATATTTTTATGTGTGTTTTTTTCCTAGTGCTTTTCACAATTTCCATTTTTTTCTCTTGAAAAATGCTAAATGCTAAATGCAGACCACCCCTCCCCCACTGAAATAAGTTGTGTCTTTTCCAAACCTTCCCGTCTTTAAATGTAACATAAAGAATCAAGACCTAGTTTTATAGCTTACCTTTTGAACAGGACAGCAAACAGAAAAGAACCGTAGCAGTGGGAAAACTTGGCTAGAGTTGTATGAAGAATTCATTGCTGGATGTAGTGATAGCCATTAGCCTAGAATGCTTTTAAGAGGCATTTGAGATCCACAAAGAAAGGGTTAATCAATGGTTTCTAGCCAAGTATCTAAAGGAGACTGCCACCATCAGAGGCACCAAACTGGATTTTGGTGGTAGAAGGAACATCAAGGGAAGGCCTTCGTCTCAGTCCTCTGTTTGGCCCCCTAGGGCAGCTGGGTGCCCAGGGAAGGCTACATCATGCTGGACCGCTTGTCTGATCCAGCAGGGCACCTCTTATGGTTAAGTTTGAATGACAGAATCCTAAGCTGCACTGTGATGTCATTGTAATGCTTTGTGTCATCACCATCAATCCACCAACAGGCTGCTCTTCCCTTAGGAGGTTGCTTATAGAGCATTCCTCCCTCTACAGTTTTTTGTTTTGTCTTTCCTTCAGAATATATTGGCATAAATTATCACTTTCTGTTCTCAGGTTTTAGAGGGAGGAAAGCCTTGCTTGTCGCCATGGCTGTGGATGACTACGAGGAGCTTCTCAAGTACTATGAAATACGTGAAACAGTTGGTACAGGTAGGTTTCCTGAAGACTCTTGTTGAATGGTATACCAATGGTATCGAACAGGGCTGGATATTACATAAATGTACTTGGTTGGGCTGGGCCCAGGGGGGGAAGGGTGACTGCCTTGTCTTGTCCCAGAACAGCACTGGAGGTGTGTGTGTGTGCCTGGACTGATGAGCCCAGAGCAGGGTGGGTTGGCTGAGGGGACTCATCAGACCCACGAGCCAACCCTCCCCCTTGTTCATGATCTGGCAGACTCACCAGGTCCAAGCCGGGGCAGGGTGTTGCCTCAGCTGGCTCACAGGCCGGATCTGGCCCCCAGGCATCATATTTGACACCCTTGACCTTATGACCTTTCTGATACTGGTGAGCCTCAAAAAGCTGTACTTTTATTTAAAGGGACACTGGATGCAGCTGGCAATTCCTTAACCTAGTAATTACCCTTCTATCTGTGTCCCACAATTGCTGAAGTAAGAACAAGACTCATGAATCTCATCTTTCTTTTTTCCTTCCCGCTCTTAATGCAGGTGGCTTTGCGAAAGTGAAACTAGCGTGTCACAGGCTTACTGGCGAGCAGGTTGCAGTAAAAATAATGGACAAGTTAGCGCTGGGGGTGAGTTGCTGGCAGAGGAAGGATGTGGTTCAAAATGGCTTGTCAGCAATGAGGGGGGATAATAGGGGATAGATTCTGGCCTTATGAAGGCTAGAACTTAAAAGGGCTGCATTCTAGCTTCCAGATCCCTTCAGGGTCGACTGATTCTGCCTAGATAGCATTCTCCCAAGTGATCCAGACCTTAAGCTGACCTCTGATAGTAATAAATATTAACACAAGTGGGATGCCCACTAAAGAAGCCCCATCTATTTCAGCTGACCTTGTCCGGCCTTCCTTTTGCTTCTGTCCTCAGTTTGGTTTATGTCCTTGATTAAAGCCTCTACCTCCTTCCATTCTCCTCTTCAGCTAATACCCTCTGCCAATAAGATGGCCATCATATGTGGTCCTCTGGTAGATATCAAAGAGAAAAACAGCTCCCTTGTGACATCAGCAGTCATAAAACCATGCTGTTTGCTAGCATGCTATAATGTTCTGTTGTGGGTGGGATTGATCTTGATTCAGGTGGGTAACAGGGTTGACCTGCAGTAGCAAAGCAAGATTAAGGACCACCAAGACCTCTAGGATATTTTATTTATTTATTGAATTTTTATGCCGCCCTCCCCCGAGGGGCTCAGAGCTGTGTCCAACAATTATATATCTAACAATTGAAATCAGCTAAAAACAACCAATCCCCACTAATTAAGAAACCATAATTGCATAAATTACATAGATTTCAGATGACATCAGAAGTTCCCCTCCCTCCCCCTTCCTTGCACCCATGATATAAACTTTCAAGAGTCAAAACTGCTTTTGTCGGATTGATCTTGTGGCATCTGATGTCCTAAAAGCAACCCCCCCCCAAAAAAAACATGTGGGAAGGCACTGATGCTCCCCATATGGTTTATAGGAGGTAGGAGCATTGGGGGCAGGGGGAGGAGACACAACTTCCTGTAGATGAAAGGTGACAAGCTCTGCAAACGATCTGCTCCCAGTTTTTGGGTGGTGCTTCCTCCTATCCTAAATCTTGGAAGAGAGGGGACAGCCTTATTCACAGAGTTGTAGGGCAACAGTGCGTGTTGTGAAAGTTTATGCTATGGTTAATCTGGGTCCTTTTAAAGCATCAGCAGCTGCTCAGAGGGTGGGTTGCAGGGACTGGCCCATCTGCTGCTGCTGAAGGAGCAGAAGTACCCTTAATGGTGAAAATCAGGAAGTTCCTGGGGTGGGTGGGGGAGCATGGTTGAATTTTAAGGGTAATCGGGAACAGCAGAAGAGGAGTTTGGATTTGTACCCCACTTTTCTCAAACGTCAGAAGAAGCGTTTGGATTTATATCCCCCCTTTCTCCTGTAAAGAGACTCAAAGGGGCTTTCAATCTCCTTTCCTTTCCCCTCTCACAACAAACACTCTGTGAGGTAGGTGGGGCTGAAAGAGGAGAGCTTCAAAGAACTGTGACTCGCCCAAGGTCACTGTGTTGGAGTGCACAAGCTAATCTAGTTCTACAGATAAACCTCACAGCTCAAGTGGCAGAGCGGGGAATCAAACCTGGTTCCCCAGATTAGAGTGCACCTGTTCTTCACCACTACACCACGCCGGCAAGGAGTGGCTTACAAACTCCTTTCCCTTCCTCTCCCCACAATAGATACCATGTGAGGTAGATGGGGCTAAGAGAGTTCTGAGAGAACTGTGACTAGCCCAACGTCCCCCAGCAGCCTTCATGTGTAGGAGCATGGAAACAAATCCAGTTCACCAGATAAGAGTCCACCGCTCATATGGAAAAGTGGGGAATCAAACCCAGTTCTCCAGATTGGAGTCCACCCCTCTTAACCACTACACCAGCAGTGTACCACTACACCATTTCCTGTTGCTGCGTTCCCATACCCACATTTTTGCAAGGGGCAGCAGCCATGACCTGGCAGGTCTTCAACGTGTTACTAGGGCACTGCCTCCCCCTTCACCTGACCACAGTGGCAGGGTCTGGGATATTCTCTTTTGGCCAACCTGTGATTCGTGGCTGATTTTAAAATGCTGCAAGACTCCTGCGTTCTCAGCCCAAAAGGAATTGCAGAGGAGATTCTCCATTGTGCCGTCGGGTTGTGATGCTGCTGAGAATGGCATGAAAGCTCTTTGGAGAAAAAAAGGCAGTGACCTCTTTTCCCTTCTTAGGATGACTTGCCTCGTATCAAGATGGAGATTGAAGCCATGAAGAGCTTAAGCCATCAACATATCTGCCGGTTATATCAGGTGATTGAGACGCCGGAGAAAATATTTATGGTAATGGAGGTAAGACCAGAAAGCTTGTGGCCGTCCAGATTTCCTTCTGTGATGAATTGGTTTAGGATACAGGGATAAGGAAGTCACACCAGCCTGTTAAAACCTTTGATCCTCAGAGAAACCAAACTGGGCAGCCAAATGGTTTGGAACAAAGGATTAGTTTAGAAGCTCATGTCAGGAAACGGAAGTTACCTGAGAGGCAAAGTGAGACAAAGAGATAGATTTGACCATGGACCCTAGGAAGCATCTCTTGGCTCAAGGTCTGAACAGAAACCTAATGGGAACATGCTTGGCTGAGAAATCTTTGAACAGAAGTTTGTTTATTACTTTGTTTTCAATTTTGCAATAAAATCATTGAGAACTCAGCGATTGGGAGAAAAGAACCCAGAACTGAAATGCAGGATTGGACCTCCCCCAATTCCTGGTTATTGTGATATGGTTATCGTGATAACTTCCTTGGCCAAAAACTGGCAGGGAGATCTTTGGAATGTACATTTCTTCTTTGAGGAGATGAGCATCCAGTGGTGGCCCTAGACTAGGGTGGGAGGGCAGAGTAATACCTGGTTCTTGTCTCTAGTGGTTAAATTTCACTCTTGGCGGATCTTGTGAAAGTACAGTCCAGCACCCACCCCCTCCCAGAAAAGACCACAGGAAGCTTTGCTTTCCAAATTGAATGTTCACACTTAATGATGAAAGTGGGCACTCTCCTCCCAGCTTATTCCCGCAGGAGCAGAATATGTGCTAAGTGACCGCTGAAGCAAAAGCAAGAGGACTTGGCAGGATGGGGCCCCAGGCTTTTAGTGGTGGGGGATGGGGAAGAGGGCTCTTTGGATAGCTCTGACCTTAAGGGCCTTTACCCATGTAGCTTTTAGCGCTTGTTGACATAGTTGTCTGCATTAAGGGACAATCATTTTGTGTGAGGGTTGTCATGTTCCAGTGCCTGGAGAGTGGCAATAATGCGCCTTTCTTTGTTCAACGCAAACCTTCTTTTTCTGGCCCCCATGAGAGCATCCAGATTCTTCACACCTGTGGTCAAACTCTTTAATTTCTCTCCAAACGAGCTGGTACCCTTCCTGAAGCGCCCTTGTCTTCTCTCCCACTGCAGTACTGCCCTGGTGGAGAGCTCTTTGATTACATCATAGCGAAAGATCGCCTGACGGAAGAAGAAGCCTGTGTCTTTTTTCGTCAGATAGTCTCTGCAATTGCATACGTACATAATCACGGGTACGCACACAGGGATCTCAAGCCGGTAAGTGTGGAGGGTCAAACTTCCTGACACAACGGCTCCTCCGTGCAACAGGCTTCCTTGGGAGGTGGTGGATCCTCCTCCTTCGGAGGTGTTTAGCAGAGGCTAAATGCCCATCTGACATCACGGCTGGCTCTGTCAACTTCGCTCAGTCGTGAGAAGGAGGGCAGGAATGGACGAGCCAGTATTCAGTCGTTGTGGCTTTTGCTTACATGCTGAGGGTAATGCTGAGCACCACTTTGGGGTCCGGAAGGAATTGTCCACCAGGTCAAATCGGCCAGGGCATAGAGCAGGATCACTGGGGTAGTAAGGAGGTGGAAGTTGTTGTTAGTTTAGATGACCTTTGGTGCACCTTCTAGCTCAGTGATGGTGAACCTTTTTGAGACCAAGTGCCCAAACTGCAACCCCAAACCCACTGATTTATCGCAAAGTGCCAACACGGCAATTTAACCTGAATACTGAGGTTTTAGTTTAGAAAAAACGGTTGGCTTTGAGGCGTGCGTTACTCGGGAGTAAGCTTGGTGGTAGTTGTTGGCTTTGCTTTGAAGCAAACAGGCAACTCTTCGAACGGGTGAATCACAACCCTAGGAGGGTTTACTCAGAAGCAAGCCACATTGCCAGCAGTTGAGCTTACTCCCAGATAAAGGATTGTGCTTTAGTTTTTTGCATGAAAATCAGTGGGGTTTAACAGCGCTTAACAGGGTTACCTATACTGCTTCCCCAAAACTAGGTCTTAGGTTTAATGCTAATAATCAAGCCCCAGCAGCCCAGGCCAACATAGATGTGGGGGGGGGGGGCAATTTCCCTCCCTCATGATGAACTCTGTGCGTGCCCACAGAGAGGGCTCTGAGTGCCACCTCTGGCACCCGTGCCATAGGTTCGCCATCACTGTTCTAGCTCTATGTTTCTATGTTATTGGGGCTTCCATAGAAATAGACCAAATTTATGCCAGATCCCAGATGGCTGTGTCTGAATTCCCCATTCCCTTTTAGTTATGCCCAACTGGGTAATTTGTATGGCTTTTGTTCTTTTGCCTAATGGTAACAGGCTCCAGTTTTTAAAACCCAGTGTTGCTAAATTGTGAGCGATAAGTATTCGACCACTTTCTCTTGGAGAAAAAGAATAAAGCACTGTCTGTGGGCTGGCCAAGGGGATCCGGCTCCAAGGGACGGAATGACTCCTGGAGGTTTCATTGTCTAGCAGACATTGGAATGCTGGAGTGAGAAATGCACCTTCTCAGACTCCTGTGGCCCCCATCATTGCCCATCCGCCTTTGCAAGGATCCTCAACCTTGCTGACCTTGTGGGCACCCTGCGATATTGAGAACAGCTCGTGAGTACTGCCGCAAAATGGCAGCCTTGTAGGGGCAGCGGGGCCTATGATGGAGGCAGCTGTTTTCAGTTGGGTGCCCCCTGCAGACCCAGAGGTGGGGTTCCCTAGCCTTCTCTGAAGGCCCTACTGCTCCTGTGAATTTGAGGAAAGTTAGCACTGGCTCCTAGCTTTGGGGAAACACAGTACTCTGGCAGGCATCATGCTGGACATCACTGCACTGTTATCAAGGGACAAGTTTGATGCTGTGATGGGTTCTGGTCAGCTCAGTTGTGCTAACACGCAGTCTCTTTGGTCAGGAGAACTTGCTGATTGATGCTGAGCACAACTTGAAGCTGATCGACTTTGGTCTGTGTGCAAAACCAAAGGTGAGTGCCTGCAAGCAGCCATCTCTAAATGGCTCACCACTGGCGGTGGGAAGCAACTAATGGTCTTGCCCTGCTCCAGACGATACTCCTCCTTCCTCCATTAAGGTCTCCTGGAAGCATTTTGACTAAAATCTGAACGGAGGCTTATCTGTTGACATAATTCACACCAAAGCGCACACTTTGTCCCTACTTGCATTCCAACGGCGTGCCGCTTTTTCAATTTTGATCTTTCTCTTTCCTGCTGGCGCCTCCTTCCAGTTTAGCTAATTGGAGGGAATTTGAAAAGGTGTGCCCATGAAGTGTAATACTGAAGTGTAGTAAAAACTGTGGTAAAATCATACCATTCTAGAGCAGTGGTGGCGAACCTTTGGCACTCCAGATGTTATGGACTGCAATTCCCATCAGCCCCTGCCAGCATGGCAGTCCATAACATCTGGAGTGCCAAAGGTTCGCCACCACGGTTCTAGAGCCTGGTTGCCAACACACTGCAAAGCCTTGAACGGTAGCGCTCCAAATTTTGCTGGGGTCCTTATCAAACTGTCAACATTTGTGTTGCTTTCCGTTCAGCACTTTGGCAGGATGAAATGCTTTTGGGAAGTGTCTTTTTGGGACTATCTTTTCTGATACAGCTAATAAACCAACCAAATTTTTCAGGGCTCACATAAGTATTGTTCTGTTCTGGATGTAGGGTGGCTTGGATTACCATTTGAACACATGCTGCGGGAGTCCGGCTTATGCGGCGCCGGAGTTGATCCAGGGCAAAGCTTACATTGGTTCAGAGGTAATTTTAATCTGAAAAAAAATTAAAAAGGGGAAACTGTATATTGCCAGAAACAGCAGGACAAGCAGAGTGCAACCGTGTACTTTTTGGTCTGAAAATGTGTCCGGGATTGGAGCCTGCAGAGCAAACATCGGGGATCACCAAATAGCTGCCCTCACGGAAGTTCCCTGCAGCACGAAATGTTGGGTCCCAGTGGCAGAGAAGAGGAAGAAGAGTTTGGATTTATATCCCCCCTTTCTCTCCTGCAAGAGACTCAAAGGGGCTAACAATCTCCTTGCCCTTCCCCCCTCACAACAAACACCCTGTGAGGTGGGCGGGGCTGAGAGAGCTCTGAGAAGCTGTGACTAGCCCAAGGTCACCCAGCTGACGTGTGTGGGAGTGTACAGGCTAATCTGAATTCCCCAGATAAGCCTCCACAGCTCAGGCGGCAGAGCTGGGAATCAAACCCGGTTCCTCCAGATTAGATACATGAGCTCTTAACCTCCTACGCCACTGCTGCTCCTGACAAGAAATTGACAAGAGGCTTTAATGGTCAGGAGGGAAAAATCAGATGTCTCCTCAGTTCCGCACAGTTTGCAGGAAACGATTTCAGGGGAAAAAAGTCCACATTTTAGCGGCTTCAAAAAAAAGACTGAGCTGAAATGAGGTGTCCTGAGGACATCTTGGGGGGAAAAGCTGTGTGGAGTTCCCATGTTAGGATTTGACTCCTTTTCTGGTCTCTCAGCGTTTCTGGCTATTCTACAGTTCAACTTACCTCTCATTTGAAAGAAACACACACGCAGCATTTCAAATTGTTACAGGGTCTTTCCCCTTTTAATTGACACTCAGCAGCAGCAGCTGCCTCTTGGCTCAGTTTGGAAGGAATCAAGCGGCTGCTTAAGGGATGATAACCAGTCCAAAACAGGGACATTTGTAGTACTTTCTCCTTTATTCTGTGTCTTGGAGGCAGCCAGGTGGGGAATGGTTTGCTTTTGAAGTTCCCTGTTGTTTTTGCGTAAAAAAAGGCACATCGAGGCGTGAGGTTCTAGCCTTCCCCTCTGTGTGCAGTCCCACGTTCCCACTTTCAGGGAATTATTATTGTCAAGGGACTTCAAAAAGTAAACTTCCCGCCACAGCAGTCCAAAAGTGTTCAGTCCAACTTTTGTTCAGTCCAAAAGGAGCAGCAGTGGCGTAGTGGTTAAGAGCAAGTGCATTCTAATCTGGAGGAACCAGGTTTCATTCCCTGCTCTGCCACTAGAGCTGTGGAGGCTTATCTGGGGAATTCAGATTAGCCTGTGCACTCCCACACACGCCAGCTGGGTGACCTTGGGCTAGTCACAGTTCTTCTGAGCTCTCTCAGCCCCACCCACCTCACAGGGTGTTTGTTGTGAGGCGGGAAGGGCAAGGAGATTATCAGCCCCTTTGAGTCTCCTAAAGGAAAGGGGGGATATAAATCCAAACTCTTCTTCTTCATTCTGCTGCCTTATTGCCATCTCATTCTGCCGAATGTCTGTTCCAGGGTGAAGCTAGCATCTAAGGAACACTGTTGTGGTTTCTCTGTCTTGGATTCAGGGCTTATTGTGGGGGACTGACTAAGGCGATGCACCTGCACGTCACTCTGTGTTGCCAGCCCTGCTGAGGAATGAAGCCATTTTTATTTGCTTCCTTTATGCCCTTCTGTTCTCCCCAGTGTGGACCCAAAGTGCCTTGTGTTGTTCTCCCCTTCCCCTGTAGTGTGTCTGCCATCTGCTGAACAAAATGACTGTTTTGGCATTGGAGGGTAGACAACTAATTAAAAAGCAGGCATTATCTGTTACCCAAAGAGCCAGTGTGGTGTCCCGGTCAAGAGCGGCATACTCTCATCTGGAGAGATGGGCTTAGTTCCCCACTCCTGGTGTCCTCTGGCCAGAATGCACTCAGCCCACACAGAGGCAGGGAATGGTGAACCACATTTGAACATCTCTTGCCTTTACCTGTAACTTGGAGGCACTTTACACACACACACCTGTTACCTGCTTCACTCATGGGAATGATTACTAGTTTGACACTGAGCGGAATTCAACATGGATCTGTGCTTTGATAATGTTCTCTGCTCACATTCCAGGCAGATATTTGGAGCATGGGAGTACTCCTGTATGCCCTTCTCTGTGGATTTCTGCCTTTCGATGATGATAATGTGATGGCTCTCTATAAAAAGATAGTGGTACGTATCCTCAAGTATGACCAATGGGTCTGTATCCTATCAGCTTCTCTGCTGGTGAAAGACAGAGATGTGTGTATCTCTTCTGGCAGCCGAAAAATACTACATTCTGGGTCATGGGACCCAGTAGACAAAAGCCTCACTGGGTGGTAGCTTCGGTGAAATGGGGATGAGAAAAAATTGTGCAGGAGAACTGACTGGATGCAACCCTCTTTCTAAGGTGCTCCTCAGGGTCTTATGCATAACCACTCAGTGTAATACTGTGTGAAGTTGTGTTTCCTTGTTCACACCATTTTAGATCTTTTTTTCTAAAGGTCTTTTAAATTTTCTTCCGGAGTTGCCCAAGCATGATGGTGTGAACCTTTCTGACTCCAAAGGGGACTTTGGAACTGTTTTGGCAATTCAGATGCTGGCTTGCTTTTTCCTGTATTTTGTTCAGCAGCAGCTAGAAGGGACATGAGAACATAAGAAAGAGCCTGCTGGATCAGACCAGAGTCCATCTAGTCCAGCGCTCTGCCCACCAGATGCATTTGGGAGCTCACATACAGGATGTGAAAGCAATGGCCTTCTGCTGCTGCTCCCGAGCACCTGGTCTGCTAAGGCATTTGCAGTCTCAGATCAAGGAGGATCAAGATTGGTAGCCATAGATCAACTTCTCAATAAATCTGTCCAAACCCCTTTTAAAGCTATCCAGGTTAGCGGCCATTGCGTGAAAAAATGTTTCCTTTTATTAGTCCTAATTCTTCCCCCCAGCATTTTCAATGTATGCCCCTCACAATGTATTGTGAGAGAGAAAAATGTATCTCTGTCAACATTTTCTACCCTGTGCATAATTTTATAGACTTCAATCATATCTAATATTAAAGTTTTTTTTCCCTTGAAGTCCACAACTGGACAGCTTTGCTGGAAATGTTTTTTTTTTAAAGACAATTTTAGTGATACTTCTTAAAAATAAAGATTACAATTGTAGCTAATTAATAGCTAACAATTACAAATACAATTAATCAATAACTTATACAAACTCCAAATAAAACACAATTTACACAAAGCTATTCCGATTCATTTGTTACAAAAGTTGACTTTGGAAAATGTGTTAAAGGTTCCCACACGTGATAAATGGCTTGGCACGGCAGCCGCCCCACACAGAACGCTCTTGCGATTTTAAGCACCCACGTAATCCAATCTGTGCAAGACCATTTCCTCTCTTGCACCCCGGGCCGGTGTGTAATTCCTTTTTTTAATGCTAGCTGTGTCGTTCTCAGGGGTGGTGTGTTTATCTCCTGGCGTTGTCATGGAGTGAAATGAAGAGAAGAGGACTCCTGTAGAGTGGAAAACTTGGTTATTGTCTGGAGGCTCATTTTTATCTCAGCCTCTCTTTCCCTCCTTCCTGCTTCCCCTGCTGCTTGCTGGAGCAGGAGTCTAGGGAAACAAAGCATCTTTGCAGCAAGATGTTTTCTTTTCTTTTTTAAGAAAGCATCTTAATATTTGGTTATTACACCCCACCCCCTCCCTCCAAACCAAACAATTTCAATTGTGGTAAAAACTGTGGGGGGAAATATGCTGTCTAAACAGGTTCGGAACCGTATCTAAAACATTGGTCACTGTCATTTAGATTTAGAGAGTGCCTTTACTGATCTGAGCTTCAGAGTGCAAGTTTAATGTGCAAGTTACCCCATAAGTCCCTAATAGACTGCTAAGTTCTGCTTCGGCGGAGTTGCTGGAAGTCCCCGGCCCTTCAATGATGCGACTGGCCTGTACCTTGGCCAGGGCCTTTACGGCCTTGGCCCCTGCCTGGTGGAACGCTCTTCCTCCAGCTGTCCAGGCCCTGCGGGATCTTGGTGAGTTCTGCAGGGCCAGCCGCAATTGGCTGCCCCCTTGTGAGGCCCTGCCATATTAGTTCCATCTGGGGCGCTGCCAGCCCCTCCCAGCCTTAAGACCGGGTGCCACTAATATGGGTTGCTATGCTGCATACTGATCTCAATGTTTTTAGACGTATTTTAAGTAATTTATTGGTCGTTATTTTGTCTTTGTGTTGTGAACCGTCTAGAGCCCTCTGGGGATGAGGCGGTCTATGAAATCCAATGAAATTTTAAAAAATTAAATGGGGCTGGGACTTGGGCCCGTTTCACACCGTTGTGTGCACAACTTGCTTCCTTGCTGATTCGCAGCTGACAGTGTGAATGGGTTCATCGTTTAAAAAATGGTGTGATTCTGAAGACTGCTTCTGGCTTATTGATGAGCATATGCATGATAGGATTTTAGCCTCTGATGATGGCGAGGCGCTCCAGAAGGTCCCCTTTAGCACGAATGACAGCATCTTGTGATACTTAAACATAATGTTTGCCAGTGCTTTCAAAACTTATTCACCTGCCCTATTAAGCATAAGCATTTTATTGTCATTGTGCGCGCACAACGAAATTTACAGTATTACAGTATACACTGTGGAAATTTATTGTATTGCTGGACAGTGTTAGTTGGCTGTGTGGTAAAGAAACAGATACACAATGACCCACCCTGACCTGCATGGCCCCGTCGAGCCTGATCTTGACAGCCAAATGAGGTCATCCCTGGTTAATAGTTAGATGGGAGACTATCAAGGGTCACTGTGTGTAGGAAGGCAAAGGCAAACCACTTCGGTTCATCTCTTGCCTTGAAGACCTGCAGGGTTGCCTTAAGTCAGCTGTGACCTGATGGACTTCACAGATACATGTAATGGCCCATTCTCATAAGTAAGTTCGACTGTTACCAAGGGTGTTGGTGTGGACAAGCTTGAAAGCCAATACAATCAGGAAAAGATCTTGCTTTTTTTTGACCACAACGAATGAATGTCAAGATGAAGCATCCCTTACTCCCTTGTGCTGAAGGTGGTTGCCCTTGATGACTACTACTTCTTCGTCATTGTAAGGGAGGAGAAAGCTTAGAATCTTCCCAGCATTCTTGGAGTCAGTACATTAAAGTGTGCTGTAAAATAACTTATTTAAAATTCTTTTGCTGCATTAAAATTTATCTTCCAGTTAAATAGTTTCTGATTCTTAACTCCTAGCACTCCAAACTTCTTAGTCTTCTGAGAAGTCAGAGATAAAAGCACATGGCCAAAAGTGCAACGATTCCCACGTTTAGGCGCTGTGGAAATGGAATAAAATGCCCTTGACTGTCAAACACCGGGCTGATGTCTGTGATGATCAAGAGCTATGATGCAGACCTTGGGGGTGGGGGGGGGGGGGGGACACTTCAATCATATGAAGTGTTGGGAATTACACTGGCTATTAACACTGAATTTCATTCACGCTTCCTGATTCTGCTCTCCTCAAGGTGAGCGAGAGGTTTCCTGGCTAACCTTCTTGTCTGCTTCAGGCTTAATCTTTAGCTGCATTGACACCCACTTCAGATCACGCACTTAAAAGAAGTCGCTTAAAGCTGCAGCCAGGTTGCCTGTCACTGGTCAAGCTCTGCTGCTTTCAAGCTTGGAAACTGACCCTGAAAAGTAATGGGTGCTGCCCAGGGAGAGGGGTCCTGTTATACCTGGATGGTGCAGGGAGTAGTCTGAGATTCGCTGTTTCGTCTACTTGTGCTCACATGAAACTCCTTTTCTTGACAGAGGGGGAAATATGAGGTTCCGAAATGGCTTTCACCGGGCAGTGTACTGCTTCTTCACCAGATGTTGCAGGTAATCTTCAAATGCATCAGATAGCCTAGTACAGTGGTGGTGAACAGGGGCTGATGGGAATTGTAGTCCACAACATCTGGAGTGCCAGAGGTTCGCCACCACGGGCCTAGTATCCAATGCTGCTGAAATATTGAAAACGAATCTTCGAATGCATCAGATGTCCAACACCCTTTCCCACTGAAAGATCGAAGTCAAATTTTGGATTCATTCGGCACCACTTCCTGGACCTTTTTTTGTTCTAGAATGCTCTCGTTTGGGTCCTAGTTCCTGGCAGTATAGCCTCCCAGTTCCCCCCAACCCCATCCTCCCTCCGCCCCAAACACCAAGGATCGTGATGGGAAAATGGGGAAGCTGCTTGCTGCTGCAAACACCAAGCTAGGCCCAGTGGAACAGCGGCAGTAAGCCACTCTCCCGACAGGCCCAGCAACAGTATCGCCTTTCCCCTCTCACCGTCCCTCCACAGCCCAAACATTAAGCCACTACCGGCAACCGCCTCCCCATTCTCCCACCCACTCTCCCCCCTGCCCCAGCTCACCATTCAGGACTATTTTCTATGGCGGAAGCACACTCTTTCACCCCACTACTGCTGACTTCACTTATATTTTTTGGTGAGAAAGGGTGTAGTGTTAAGTGCTGCCAAAATATTGTGAATGAATTTTCAGATGCATTAGATGTCCTTGTCTCAATTGCTGAAAATTTGTAAATCGGTATTTTTTCAAGTTGATTTTCCCCACCTCAGTTAAACGCAAAGCTACAGAGGGTTTTCAGTTACTGGGTGAGCAGCATCGTGGTACTTCGTTTTGAAAATGTGCTGAGATGGAGATTGTTCAAAGCTTTCAGCAGAGCATAAATGGCTGCTCCCCTTGCCCCCACACCAAGTTTGTATTTATTGATTCAGGTTACTTTTCAACTTTCTCTTGACCTGAAGTGCCGGGGGGTATCGTCCAATCAGATAAAGCAGTTTTCAAAACTTTTTTTTAAAAAAGAGTATCCCAATGTTGACTCTTGCTATTCTACTAATGGGGATTCTTTAACTCCTTTTCCCATTTTCAACAAAAGAAATTTTGCTTCCTAATTTGTGCCTGCTGAGAGCTTGCTGGAGGGCCCCCAATTCACCTTCCAACTGTTCTTAGAAAGTGAAGAAGAAGAAGAGTTTGGATTTATATCCCCCCTTCTCTCCTGTAGGAGAGAAGGGGGGCTTACAATCTCCTTGCCCTTCCCCCCTCACAACAAACACCCTGTGAGGTGGGTGGGGCTGCGAGAGCTCCGAAAAGCTGTGACTAGCCCAAGGTCACCCAGCTGGCGTGTGTGTGAGTGTACAGGCTAATCTGAATTCCCCAGATAAGCCTCCACAGCTCAGGCGGCAGAGCTGGGAATCAAACCCGGTCCCTCCAGATCAGAGTGCACCTGCTCTTAAGTGGAGTGGAAAAGCAGTTTCCCTCTGGCTAGCCACTGGAAGAAGTCTCACTACCCTGTTTCCCCAAAAATATGACCTACCCCGAAAATAAACCCTAACATGATTGTACGGGATTTTTGGAAGATGCTTGAAATATGAGCCCTACTCCAAAAAATAAGCCGTAGTTACAGATTTCCCAGTACAGCTGATCTGGTCACGCGTGGGGTGCAAAATCATGCAAAAAAATAAAAGACATCCCCTGAAAAATGAGCCCTCTTTTGAAGCAAAAATTAATAAAAGACCCAGCCTTATTTTCGGGGAAACATGGGTATCTGCGCATCCAGCTGATAGCAGGAAGTCTGATTGTGGATTTTATATTTCTTCTTCCTTAAAGGAAGCTATGAATGGCTATAGCCTGAAATCCCTGACATTTGTGCTGATGGAATTTTGATTTCCAGATGTCCTCATCCATGAAAAGATTACTGTCAGGTTCTACTTAAAAGTCCAATAATGTTACAATACATGGCATATTTGTTTAACATCATCGCAGTAGCCGTCTTCAAAAACGTTCTTGCCCACTAGGTGGACCCAAAGAGACGGATTATGGTGAAACATCTCTTAAATCATCCCTGGCTCATGCAAGGCTATCCTTTTGCCGTCCAGTGGCAAAGTAAATACCCGGTAAGTAAACAATTTTGCTTGAACCAGAGTGCAAAATTAAACCATTTCAAAATGGGGCTGACAGGAGCAGTGCAGGACATCATCCCTAAGGAAACGGGACCATAGCAGTGAATGTTGACGGTCTTGAGTTTCAAACTCTGACGAAAAGAATGCGAAGGATGAACTGTGGTCGTTCTACTGCGCAAGCATGGTGTGTTCTGCCCCAGCAGGGACCTGTTGAAAGGGCTGCGAATTTACTTGCTAGAGGCAAATAGCAGACCTTTATTCTTTACTTTTGACAGAAAGTGTCATCGAGTCTTAGGCAAGGCATACGCAAGGCATATGCGGGCAGTTTGCCATTGCCTGCCACTGTGTAGCAACCTTAGACTTCCTTGGTAGTCATCCACCCAAATAGGAAGCAAGGTTGATCCAGCTTAGCTTCAAAGAGCTGATGAGATCAGGCTAGCCAGGGCCTAGTTCAGTGATGGTGAACCTATGGCACGGGTGCCAGAGGCGGCACTTGGACCCCTCTCTGTGGGCACGCACACACAGAGTTCGTCATGTGGGGTGCGGAAAATCACCACCACCACCCACACACACATCTAGGCTGGCCTGGGCCACTGAGCATGACGTGCGTGCACCGCAGTGAGCAGGGAGGACTCGGCTGGAGGACCTGGTGCCTGTGTTCCTGCCTGAGGTGGGGGTGCAGAAGAGGCAGAGATGCTAGAGAGGCACAGAGCGGTGTGTGCGGGACTTGCTGGAGGCTTGAGCAGGCTGGCCCCTTCTCGAGCAGCTTGGGCAGAGGAAGAGGGAACGAACCGGTTTGTTCTAAACTAAAACCTCGGCGTTCAGATTAAATTGCCGGGTTGGCACTTCGCGATAAACAAGTGCGGTTTGGGTTGCAATTTGGGCACTCGGTCTCAAAAAGGTTCGCCATTACTGGCCTAGTTCATAGTATTGCTAAGCATGAGTGTTAGACATTTCTAAACATGCTGCGTAAGTGCAACGATTAGACTAACCATTGCTTGGGAAAAAAACAACTGGGCTTTTGACAAAAGGAAATCTAGCTTGCCCAGTAACCAGGTTTCCATGCCACTCTCAAAAGTTTATGTGAAGATTTTCGTGGAATCTCCACTGTCCAAAAACAGATTCCACTGCATTGCTGACCAATTGCTTAGAAATATTCCTGACCTCCTTTTAATACTGAAACTTATCCATAAGATAGCACACTGGGTCAAATGTTCTGAGAACTGGGCTTCGTCAAAACACGAGAGGGGAACCCATGTAAAGATAATCGGAGGCATGATTTAAATCTAGCCAAGAATATATTGACGAGTGACCGGATGAAATTTTTCAGGCCTCCGACTGTCCATTGAGTGTCACTGTTTCTCTTCTGGAGAACATGTTGGGGTTTTTTGTTTGCGCCTAACAAGAAGAATTTTTGACCGATCACGTCTCAGTTTTATTTTTCCACCCGTACTAATGGAACAGTATGTTATAGTTCCGTGAATTACGACAGATTAACTGCCAACTCCTTTCTCCAGTCGAGAATTGAGAGTTCAGTAGCTCAGGTATTAAGAACAAGTGAGAACACTCGGTCTCAGCCTCTACAAATCTTTGTGACCAATGTTCCCTGCAAGCCTTGCGGCTGCGCAGTCACAGGATCAGGGCCGTATGGACTGGGCAGCCGCCTGGCAGGGGCAGCTCTCCCAGGCTGTTCAGTTCTGCTCAGAAGTAGGGAATTTCCATGCAGCACTGGGGAACAGTCAGAGGGACTATTGTTTGTGACAAAGGCAATGCTGATAGTACCTGTTCTTCCAAGATCAATCCGGCATAGTCAAAGTTGAATTTACAGAGCCTTTTTTTAAAAAAAGCACAAATGTGTGCTAAAATCAGTTTGTCCAGGATTTCAGGTAGTGTTTAAAAAAGCAAAGTGATCAGGTAGTGACGGTCTTCCAAGTGGTCATGTTTACAAATAAGTAAACAATGGGAAAGAGGTGGTGGAGGTGCCCAAAGCTGCAAGACCGTGAGCATGGGCAAATGAACACTAATACTGAGGTGGGTTTTTCCCCCCCCCAGCTTGGGCGTCTCGATGAAGACTGCGTCACAGAACTCTCAGTGTTTCACAAATGTAGCCGAGAAAGAATGGCGGATATCGTTTCAGAGGTATAAAGTTTCACTTCAATTATGGCTCTTGAACAAGACAAATGAGCCCAAATGAATTTGCTCATGCACCTGTTACCCTCTTGTACAGTGTTTCTCCAAGCTGAGATCTGTATTTTTGTTGAACATTTTAAGTACTTGTTCACTTTTCCATCTATCACTTTTGCTCCTTTAGAAACTTCCTTGGATATCTCTGAAGTTGTCCCATCTTCAGCTGTACTTTAGAGAAAGATGGATTTTTAAAAAAATGTTCAACATTAAATGTGGCTGACGAGAGCTGCAGGTGGTTTGGCACCCCTCCGACATTAAACCAGCGTTTTTCAATCTGTTTCAGCAAATGCTGGGGTTGTGGAGACCTTGCTTGAGCTTTTCTTGGCAAAATCCCCATTCCATTTATTGTCCTCCACCGCAGTGTGCGATTGTGGGGAGCTTGAGGTGCGGGTGTAAGCTGCTCACATGAAGCAACAATCAGGTCCATTTTCTTGGACAAAGTATGCCCTTGACAAAGTGATTGATATCCTGGGCCACACACAATGAATGAACAAATCTGTGTTTTAATTTTATTTTTTACCCCTTTCTGTGTCACTCTTTGCTGCCCCTCCCACAATTCTGTGCGGTAGAGTAGGCTCAAGAGAGGTTGGTTCGAGGTCACCCACGAGCCTCATGGTGGAATGGGGACTTTAATCAGACTGTCCAATGAAGTTGAACAACATGAAACTGCTGTTGGTGAGAGCCAGTGCGGTGCAGATAGTGGTGGTCCAGCGTGGTGGACTCTAATCTGATGTCCCATTCCTCCACATGAGTGGTGGACAAACCTGATGAACTGGATTTGCTTCTGCGCTCCTATATATGCAGCCTGCTGAGTGACTTTGGGCTAATCACAGTTCTCTGAGAATTATTTCTATCCCGTCCACCTCGCAAGATGTCTGTCGAGGGGAGAAAAAGGAAAGGGGTTTGTAAGCCGCTTTGAGACTCCTTGCAGTTGAGAAAAGCAGGGTATAAATCCAAACTGTTCTTTTCTTCTTCTTTATAGGGAAGTAACTAGAAATGCTATCTAAACATTATATATCTACTGCGAGTGTGAGAGGGCATTGAGAAACCAGCATTTGTCCCAAACGTTTTTGCCTTCTCAGAATGCATTGGGACACATGTGCTAAATATTGCTTATGTGCTGATGTCTTTTTATGTTTCTTTGAAACGCTGACTTGAGTTGGCGTCTGGAGGCTTCCTGCCTTCCAGGACACTTTGCACACTTGTGGCAGAACTGTTCGACATTGCTGCGGGTTCTGGGGTTGCAGGAGGGTCGGTGCTGCTTCATACAGGGTGCTGCCCTTGCTTCTTGGGCGTTTCCATTTTTCAGGAATGCACCTTAAAATTGTGCGCACGTTGCCAGGGCTCTAGTTGCACCAATAGGTATGTTCCCTTCTTCAGGGAATCTTGGCCCCCTCTGGGTCTTTTGATGTCAGAAGCACTGATACCCTTCTAAAGAGATGTAGAGTTCCCCGAAACACTCCTCTGAAAACTGCCAACTGAAACTCCTATAAATTAGCCGATCAACACACCTCACTGATAACGAGTTTTTGCACCTCTGGAGAAGGTTTCTCTTTCCCTTTTTTCCCCTTTGCTTTCCCCCCTTTTTTCCGTACTAAATTCTTGCTTCTCGAGCAATACCTTCACAGCAATCAGCTGCTTATTTCATGGTAAGCATTTGCATATTTCATGGCACATTGCCTTGACCAGTACAGACTGTTCTACAATTATAAAATTAATGTGGCAGGGGGCTCGAAGCAGAAGGTGAATTTCACAGAAATTGGGGAGCACCGTGGAGGAAGAAAGCGAACACAAATGCAATCTTGAATCCAAATTGCTCTACTTATTCAGATGGGCATTTTTTTAAAAACATCATGATGCTGCTATTAGTTTAGCTAGACAAAAAATGGTAGTTTTTTTTTTTAAAAATGATACTACAGAGATTTCTTTCCTCTAAAAAGGAAAGGATATGGCTACCTTTCTGCTGCAGGGTGTGCGGTATGACCACATGCGTGCCTGGGAAGACCAGAACACAGATCAGAGTCCTGGGAACCTTTCCTGATGTTAGAACATAAGAACAAGCCAGCTGGATCAGACCAGAGTCCATCTAGTCCAGCTCTCTGCTACTCGCAGTGGCCCACCAGGTGCCATTGGGAGCTCACATGCAGGATGTGAATGCAATGGCCTTCTGCGGCTGTTGCTCCCGAGCACCTGGAATGTTAAGGCATTTGCAATCTCAGATCAAAGAGGATCAAGATTGGTAGCCATAAATCGACTTCTCCTCCATAAATCTGTCCAAGCCCTTTTTAAAGCTATGTTATAGAAAGGGTCTCCTGTCTGGCACATGCACTGCAGGCTGGCCCTGTGTGATGCTTCAGGAGGTGAACTGCAGCAGGTGGTCTTTCCCATTCGAACACTGGAAGTTCTCTCTCCCTAACAAAAGCAGTTGCATGGGTTTGAAAATTACTGGAGGAGTGTCAGGCTCCCCATTCAGACAGTAACTCACTTGAAGGGTTCAAGGATTTTATTGATGACGCGAGAGTAACAGCGAAAGACAGTTCTGTCGAGAAGGCGCCAAAATTGTTGATAATATGGGGTGCTGTGTGGTTTCTGGGCTGTATGGCCGTGTTCTAGCAGCATTCTCTCCTGATGTTTCGCCTGCATCTGTGGCTGGCATCTTCAGAGGATCTGAAGGATCTGTTGATAATATGTTGGATCTGTTGGATCTGAAGGATCTGTTGATAATATGTTGCAGCAATTCCCCCCCTCCCCTCAATGAGAACCAAGACAGTAAAAAGAGTCCAGTCTGAGAGCCTGTCCCAGCCGCAGAGCTCCAAGGCCGGAGAACCAGATAAGCACCTGCATAAGCAAAAGCATTCCCTAGCAGCTCCCCCTCCCAGCAAATGGCATCCTGACAAAAGGCAATCACTAGCTGAGCTTCCTTCTTTGTGTTAGCCCAGGGGCCTGCAACCTGTGGCTCTCCAGATGTTCCTGGACTACAACTCCCATCAGCCCCTACCAGCATGGCCAATTGGCCCTTCTCCCCTGTTAGGACGGATTAATATCCACTGAAATCTGCCAAATGAATTCCCCCCCCCCTACTTGTTCCAAAACTGATGCTGCAAGTTTCCTCCTACTTGTAATGCATCATGAGGTTGGAGTGTGGAAATCCCATTGTTAGGTAGGGTGGAGAATTGGCCAGCATTCTCTTTTGTGCTTCATCTTTCTGCATGGTGTGTGCTGGAATTCCATCTCTGGGGCACAAACTGAGTCCACAGTGAGAATAAGCTGTAGCAGTTGTACAAGCAGCGATGCCGTTTATGCTTAGCGTACTGAAATCCAAAGGAAGAAGTCTGAATTCTGCTAATGAGCCTTTAATTCTGTTTCTGTTTTTAACCTGAAATAAGAATAAGCCTGACATGTAGCCTGGCTCTTGCAGTTCCCTCCCTGGGAGATGGAGAATCCTGGGGGCCGACAGAGTTATTGCAGTAGGTCTGTGAATCGATAGGCGGACTAAGCATTATCGCTGGATCTTTTTGTCATTATGTACTTGGTCAATCAATTGATGCTGACATGTAGAACTGCTATCATGTAGGGACCCGTGAATTTTTTTTAACTTTAAAAAGGGGTCTGCATGCGCGTAAAGGTTTGGAAATCTCTGATCTTGGATAAGGTGGGGTACTATACCATCTCTCTATCTCTGAGCCAGTGTATTGTAATGTTTAAGAGCAGATGCACTCTAATATGGGGAACCAGATTTGATTCCCCGCTCTGCCGCTTGAGCTGTGGAAGCTTATCTGGTGAACCAGATTAGCCTGTGCACTCCCAACACATGCCAGCTGGGTGACCTTAGGCTAGTCACAGTTCTTCAGAGCTCTCCCCACCCACCTCACAGGGTGTTTGTTGTTGGGGGGGAGGGAAAGGAGATTGTAAGCCCCTTTAAGTCTCCTTACAGGAGAGAAAGGGGGGATATAAATCCAAACTCTTCTTCTATTATCTCTGTATAATTTTTTGAGGAGGGGGTTAGAATTGTCTGCCCTCCACGGGATTCTCTAAGTACTTGGGAGACTTGAGAAGTCTGACTGCTCCCCCCACTCACTTTTAAGTTGCACTCTTGGTTGGGGAATTCCTGGAGTTTCAGGGTAGAGTTTGGGGAGGGTGCAGTTAGGGGAGAGAGCTCAACATGGGTGTGATCCCATGAGAGTCCACCCACCAGAGCTGCCATTTCCTCCGCAGGAACTGATCTCAGTAGTTTGAAGATCAGGTGTCATTCAAAAGAACTCCAGGCGCCACCTGGAGATTGACACCCCACAGTCATTCGCTTTCAACATTCTGTCTCCTGTATAGCACTTTCATCATCAGATTTTTGAAAGGTGAATTCTTTTATTTTGTTCCCCCATCAGGTTAATTTGCGAGTTCTATCTTTCTGCATGCCTGGGTAGTCTCCCAAGGAGGTGGAGATTACACACACACCCACACACACACACACACACACCACCACCACCACCACCACCACGTCTGCAAATGGTCTAGTTTTGCTGCTTTCATTATTGGCCCAGGGATTGGGGTCTTTTTATACTAGATATACTGGTGCCACTTTACGTCCTCTGGGGTCTGCTTGTGTAGGCTTATAGGTAGCTCCTCTTGTTCCACGGACAGTGGTCTGAAAAGGTAACCCAGGTTCTCCTTGCATTCTCAGTGGAGATACGACCACGTGTCCGCAATGTATCTCTTACTCCAGTCCAAGAAAGCTCACGGCAAGCCCGTTCGTCTGAGGATTCCTTCTCTAGCGTCCGACTGCGTAGACGTCACTGCAAGCAGAGCGCGGAAGGTGAGTTGTCTTTCTTCAGAGTCGTGAAGACAAGCCAAAACTTGTGCATTGAGCGGAGGACTCTTGAAAGTTTGACTCATGTTTTCGATCGCAACAAACCATAGGGCTGCATGAAAGACTGCTGAGTGTATTGGGCAATCAGTATTCTGACTTCAGTAGGGCAAAATGATGAGGGTTGATCATTACAAAGTCTTGTGAGGAGCAGTTTGAAGGCACACGTTTGTTCCACTGCTCAAGCTGAGTGGATACGAGCTCATGTCTGAGAGGGAGACTCTTGGTAGCATCTCCGAATGTGTCAGTGTGACGGGGGTAGAAGAGAGAAGAGCTTTTCTCTCTCATTAAGCTAGTGTGGCTAGTGTGAAGAAAAGTGTTAGAACATGAATGGAAATGGTGAAGGAGATGTTGCCACTTAGCATGAACTTAGCAAGCCTCTTAGGAGCCGCAGTGGCATAGTGGTTAAGAGCAGGTGCACTCTAATCTGAAAGAACTGGGTTTGATTCCCTGCTCTGCCACTTGAGCTGTGGAGACTTATCTGGGGAATTCAAATTAGCCTGTGCTCTCCAACACACACCAGCTGGGTGACCTTGGGCTAGTCACAGCTCTACGGAGCTCTCTCAGCCTCACGTACCTCACAGGGTGTTTGTTGTGAGGGGGGAAGGGAAAGGAGTTTGTAAGCCTCTTTGAGTCTTCTTACAGGAGAGAAAGGGGGGATATAAATCCAACTCTTCTTCTTCTTAACTGCATGGGGGCAGTGCCCTCTTAAGGAACTTATTAAACAGCAGGAAATCAAACCATCCCAAACTAGGCTTATTTCAATGTATTGTCGAAGGCTTTCGTGGCCGGATTCAACTGGTTCTGGTAGGTTTTCTGGGCTGTATGGCCATGGTCTGGTGGATCTTGTTCCTGATGTTTCGCCTGCATTTGCGGCTGGCATCTTCAGAGGTGTATCACAGAGGTGTATCACAGTGTCTAACAGACTTTCCTCTGTGATATACCTCTGAAGATGCCAGCCACAGATGCAGGCGAAACGTTAGGAACAAGATCCACCAGACCATGGCCACACAGCCCGGAAAACCCACCAGAACGAGTCTTATTTCGTTTGTTTATATCCCTCCTTTCTCCCCAGTAGTGACCTCTCCTCCATTTTATCCTCCCAAGTCCTGCCAGGAAGGCTAGTCTGAGAGAATATGATTGGCCCAAGGTTGCCCGGTGAATTTCCATGGCAGAGTGGGGTTCGAACCGTGCCCCTTCCCCTGCCCCTGGGGTCCTAATCGGATACTCCAACCCTCTCGTTTAGGCATGAACAGACAGACAGACAGACAGACAGACAGACAGACAGACAGACAGATAGATAGATAGATAATTAAGCCAAGGCACGAACTTATAAAAGTAGCCTGATAACTGGTTCAGATGCTTTGCAGCATTTTTTGAATTGTTTATGGATACATTCCATGAAGAAGCTGCTGTGTAGCTCTGTAACATAAATACAGTGATTTTAATTTGACGACAAATTATTTTTCGCTCTTCCTGAAAGAAGGGCAGCTGTTTCTCAAATTTTTCATTTTGTACCCCTCACAGTCAGCTACATTGCGGTGGAATGCAAGAATCTATAAGCGTCAGTGTTTCTTCCCAGGACAACTAAAAGCATTTGTAATTTTTAAAAAATCTGGTCATTTTACAAACAAAACACTTGTGCTTCGCCCATTTCAAAAGGGAAAATATTACCTATAAGGCTTTTTCTGTGGTCCTCAGAATTGGAGAGAAAAAAAAACTTCCCATGTGTTATAGGACGTTAGACCATTAAAACCCTCACTGTAGTTACATTACTGTTACTTGTTGATCTATAAAATATTTTACAGTGTTTTAGATTATGTTAACTTTAGGGTTGTACTGCTTTGAATTTTGAATGGTGACCCTCTGAGAATTTGGTCTAAAACACTGTGTGGATATATGGCAAATAAAGCATCTTCTTTGCAAGTCGAATTTAACACACACAAACACACACACAGCAGCTTCTTTAATTCTGAAAGGGTTAGGGAGACCGGTCTGTGTTTTCGCTCTAAGAACAGGAAAAAAAGGAAGAGCAGCGGGCCATTCCTGTTGAATAAGAAATACTTTTGTTTTTAAAAAGGAAAATTATGCCTGTCTGAGACACTGAGCTACAATTGGGCAGGGAAGGAAAGTCAGTTTGAAATCTTGCTTGAGCCGTTTTTAAAAAACCCCGTTAATGAAATAATCACTGCTTTGCCTGAGGCCTCCTGGGTGGTTGGCCTTAAATCTTCTCCTTCTGGTTACTGCAAGGATAAGGTGACCAGATGGTCACCTTTGTGATCTGGGACGGGTCACAAACAGGCGGCAAACGGCAAGCCCCAGAAGGCCGTGCTCCTGCGGCCACGCGCGCGGGAGGCTGCCACACTGCCTTGCGCCCCAGAAGGCAGTGCGGCAGCCTCCCAAAAATCGGGACAATTTGAAGAACCCGCGGGACAAATTGTTTAAAGGCAGGACTGTCCCGCCAAAAGCGGGATGTCTGGTCAGCCTATGCAAGGAGAACCGTTCTGTCCAGGATAAAATTGCTTGGTTATGTTTCTTGAAGTGTGCACGTGTGTGAATTTCTTTGCACTTTCCCCATATGTAGTAATGGAAATATGAGCAGAATCAATGATGTCATAAATTTGACCCTACTTTACATAGAATAGAAAACAAAACCCTAACTCCTGCACAATGAACGTTTTTTTTTGCAAGCCTTAAAGTCAGACGAGCGGTCTTCAGCATGAAGATTGATCCAATTCGGTTAAAAAGTTGTACTTGGTGTGGTGTAGTGGTTAAGAGCAGGTGGATTCTAATCTGGAGAACCGAGTTTGATCCCCCACTCCTCCACATGAGTGGCAGAGGCGTATCTGGTGAAACAGATATGTTTCTGCACTTCTACATTCCTGCTGGGCGACCTTGGGCTAGTCACTGTGCTTCGGAACTCTCTCAGCCCCACCTACCTGACAAGGTGTCTGTTGTGTGAAGGGAAAGGAGCTTGTAAGCCACCTTGAGTCTCCTTACAGGAGAGAAAGGTGGGGTATAAATACAGTCTCTTCTTCCTATGAACTTCCAAAGGGCAGCTGAACCATTCTAGTTTAGAATACTGAAGTGCAATGCTGTTCACTAGCCCTGCCCTCAAACCACACTGGTGCAATAGTGAGAAGGATTTAAAACTGCTTTTTCACGATTAAATGCTAAATAACTAAAATTAGAATACAAATAAAACTTCAAAAGAACGTCTGAGCCATAGGACCACACCCGAACAGCCTTCCTCGTTGGGTGGAGTTGCTCTGTTTCAGTTATGTTCCATGTCTGGGCTCGACCGTAGCACCCGGACTTGCCGCCCGCTGGGTCACGCGTGGGCTGGCACCGCGGGAGATGGGAAGGCTGCAGAGGTCTTGTTCAAAGAGGACGGTGGAGGCCTTAGAGGCCTTGTTCAAAAAGGAAGGCAGGGAAGAGGGGAGTTTTAGGCCCAGCAGGACCCACCTGCTCACAGCTGAGCCGGATGTGGGAGATGGGCTGGAGAAGCAGCTTAGACCAGGCAGGGCCTGCCCGCTCCCAGCTGAGGCGGATGTGGGAGATGGGCTGGGGAAACAGCTGGTATGAGGGAGAGAAATGAGAGGGCAGAAGGGATATAAGGAAGTGGGAAAGGGAGAGTCAGGAGCTGCCTCAACAGCAGGGAATGTGGGTGGTGTGAACAGACAAGGGAAAGGGGCAGCTCAATGGTGGGAAGGAGGGAAGAGGACCCTGGAGCCCAGACCCCCTACCAGAACCTACAGCACAGTTTAGGCTGGTCCCATCCCTGTGCAGTAACAGGGTGGGAGTTTTTCACTCAGGCTGGAAACACCTCTCCCTGTGGGGCAACAGGGGAGAGCCAAACCCCGGGAAACTCCTCTCCCTGTGAGACAACAAGGGAGAGAGAGGGAGGGTGTGAACTCTCAAGTCAGCCCGGGGAAGGAAGGCAGAGAGACCTGCTAAGAGGGGGGCGTTGGCTGTGTGGGGAAGGCCAGGGGGTACACTTACACAGGCGCCCTGTGGGCGAGGTTGTTTCTTGGCCCTCTGGGCCAAGGGGACGAAACACCATCTGGGGAATCCAACCCCCAGGTTAGGGAAGGAGGGACGGTACACTCACCTGAGGACACTGGGTGGCTAGGGGAAACACCACATTCCAAGTTAGGCCAAACTCTCTGTTGCCAATTTATATGGGCAGAAGTTAGACGCCACAGTGATTTTATAACCAGGGAGGATCTGGCCATCCTGACCCTAAGCACTGTGGGCATAGTAGCTCTAGGAAGATTTCTTGTTTGCCAGCAATGTTCCTCATTTATCAGCTCTGGTCTCTGAAAGCGAATTGCTTTGATACTTTATTGTTATGGGACAGATGAAACAGTGTTCCAGGTGGGGGAATATATCTGTTGGCCACAGCTCTGCAAATTGTTGTACGAATGCACTAATCTAACTCAAACATCTTTTCGAACAGGTCAAAAAGAGCATGACTTTTGAAGATGTTCCAGACAGTAGTAGCGAAATGCCTGGTGTGTTTGGGTCCTTGGAATTTCTCGGCTCTTTCGAAGCTCTACCTGGGTCATGTGTAACACCCAAAGCCAAACAGGTAACAATCCCTATGGTATACTTTTAAAATCGAAGTTAATGCTTTACCGATGCATCATTTCTGTAACTGTGTGGCAGCAGGCTTGTGTCCTTTTAAGAGGAGCGTCAAGAAAGACAGGGCACCTCCTTCCCCAGCTGCAGACTTTAGGGGGACTTGAAACGTCTCGCTGCTTTCCCAGTGTTTCCTGCAGTCAGTTTGGGGAGCAGAAGAACCCCCAGCTTCGTAGATGCTTTGAAGGCAACACAAAGATCTTGTGGTTTTTGAATCCTGCCAATGATCTTTGTCCTTCTGGTCTTGATGAAGGATGAAGCTCTCTCTAATGTTGAACCTTGGACACGCTCAGAAAATAACAAGAATTCTGGTTCCAAGTTTCTGAAAATATACAGTATATTCTTCTGCTGAGCAGCCTGGTTCCATAGCCAAGAAGGGAACAATGACTTCCTTGGTAACTCCCTTACAGTATCATGGGTTGGATTCAGCACAGTGTATTTATGGACACAAGGAGTTCAGGTATTTTAACCTGGTTCTTGGGGCATGATTGGAAGGTGGGGCATTTTCTCGCTGCTGCAGGAGGGTTTTAAGTTTTTGCCCCTGTGGAAAAAGCTGTAATGAACCTGATCCATTCTAATATGCTAATATAATAACTCTCCCATATTTAAACAGATGCTTTTTAAAGTATCTTGTATGCTTCCTAAGTACTGGGAAGCTTAGGCAGATCCCGCATGGGCCAAAAACAGTGGTATGAAAACGGTGTAAAAGGGTTTAAAACAGTGTAAAAGGGTTTACACAGTTTTCATATTGTTTTCACAATGCTGTTTTTTGGCCCCTGTGGAATCCGCCTTCGATCTAGGTCGAAAAGGTCTGTGTACCATTGCATGAATATTCTGATAACCTTTTGTTTGGCAAATATCTGACTCTTGGAATTCAAAGTCAGTGACAAGGAGCTAATCCAAAACCCAGAACAACAACAGAATCCATGTAATACCTTTTATTAGGGTCAACCAAGCTTTCTTGTACACCAGTTCACTTAAGCGGCTGGTTGTTACAAAATGTCAGGCAATATAGGGTAGAAAGCTGTTTCTTCAGGTTAAGACCTGATTTTTTCCCCAAGTGTCTGAGGTCTGCACATTTGCAATCAACATAACGTTGCTGCCGGTGTGATGTCATCTTAGGGTACAGCTTCTCGGGGAAGCTGAATTCAGTTCATGTTGCCCATTCTTTGTTCTTTCAGAACAGAAATGCAGTCCATCCAAAATTCTCCCATATGTCGAGCAAGAAACCCATTTCCCTTTGCTCTCCGCTTGCAGATTTTGTTCATGTTTTTCGAGAATCCAGTGCTGCTAATTTCTTAGATCATAACTTTCTCCCCATTGGGTTATATATGCATCTCTGAGCACTAAAGAGGCGGAACTAGAAGATTGTTCACAATGCAAATGGCCAAAAAATTTATGGCTGCAACCTGTGCAAACAGCTGCTAATGATAATAATCTCACATCAAGATGATGGGAGGATGGGACACATTTTCATACTTGATAGAGAATCCTGCCCCCATTGAGCTGTGTTCTGTCTAACAGAGGCTGTAGAGCAGGGGTCCCCAAGCTTTTTGAGCCTGTGGGCACATTTTGAATCCTCACATAGGGTGATGGGGGTCACAACAACATGGCTGTTGCAGAAGGGCAGAGCCAACCACAAAACATTACACGTCACTCTCACAGTAACACTTCAACATTAGGAGCAGGAGCTCTGCTTCAAAGGATTCTTTTTAGTCTGCACAGCCTATCAGAAGCTGGGCACAAGCACCACCTGACCTTGCCATCTTTCTAAAATACTTGGTGGGTGCCAGGAAAGATTTTGGCAGGTACAATGGCATCTGTGGGCACCCTGCTGTAGACAATCCCCTTGGGTCTTCACTTGAGCTGTGTACCATCTTCACCTGCAGCTTCAGTGCGTTAACAAAATTTGGACCTTAATAAAACCATTATTTTTTTAAAAGCACTGTGTGTTTCTGGATGGCGGAGAATTCACACCACCGCTCCTTCCTATGCCAAGAAGAGGAGCATCGTCCAAGAAAAAGGCCAACAAGGAGAACTCTGATGCCAAAGTTGCAGCAAAATTGGACCCTTTTGTGCTTCCTCCTCCCAAGATGTCGACATGGGCCATGAACGAGAAGAGGGTGTTGACCGCCCCAAATCACACACTTCCATCTGAAGGTATGGAGTATGGGCTGAGCTCAAGGAGGAGCTTCCTCTCTCACAAGTTAATGGGTTTGGTGGCTTAGTCATAGTGCGAAATTGTCTGTTGGAGGCGGTGTCTGCTGCTTGAAAACATGGAGGCTCCATAATCCTTCAGCTCGCATCCTGATGTGGATTGGTATACTGCTTTTCCCACACTCATAGCGGCTAGTACAGGGATGTCCAACTCTGGCGCTTCAGATGTTCATGGACTACAATTCCCATCAGTCCGTGCTGGCATGGCCAATTGGCCATGGGGCTGATGGGAATTGTAGTCTATGAACATCTGAAGCGCCAGAGTTGGACATCTCTGGGCTAATCGAATACCATGACACAACAAATGCAAGTACCAAACTGTGTTCTTTCTCCTCCCCCCACTTATCTCCTGATGTGTTTGTTTTCTCCCTTTTACCTCCACCTCCTCCTCACGGTAGCAACAGCCAGCCCCTCTGCCTCCTGCCATCCTGTGCTGCTATAGCAAATGCTTACAGAACTTTTTTTCCCTTTCCTGCTGTGTTTGCATGAGGGGACACTGGTATCATCTGGAGGATTACTCTTAAAATCCAGTTTCTTTTTGTGTTTTTCTGTCAGCCTAGAATTTTCCCACATTTACAAAATCCTACAATTTAGTGATCGACGGTCCCGTTATGCTATTTTTTAATCTGCACAACAGCGAGCCCTTGGCTGTTAGATAAAAAGCGTTGCGCCTACTCTCAGCTGATATTCGTAACAACTAATCTGTGAAATCCCTGTTTTTCCTGCGTTGCAGATGATGAAATTACATAGCAGACTTGCTTGAGACAGAGAATTGGGGCTGGGGTTTGCAGGCTGTCCCTCTCTGCCTCTTAGCTCCACTCGATCTTGCTAGCTACGTGGCCTCTCTGCCCCAAGTCTACTCAAGATATCTTATATCTGCATGCAAATGTCAAATCGTAATAACGCTTTTTTCCCCTAAACCTTGTTTGCTCAAATCTGACTCTTGGCAGAGAGCAGTCAGGCCATGACAGACAGCCCAGCTAAGAAGCCACCAACTCCCACCGATCCAAACGAATTGGCAACAGGGGTCATTAGCCCCGAGCGAAGGTAAATGTCCACTTTCTCGAGCACATTCCGATGACACAATAGACTATCCTAATCCTTGTATTGATGTGGAGAAAGCTTTTTTAAAAATGGCATCTGTTTGCCATGTTAAACCCTCTTTTAAATCCTTTCCTACACCTACCAACAAATGTTAAAAGGCTGGGGAGGAGGGGGGAAAAACTCTTAACATTACACACTTCAGTAGTCTTGGATACATTCCTATTTTCCATAATTAAAATTCACTCGTGCCCCCGGAGGATTGGAGCATGTATACAATTCGCTCTCGAAATCCCAAATTGCCGTTGAGCAGCAGATCCTTTTAACCATGTCTTTGTCTGGCAGATCCTCTCTCCTCTCTTCCCCCCCCCTTAAAAAAAAAGCAAGCCAGAGGTTGAAAGACCCTTTACTTAACGTATTTTCCAGGGTCCAGCCACTGAAAACCGACATGTGCCTTTTTGTCTCCACCTGTCCAGGTGCCGCTCGGTGGACTTGGATCTAAACCAGGCTCACCTGGAAAGCGGTCAGAAAAGGAAGGGGGCAAAGATGTTTGGAAGCTTTGAAAGAGGCTTGGATAAAGTGATCACCATGCTCACGCCCGGCAAAAGGAAAGGCTCGGCAAAAGAAGGCCCAAGGAAGCTAAGGGTAGGCTGCTCAGGCATAAAGAGGTCCTGTGACCAATTTGGAAGGGGTGGTGGTGAAGGATGTGGCCAAGCTAGGCCCCATCTCTAAAAACCAAACTACTGCTGGTTTTAGGAGGTAACTATGTCAGTCTGCAGTAGAAGAACTCGATTCCAATCCAATAGCACCTTAGAAACCAATGGGTTTTTTTTTTGTGGGGGGTATAAGCTTTCAAGAGTCAAAGCCCCCTTTGCCATATCTTGTTAGTCTCTAAGGTGCTCCTGGACTTGAATCCAGCTCTTCTACTGCTGGTTCTGTTGACCCCCAAGGGAACTCTTCTCTCTCTCCCCACCACTCACACACACTATTCCACCCCACTGCATAACAGTTAGGAAGTGGAGGGGGGTATTCCAAAGCTCTTTATGTTGTGCTGGTGATATCTGCTGCTTAGAGAGCTGAACGGCTCCGAGTCCACACCGGTCCCTTGTATTAAAGCCCACTGTTTTAGATCCTGGCCTGCATTTCCTTAGTCCAGGGGTGGGCAATTATTTTTTCCATGGGGCCACATAGGAAACAGAAAATATTGTGGAGGGCCGGGCCAAAAGGCAGGGGGGCAAGGCACTTTTGAAAGCCCTGCAGAAGCCGGCAGCCAAGGCAACCAGCTTATGCAGAGCTTTCAAAGGTGCCTCGGTCCCCAGCATGGCAGGGGGGCCAGTCAGGATCATCCAGCGGGCCGGATGTGGCCCGCGGGTCGTATAATGCCCAGGTCTGCCTTAGTCTGTAGCCACAGCTCTAAATATTCTTTCTTTATGCTGGTATATATTGGTTTGCGAAAGTTATACCCTACTTTTTTCTCCCAATGGAGACCCGAACTGGTTCACATCCGTCTCCTTTCCTCCATGTTATCCTCGCAACAAACTGTTGTGGTAGGTCCAAGGCCACCCAGCCGGCTTCTGTGGCAGAGTGGGGATTCGAACCTGGCTCCCCGACACCATACCGTATGACAGATCTCACCATCAGCCTGATTATGACAGTCGGGTTTAAGTTCTCGTGTATACAAGTGGTCTGCCTCTTTAATTTCTGCCCTCCTGCCTGAAGGCTTGTATTTAACTGGGCTTGTTTCCCTGCTCCTCAGTGTGAAACCTGCTGGGTGACCTTGGGCCACTCGCAGTTCTCTCATAAGAACGTAAGAACTAGCCTGCTGGATCAGACCAGAGTCCATCTAGTCCAGCACTCTGCTACTTGCAGTGGCCCAGCAGGTGCCTTTGGGAGCTCACGTGCAGGATGTTAAGGCAGTGGCCTTCTGCTGCTGCTCCTGAGCACCTGGTCTGCTAAGGGCATTTGCAATCTCAGATCAAGGAGGATCAAGATTGGTAGCCATAGATCAACTTCTCCTCCATAAATCTGTCCAAGCCCTTTTTAAAGCTATCCAGGTTAGTGGCCATCACCACCTCCTGTGGCAGCATATTCCAAACACCAATCACACGTTGCGTGAAGAAGTGTTTCCTTTGATTAGTCCTAATTCTTCCCCCCAGCATTTTCAATGAATGCCCCCTGGTTCTAGTATTGTGAGAAAGAGAGAAAAATTTCTCTCTGTCAACATTTTCTACCCCATGCATAATTTTATAGACTTCAATCATATCCCCTCTCAGACGTCTCCTCTCCAAACTACAGAGTCCCAAACGCTGCAGCCTCTCATAAGGAAGGTGCTCCAATCCTTCAATCATCCTTGTTGCCCTTCTCTGCCCTTTTTCTATCTCTTCGATATCCTTTTTAAGATGTGGCGACCAGAACTGGACACAGTGCTCCAAGTGCGGTCGCACCACGGCTCATCACTCTCTCCGCCCATGCGGAGACAGGAAACGGCAAACCACCTTAGAATCTCTCTTGTGTAGATAACTTTGCCCAGATCAGCTGTGGCTTGACAGCTCTTTCCATTACCATGATAGCTAGTATGTGTTTATGCTTAGAGAGGGTAAAATGGAGCATTTCAAATATTGAAGCTGATTTGGGTGAAATCTTTAGACGCTTTTGTGTGGCATACCTAGGTTTTAACGTCCAAAGCAGTTTCTTGTTCCTCGTTTTGCAGCTAATGTGCTGGCGATGCCAGTTTTTTGCACCTCACTAAGCTTGGCCGGCCACCACGGTGATTAAACGTATGTCGCACAATTGTTTCTAAAGTCACCAAGTTGCCTTGTCTTTCAAAACAAAAGCTTCCAAAGCGCACTGTCAGCATTTTCGAAACGCTCCCCCCTCCCCACAAGCTCCACTTAAATTCACAATCCAGTAAGTTTTACTGCTTTCACCGCTGAAGGGCAGTATTTGGAAGGTTACTTGCAGGTTTAGCTCCAAATAATGGTCTGCTTTTGGCTCCGTCTGCTGGAACACAGAAATTAAGGTTTTCAGCTTTTTCTTTTAAACTCAGCTGCATCCGGGTACCTGTTTGCGTTACTGAACAGCTTTTGAATCTAGCCCACCTGAGCAGGTCACTCCGCGAATGCAACAAGGGTCCAAATGTCTGGCATGAGGAGTAAAGAGGGAGCCACATCCAAAGGGCTTTCAGAGAATTTCCAGGCTTGGGATTTAAATGGCTGAACAGATTGACACGGAGCCATAACAGCTATCAGTTGAAACAGCCGCTCCTCTAAATCTCTCATTTTGAGGACTGTGAGGCCTCGGGTCTCTTTTGGACGAGGAGGGAGCTACTTTGCAGGTGGTGGGAGCACAAGACTCCGGAACCTGCAGTAGCCAACTCAAACTGAGCCAAACACTAGTCAGTATGTATTTCAAAAACGCATCTGCCGCCTCTCCAGAGACCTGCTTGAGCGAGGTCTCAACAACAGCGAAAGCCTAAAACCTCAGCCATCGATCCGGGACACAAACGTAACATTGAAACTCACTCAGCAGCTTCAGACAGAAGACCATAACATTGTCCATGCTGGAACGATAGTTTCCACCTGTCATATGGCAGACACTTGCCTAAACATCCTTCACTTTTACACATGAAAATATATTCCAAAAAAATGGATTCTTAACTCTATTGCATCTCATGCTTTCCCCCCCCTCTAACTCAGCCATAAACAAATTAGCCATGTGGAGCGCGATTGGGTCCTCCACTGCCATTCCTGACACCTGAAAATAAAAGTTGATGTTTAAATCCAAATCAAAAATCAAATCTAAAAGACCTAACAGGAAAAAAAAGCTGGAGGATGGAGCTCTTTTTGTCAATTTAACATAGTATCCTCCATAGTTCATGCCTCCTCATTTACTGACACTTTCTGGGACTTTCATTACAATGAATACGCACGGCCCCACTCCTCCTGAACGAGCGGAGGTGTTGTGCTGAGGTTTGAACTTGAAATGGGGAACCGCATCTTGAAGATGCACACCCAAGTTTCACACTGGTCCAAGTGCTGAAGGGTCATATCATCAAATGGAATATCAGGCAGATGAATCATAGGTTTCCTGCTTGTTGGGCTGTGTACACACAGCCATGAAACTGCCTGATGCGGAGCCACCCCATTGGTCCCATCAGGTCAGCATTGTCTCCTCAGACTGGCAGCAGTTGTCCAAGGTCTCAGGTCAAGGTCTTTCACATCACCTGTGAACTCTTCCCTTTAACTAGAAACCATAGAGTTGGAAGAGAACCCAAGGGCCATCAAGGCCAGCCCCCTGCAATGCAGGAACGCACAATCAAAGCACTCCTGATAGATGGCCATCCAGCCTCTCTTTAAAAACCTCCAAAGAAGGAGACTCCACCACCCTCTGAGGCAGTGCGTTCTGTTACCCAAGGTGGAGACACAGTGTCTTTCAATATAGTGGGGGAATTAGCTTAGAGCAGACTGCTTTTAAAATGTTGCAAGAGGCTCGGCTAGGAGATTTTTTAATACCACTGTATACAAGAAGAAACTCTCAGAAGAAAAACCACAGAGAGGAGTGTGATACAAATTTGACAATCTTTATTGTAGGGAGAAGGGGTTCACACGCATTTGATTCAATTCAGCAAACATCCATACACAGAGTTCCTAAGATATAGACAGGTTTGAAAATAGCTTGGGAACAGAAATAGGGCATGAGGTACATAGGCAATACGACCTGAAAATAAAGTAAATAAGATCCAGGGTCCAGAGCCAAACGACCAGCATCTGGTTCCAGTGGGGGTTGCAACGCATTGGGCCCAGCAGCGGAGATGGAAAGATGTCGATGGGGCTGGAACAAAGGTTTCTGGGGGGTGTTAGGCTTTTATGGTAAAGCTTCACCTTTGGGAGTGGCAGGACTACCTCTAGGGGCTGGCGAGTCAGCCTTTGGGAGGATTCTGGGTGGATGTTGTTGAGAAAACAATGGAGTTCTGTGAGGTGGTCACAAGACGTTAGTGACAAGAGGGAGAATTTTTGGTTAAGACAATTAAAGGCTTGACATCAGCAATTGTCTTGTGGCTGAAATGGGTATTGTATTCGGCTAACGTAGGTGTTGAACTTGTGGCCCTCCAGATGTTATGGACTACAGTTCCCATCATCCCCTGGCAGGAGATGATGGTAACGGTAGTCCATAACATATGGAGTGCCACGAGTTTGACACCTATGGGCTAGGATACTGTATCTTTTTGGGAACACTTTCTTCTGGGAAACTGAAAATATGCTGACAGGGCAGGCAGGCTGTGAGCATGAGAACCGGAAAACCATACTTCAGGTGAATATGGGGATTGCCAGAGAAAGCCTCTCTGCAATCCCAACATCACCTTTCTAGACTAGCATGTGGGCAAGGAGACCTGAGAACCACCACCCCCACACACACACTATGCCAGTGTGGTATGGTAACAATTCCACTGTCGAACATCCCTTGCTGTCTGGAAGTTTTTTCCTGATGTTTAGGTGGAATCTCTTTTCCTTCACCTTGAACCCATTACTCCTGGCCCTAGTCTCTGGAGCAGCAGAAAACAAGATTGCTCCCTCACCCACATGGCATCCCCTCACAAATGCCGAGGATCCCTTCAGAAAGGCTGAGGATCGAACCCGCGACCTTTTGAACGGCAAGCGGATGCTCTGCCGCTGAGTCACGGCCTCTCCTGTGTTGAGAGTAGCTTTTGGGGCTCTGTGGTTAAAGGGTCACAGTCACCAGTGCTCCTTATTGCTGTAAGGGTATGGAACTTGACGCATTGATTTGTTGTGGATGCTGAAAACTCGACATCCTCAGTACGCTAGCCTCACTTCAGTCGCACGCAATCGTGGGAAAAAAGTGTTTATCTTTGCCCCCTAGGCTCATTACAATGTGACCACAACTAACCTGCTGAATCCGGATGAGTTGCTAAAGGAAATAATTGCCATCCTTCCCAGAAAACATGTTGAATATGTACAGAAAGGGTAAGTTTAAACGTCCATCTTGGCAGCTAATGGCTGGAACTGTTTCCCCTGGGCCGTTTGTCCAAGCCTTGTTACCTTGCTGAACGTGATGCCCCTTGAGAAATGGGCATTTTGAAATTGTGGCGCTGCTTCTCCAGTGGAGGAGGAGGAGGGGAAAGTACTGGTTTTTATACCCCACGTTTTTGCTACCTTTAAGGTGAGACTTACAAAGCCAGCATGTTGTAGTTAAGAACAGATGGACTCTAATCTGGAGAACCGGGTTTGTTTCCCCACTCCTCCACATGAGCAGCGGACTCGTATCTGGTGAACCAGGTTTGTTTCCCCACACCTATATTCCTGGGTGACCTTGGGATAGTCACAGTTCTCTCAGAACTCTCCCACCTACCTCACACAGTGTCTGTTGTGGGGAGAGGAAGGAAAAGGAGTTTGTAAGCCACCTTGAGTCTCCTTACAGGAGAGAAAGTGGGAGGGGGGGGTATAAATCCAAACTCTTCTTCTTCTTTTCCCCTCCCCACATCAGACACCACGTGAGGTAAAACAGGACTGAAAGAGGAATGGGGAAACCAGCCTGGTTCTTCTGATTAGAGTGTGCCGCTCTTAACCACTGTACCATGCTGGAGAAACCAATAGAGTTGTCTTGGTGACTTTTGCAGCGAAAGGGAAGATGAATGTGCTGCTAATGACATCTTTGAAGACATTGCTTGGGAAGTAGTGGTCACAGGGGTTCATTTAGCAACGAACAGCCGGAGGATCCCCATAATGGATGGTGGTGGGGTCTGCACTTTGTCCTTCTGCATGCCAAGCTGGTGATCTGTTCACAAGTCATTTCTCCCATCCAACGATGGAAGATTATTAGGTGGTGGATTTAGATGCATTGGCCGACTACCAGGAGAGCAGCACAGAGGCCTCTTCTGAGATAAGGAAGTTAACTATCTTGGGCAAACTCTGGCAACTCTCTCTCTATTCGATTACCACCATATGCTACCCTCTTAGAGGGGAGTCCGGCCGTTCCCTTTCCTTAGGGAGGCCTTTAATTAAATTGGGTTTTGGGGTGCCTGATATCTTTGTATTGACCGCTGCCTTTAATAGATTTTAATAGATTTTATTGGTTTAATAATTTTACTGATTGTAATGAATATTGTTGTGCACCGCCCAGAGCCCCTAGGGGATGGGGCGGTCTACAAATTCAAAAAATAAATAAATAAATAAAAATAAACCCTTGGTTGGAAGGAAAGGAGGTTTCCTGTTTTCTCTGGTTCACAGCTTCATTAAAAGAACACACCAGGCTGAACGTGGTCTCAGAGAACAAATGCAAATTGTTCAATTTCTTTAGCCTCATTGCCATAAAGACTAACCTGGGCTATCCAGAAGATTAATTAGGCCACAGCTCTGAAGCAGGGGAGACTCTGGTTTGGGCTTAGATGGGAAACTACAACGGACATCGCTACACAGATGCAGGCAGTTGCAAACCAGCACCTTATAAACCCTACTGGGCCTCCCTAAGTTGGCTGTGACTCAGGGGCACTTTCAATCAATAACAGGAGGCACAGAAATGTCAACAGTGGCAAATTAGGAAGCAAGCATTATTGTGCAAGATGTACAACCGTTTTTCCTCTCAATTTTCCCATGAGCCATCTACTGGAATACTGACAGTGTTCTTTGTAGGCTGCAGCAGGCATCACCACGGAGCCACCATACTGGTATGGCACAGATAGGGAGCTGCCCGGCAAGGGGAGTTTTCCTGGGCAGATCAGTTCTGTGCAGTATTTCCAGGCTGCTACGTTGCACCCAGGAATGCTTAGAGGGACCACTGAATACTGAATTAATTTTAAAAGCTAGTGGAAGACATCCTGTCTAGCTGCAAATTGTTCGAGCTGATTGAACTGTTTGAACAGCTATATTGTTAAGTTGTTTTAAATTATGTGACTGCTGCTGGTTTTAAGAGTGTTAAATTGTGTTGTTGAGTTTGCTGTCGGAGAACAGCCATGTTGGAAGCCGCCTCGAGCCCCTTGGGGAAGAGGCGGCCTACAAGTTCGAAATATAAATAAATAATAAATAAATAAATAAATAAAAGCGTTACTTGGACTGTTACAATTCAGGCTGCGGGGGTGGGGTAGGGGGTCTAGCATGTTCTAGTGCTCCCAGCATGGTGTAATGGTTAAGAGGAATGGACTCGACTCTGGAGAACTAAACTGTGCAATTCCTCACTCCCCTAACATGGCTGGGGACTCTAATCTGGAAAATCATATTATTTGTTATTTAGATTTATTCTCCGCTCTTTATGTCCGTCTCAGATTGAATTCCTCACTCCTCCCCAAGAAGCTTGATAGGTGATCTTGGGCCAGTTACAGTTCTGTCAGAACTCTCTCAGCTCCACCTGCCACTCAAGATGCCTATTGTGTGTCGCGGAGGGGGGGGGGGGGGGGGGATTGTAAGCTGCCCTGAAAGAAAAGAAAAGTGGGGTACAAAAATTAATTCTTTTCCCCATGGTGCAAGGATAGAATGGCCCTTATGTGCTAGCTCAACAAGGCAAAGAGTTACCATATATACTCATGTCTAAGCTGACTTTTTCAGCACATTTTTTATGCTGAAAAAGCCCCCT